>NC_084480.1:239318000-239652388 GCF_030035675.1 Rhineura floridana
GGGAAATGATCCCTTAGAAGGGACCCATTCCTTGGGGGATGAGCAGCTATCCTCTCGTGCCGAGGATATATCTCCAGGGGGTGGAGGGATCCTTGTAGTGGGTGATTCAATCATTAGGAACATAGACAGTGGGGTGTGTGATGGGCGTGCAGACCGCAAGGTGTTTTGCCTGCCTGGTGCGAAGGTTGCGGATATCGCCCATCATTTAGATAGTTTGGTAGACAGTGTTGGGAAGGAGTCAGTGGTCGTGGTGCATGTTGGCACCAACGACATGGGGAAATGCAGCCGTGAGGTCCTGGAAGCAAAATTTAGGTTGCTAGGTAGGATGCTGAAAGCCAGGACCTCTAAGGTGGCTTTCTCTGAAATGCTACCGGTTCCACGCGCAGGACCAGCCTGACAGGCACAGCTTTGCAGTCTCAATGCGTGGATGAGACAATGGTGTCGGGTGGAAGGGTTTGCATTTGTTAGGTACTGGGGAACATTTTGGGACAAGCCAGGCCTGTACAAAAGGGACGGGCTCCACTTGAACCAGAATGGAACCAGACTGCTGGCATGTAAAATTAAAAAGGTGGCAGAGCAGCTTTTAAACTGACTGAGGGGGGAAATCCGACAGGAGCTGAGGAAGGTCCGGTTCGGAGTAAACCTCCCCCCTGGGATAAAGACCAAAGAAATGATGAAATTTTAAAAGGGGTAGGCCTAGAAGTAGGCATTGTGAGAGCAGGGGCACAGGATCTAAATTCAGAAGGGCAAAATTGCCACAGGCCAAACCACAAGTGCCAAAGACACTTGAAGAGAGACACTGCTTACAAGTGCCTGTACGCTAATGCTAGGAGCCTCCGAACCAAGATGGGAGAACTGGAGTGCTTGGTCTTAGAGAAGAGCATTGATATAGTGAGCATAACGGAGACCTGGTGGAATGGAGAAAACCAGTGGGATATGGTTATCCCTGGATATAAACTATATTGGAAGGACAGGGAAGGACGTATTGGTGGCGGAGTCGCTCTATACGTGAAAGAAGGCATTGAATCCAGCAAGCTGGAAACCCCAAAAGAGGCAGACTCCTCCACAGAATTGTTGTGGGTGGTGATACCATGCCCCAGGAGGGATTTAATACTGATCAAAATGCTCAGGGAGACCTTGAGATGAGATATGAAATTGAGGAAGCATCCAAACTAGGAAATGTGGTAGTAATGGGTGACTTCAACTACCCAGACATAGACTGGCCGCATATGTGTTCCAGTCATGACAAAGAAGCAAAATTTCTAGATATTCTAAATGACTATTCCCTAGACCAGTTGGTCATGGAACCGACCAGAGGGACAGCAACCCTGGACTTAATCCTCAGTGGGGACTGGGACCTGGTGCGAGATGTAAGTGTTGTTGAACCGATTGGGAGCAGTGACCATAATGCTATTAAATTAAACATACATGTAAATGGCCAATTGCCATGAAAATCCAACACGGTCACATTCAACTTCAAAAGAGGAAACTTCACAAAAATGAGGGGATTGGTAAAAAGAAAGCTGAAAAACAAAGTCCAGAGGGTCACATCACTCGAAAATGCTTGGAAGTTGTTTAAAAACACTATATTAGAAGCTCAATTGGAGTGCATACCGCAGATCAGAAAAGGTACCGCCAGGGCCAAGAAGATGCCAGCATGGTTAACAAGCAAAGTCAAGGAAGCTCTTAGAGGCAAAAAGTCTTCCTTCAGAAAATGGAAGTCTTGTCCGAATGAAAAAAATAAAAAAGAACACAAACTCTGGCAAAAGAAATGCAAGAAGACAATAAGGGATGCTAAAAAAGAATTTGAGGAGCACATTGCTAAGAACATAAAAACCAACAACAAAAAATTCTATAAATACATTCAAAGCAGGAGACCATCTAGGGAGGTGATTGGACCCTTGGATGATAAGGGAGTCAAAGGTGTACTAAAGAACGATAAGGAGATTGCAGAGAAGCTAAATGAATTCTTTGCATCTGTCTTCACAGTGGAAGATATAGGGCAGATCCCTGAACCTGAACTAACATTTGCAGGAAGGGATTCTGAGGAACTGAGACAAATAGTGGTAACGAGAGAGGAAGTGCTAGGCTTAATGGACAATATAAAAACTAACAAATCACCAGGCCTGGATGGCATCCACCTGAGAGTTCTCAAAGAACTCAAATGTGAAATTGCTGATCTGCTATCTAAAATATGTAACTTGTCCCTCGGGTCCTCCTCCATGCCTGAGGACTGGAAAGTGGCAAATGTAACGCCAATATTCAAAAAGGGATCCAGAGGGGATCCCGGAAGTTACAGGGCAGTTAGCTTAACTTCTGTCCCTGGAAAACTGGTAGAAAGTATTATTAAAGCTAGATTAACTAAGCACATAGAAGAACAAGCTTTGCTGAAGCAGAGCCAGCATGGCTTCTGCAAGGGAAAGTCCTGCCTCAGTAACCTATTAGAATTCTTTGAGAGTGTCAACAAGCATATAGATAGAGGGGTTCCAGTGGACATAGTGTACTTAGACTTTCAAAAAGTGTTTGACAAGGTACCTCACCAAAGACTTCTGAGGAAGCTTAGCAGTCATGGAATAAGAGGAGAGGTCCTCTTGTGGATAAGGAATTGGTTAAGAAGCAGAAAGCAGAGAGTAGGAATAAATGGACAGTTCTCCCAATGGAGGGCTGTAGAAAGTGGAGTCCCTCAAGGATCGGTATTGGGACCTGTACTTTTCAACTTGTTCATTAATGACCTAGAATTAGGAGTGAGCAGTGAAGTGGCCAAGTTTGCTGACGACACTAAATTGTTCAGGGTTGTTAAAACAAAAAAGGATTGCGAAGAGCTCCAAAAAGACCTCTCCAAACTGAGTGAATGGGCGGAAAAATGGCAAATGCAATTCAATATAAGCAAGTGTAAAATTATGCATATTGGAGCAAAAAATCTGAATTTCACATATACGCTCATGGGGTCTGAACTGGCGGTGACCGACCAGGAGAGAGACCTCGGGGTTGTAGTGGACAGCACGATGAAAATGTCGACCCAGTGTGCAGCAGCTGTGAAAAAGGCAAATTCCATGCTAGGGATAATTAGGAAAGGTATTGAAAATAAAACAGCCAATATCATAATGCGGTTGTATAAATCTATGGTGTGGCTGCATTTGGAATAATGTGTACAGTTCTGGTTGCCTCATCTCAAAAAGGATATTATAGAGTTGGAAAAGGTTCAGAAGAGGGCAACCAGAATGATCAAGGGGATGGAGCGACTCCCTTACGAGGAAAGGTTGCAGCATTTGGGGCTTTTTAGTTTAGAGAAAAGACGGGTCAGAGGAGACATGATAGAAGTGTATAAAATTATGCATGGCATTGAGAAAGTGGATAGAGAAAAGTTCTTCTCCCTCTCTCAAGATACTAGAACTCGTGGACATTCAAAGAAGCTGCATGTTGGAAGATTCAGGACAGACAAAAGGAAGTACTTCTTTACTCAGCGCATTGTTAAACTATGGAATTTGCTCCCACAAGATGCAGTAATGGCCACCAGCTTGGATGGCTTCAAAAGAAGATTAGACAAATTCATGGAGGACAGGGCTATCAATGGCTGTGCTCTGCCACCCTAGTCAGAGGCAGCATGCTTCTGAAAACCAGCTGCCGGAAGCCTCAGGAGAGGAGAGTATCCTTGCACTCGGGTCCTGCTTGTGGGCTTCCCCCAGGCACCTGGTTGGCCACTGTGAGAACAGGATGCTGGACTAGATGGGCCACTGGCCTGATCCAGCAGGCTCTTCTTATGTTCTTATTTTCTGATCTGCAGTATACACTACATGTTGGCTAGGACCTTATTGCCGTGACCCGGACCAAGTATTCTACAGACCTGTTACTGTGGCCGGCTGCGACTACCATTCTGGCCGGCTATCACAACCCGGTTTCTGTTTTAAATTGGTGTATGTATGGATGTATGGATGTATAGCTGTATGAATGTGTGAATGTGTATGAATGTGAATTGGATTGATTTGTATTGACTTAGTTAATTTAATTTAATTTAATGTAATTTAATTAGTTTAATTAATTAATTATTGGTTTAATTAATTCAATTTAAATTAGTAATACTGCTGCTACACGGTACGGAGGCGGGTCTCCGGACTAATTTTATTAGGGTGGGTGGCCTGCTGAGAAGCAGATAGGGATAGAGGCATGTGCAAGCCGGAGAGGGAGGTGGGGGGCCAAGTTATAGGAAGTGTGGGCGGCAGGCGCTGGAAGGGTGCTGCTAGCAGATCACGCCGGAATAGGGGAACACGGGACAGATGCATTATATCTATCCCATGTTCCGGGTCTGCTCAGAACCAGACAGAAACTGAGGGACGCAAGGTTCCTACCGACCTTCGACTGCTGTTATGTAATGCCAGGTCTGTGGCTCAGAAAACCTCGCTCATCCATGATATGATCTTGGATGGGCGCGCAGACCTGGCATGTATTATGGAGACTTGGCTGGACGAAGCCTCTGCTCCAATTCTTGAGGCCATGTGTCCGCCAGGTTTCCGTTATGCACAGCAGCCGAGGGTGGGAAGGCGGGGAGGGGGTGTGGCAGTCATCTATCGAGAGTCCTTGGTTTTTGCCAGACCTCCCCTCCATAGGACTCAAATTGTTGATTGCATGTACTGGAGGTTGGGCCCGAAGGGCAGTTTAGGGATCTTGCTGGTGTACCGCCCACCCCGCTGCACGGCAGATTCCCTGGCCGAGGTGCTAGAGGTGGTCTCGGCTGTATGGGCATTGCCCCAGAGCTGGTAGTGCTGGGTGACTTTAACGTGCATGCCAAGGCCGCTCTCATAGGAGCCCCTCGGGATTTCCTGGAAACCATGGCTTCCTGGGAACTGTACCTAAGTAATACTGGGCCCACCCATGTAGCCGGTCATGCTCTCGACCTAGTATTTGTCCTGGGAGAGGAGAGAAGTGGTCTGAAGTTGGGAGTGATTCGTGCCACTCCTGTGTCATGGTCAGACCACTACCTGGTAAATATGGACTTCTCGTTGCCATGCCCCCTCCGCAGGGGTGAAGGACCTACTAAAATGGTCTGCCCCAGACGCCTGATGGATCCGGATGGATTCCTGACTGCGCTTGGGGAATTGGAACCTGCTGAAGGTCGCCCGGTCAAAACCCTGGTGAAAGAGTGGAATGTGGGGATCACCAGGGCATTAGACCAGATGGCTCCGAAACGTCCTCTCCCCCTGAATAGAACTCAGCTAGCTCCATGGTATACACCGCGGTTGCGTAGCTTGAGACAGGAGGTGAGACGACTAGAGCGCCGGTGGCGGAAATCCCGCTCCGAAGATGTCCGGACACAGGTTAGAGCAGCAGTAGCTGCCTACCAAGTGGCAATAAAGGTAGGAAAGAAGGCTTTCTTTGCTGCCTCTATTGCGTCTGCAGAGTGTTGTCCCAGGAGGCTGTTCCAGGTGGTCCGAAGCCTGGTTGGTCCAGTTGCTCAGAAACCCTTGGAACAGTCAAAGGCCTCCTGTGACCTATTAGCAAAACACTTCGCTGATAAAATCGAACACTTACGGAGCTCGACCCCTTGCGCCGTGGACACAGTCGATGAACCAGAGTTGGCCAGTTGCAAGCCGGTAAATTGGGATCGGTTTCGGCTTCTCCCTTCTGAGGAAGTGGACAAGGTGCTTTCATCTGTGAAGCCAACCACTTGTCTTACTGATCCTTGCCCTTCGTGGCTCCTTGTGAGCTGCAGAGAGAAATTGGGCGAGGGGATCAAAGCGGTGGTAAACGCATCCTTGAAAGAGGGTGTGATGCCATCAGCCTTCAAGGAGGCAATTGTAAAGCCCATCTTAAAGAAGCCCTCCTTGGATCCCCAAGTGTTAGATAACTTCCGCCCAATTTCAAATCTACCATTTCTGGGCAAGGTCATTGAGCGAGTGGTGGCCAACCAGTTGTCAGCACACTTGGATGAAACGGATTATTTGGATCCATACCAATCGGGTTTCAGGATTGGTCACGGAACTGAAACAGCCTTGGTCGCTCTGGTTGATGATTTGAGGAGGGCATTAGATAGGGGAGAATCCACCTTTCTTGTCCTCCTCGATCTCTCAGCGGCTTTTGATACTGTCGACTACAGTATCCTTCTGCTTCGCCTGGAGGGATTGGGAATTGGAGGCACTGTATTACAGTGGTTCCATTCCTTTCTCTCCGACAGGTACCAACAGGTAGCGTTGGGGGAGGAGGTATCAGACCCTTGGCCTCTCAATTGTGGTGTGCCACAGGGCTCTATCCTCTCTCCCATGCTATTTAACATCTATATGAAGCCGCTGGGAGCAATCATCAGGAGATTTGGGCTGCAGTGTCATCAATATGCAGATGACACTCAGCTCTATCTCTCGTTTAAATCTTCACCAGAGTTGGCTGTGGAGACCTTGTCCAACTGCCTGGAATCCGTGAGTGGATGGATGGGAAGGAACAAGCTGAAGTTGAACCCTGATAAAACCGAGGTACTACTTGTGGGAGACAAGAGAAGGTTGGGTGACATTGACCTGAAGTTCAATGGGGTGAGTTTACCCCTAAAGGACCAGGTCCACAGCCTTGGGGTTGTGCTTGATTCCAGGCTGTCCATGGAGGCTCAGATTTCGGCAGTGAGCCGGGCAGCCTGGTACCAACTACACCTCATACGAAGGCTGCAACCCTACCTTCCTGTTCATCAGCTCCCACTGGTGGTACACGCCCTGATCACCTCTCGTTTGGACTACTGTAATGCGCTCTACGTGGGGTTACCCTTGAAAACGGTCCGGAAATTACAACTGATACAAAATGCGGCGGCTCGACTACTTACGAATAGTCGCCGCCGAGATCACATCACACCAATGTTGTTCGACCTACACTGGCTTCCAGTTGTTTTCCAAGCCCAATTCAAGGTGTTGGTATTGACCTTTAAATCCCTATACGGTTTCGGCCCAGTTTATCTCACGGAGTGCCTTCAATGCCACCAATTATGCCGCCCGACAAGATCAGCCACACAGGGCCTTCTCTCAATCCCGCCAACAAAAACAGCCAGATTGGCGGGTACAAGAGAGAGGGCATTCTCAGTGGCGGCCCCCACTCTTTGGAACTCCCTCCCACAAGATCTCCGGCATGCCTCTTCCCTAAATGTATTTCGGAAAGCCTTAAAGACCTGGCTTTTTCAGCAGGCCTTCGGGGTATCCGGGGAGGGTTAATCGATATAATTGTAATGCCTCCTACCCAGTTTTAATATTGTTGTTGTAGATCTATTGTTTTTATTGTATTACTGTATTTTATTAATTGTATTTTAATAATTTTGTAAGTCGCCTAGAGTGGCCATTGGCCAGATAGGCGACTAAGAAATTAAATTTATTATTATTATTATTATTACACTCCACTTGAGCTTCTAATATTGTATTTGTAAGCAACACCCAAGCATTTTGGGAGTGATTTGACCCTCTTGAGTTTGCTTTTCAACTTGACTCATCCAACCTTCACCAGTCTACTTGGCAGAAGGCTTTCCCCCCCCCCAACTAGCCTGCTAAGAGATAGTAGCTCTCTGTGACCAACATGGAAGCACAGGTTATGAGCTTCATAGCAGGGTACTATTTTTTTCAGGTTAGTAACTTTCATGGACTTATTTACAAAGCTGACATGTCCCTTGTACTCTAGTAGCATGTGTAACAGATGGACCAGGATTACTATAATTTTGTCATATTAATTACATACCAAATTTGGGTCACATGGAGAGGATGGCATACGCCAAGGGCTGCAGCAAACTGGGCCCCAGTGAACACTCTACTCCCATGAGAAGGAACAGTTGTCTGCTCTAATGGAAACACCCGTGAGACATATTATTTGAAATAGATCCATGTTTTGACATTTGCGGTATTTAACAAAGGCTTTCTTCCAGGGCATAAATATGAATAATCTGTAATTGTATCTTTACATCTCAGTTCATTGCAAATGTTGCTATAATTTGTACTCTTCATTTCCTTCTTCTGAGGGTGTGGACTCTCTTATAAATTCTCTGATTCATGTGGACAATGCACAAATGGTAGCAGACTTTTCTCTGCTTTTCTGGGTCTCTGTATATCAGTTTCCATTGAAGTTGAATCCTAAAGAGACTTGAGCCATGAGCCTCTTCCGCTAGGAAATACCCTCTCACACCCCCTCCAGCCACAATCCTGACACCACATTCCAGATGAATGGCTTGTATAAAAACAGAGACAGAAGGGGGAGGAGAACTGTCTTTTCATTATCACAGTTTTTATGTGATAATCAAGAAAGCTATGCCTGATGAATCCTAAAACACTCTCCGTGTTATTAAAGTAGCTACAAATTTAGACTCCTGTAGTAACTCAAATACGGTCTGGTTTAAAACATTTAAATGCCAGAGGAATTATTAGCTTTGGCAGTAGGTACATGTGGTTGCTCAGCATCACTGCAAATAAACAGAAAGTGAAATTAGGTCACTTTTATTTACGTTCTTACAGTAGGTGTCTAACTTTGGGGGCCTATGTTTGGAAATGTCATTAACAGTCTTTTTCCACTCACACATATTCTTCACAAAGTTTAGTATCTATAACATCAAGACCATCAATCAAAACTTCCCTCTTCAAGATGGTACTGAATCCCCTTGGTACACACATCTGCAGCTCAATCCATTGCCTGTTAGAAATAAAGCCCACTAGACTAAGCAAGGCTTACTCCTTTGTAAGGATGGCAGTCCCAGTCCCCTTGAAGCCTGAGCACAGGACTGCCATCTAACTGCTCAGTACTTTGAGACAATCAACCTGACGTAATGTGACTGCACAGCTGGCATTCTATTTAATCTGGCTGGGGCGGGGCTGCCCTTCAAGCCCTGTTGAAATGAATGGAAGCTGCTCAGCAGCAATGCTTGGCAGATTCTTTGGTATGTTTCCCTGATAAATGTATTGAACCAAGGCCTACTCAAAGAAATTGTGGGAAGAGCAGAGGCAGTGAGGCAAAGTATTCACTGTTTTGCATTCAACAACAGTCAAACCAGAGAGAAGCTGAAACTCAAAATAACTATAAGATCTGCCATACCTAACACACAAGCTACTGCCATAGTAATACGTACGCAATTGCTCTCCTGTTTCATTTACTGAACGTTATTAATAAAAATCACAATACTTATTGCATAAAACATAAAAACTAACATGTAAATCTAAGCTGTGGTGAAAACAAACCTTGAAACTATATCTGCTTTTGACAAATACAAAACTTGGAAAAGTTCACAAGCATAACTTTTATAAAAAAAAACCACACACTCTAAGACACTGTTTTGCTGCAGAAGATGCTTTTTATTCTTGTAAGTGGCTTCAAAGGGTTTGAACAAGTGGCAGCTTCACCCAGAGATTATCTTTTTTAAATAAACCTCAGCACCATATATTGCCCTAGGAAACATTTAACTGCTGATCTCTCTACTCCTTAAAATTATTCTAATTATTTTAATCTCTAAAAATAATCTAAATTAAACTATACACATATATTTTCTCACCTTTTGTCAGAATATGTACCAGTTACAATATACAACATTGGAAACATGTTTATTTATTATGGATATTGCTTATTATGAATGAAACCCTCTGAAACGTCATGCATTTAAAGTGAGCAGACAAAATCACCAGAGCTTTCAGAGTGTTCATTTCCAAATTGCCCAGTTTTAAACAGTTGGAGAAGTCATCTGGCGAGTGATACATTAATATGATCTGTTGAGAACTACAGATGGAAATCACTGTCTCTTTCACACACACACACACACACACACACACACACACACACACACACACACACACACACATTCTGCTTCCCCTGGACAATGCCATGTTTCAGCAGAGCCACAGCTGTGACTAACAAGATACACAGACCTAAAGCCATTGTTTGCCAAGCTGCGCTTTCACTCTAGCAGCTGACTGCCCCAGCACTTGCAAATTGTCCACATTATTCTAATGCCTAAGGTTAGATTAATCTTCTCTTCCTCATGACTAATACATTTTAGGTGCAAGAGAATGGTACACCCTTCCAAAAGGAAAGGTATAGCTTTTGATATATATGTTTTTAAACAAAAGACAACAATCACCATCATTTCTGGTTGTTCTTGCCATGCAAAAGATCCTACAGTATAAATCATGATATACAAGAGCTGATATTCAATGTTAGTCAGAGTAAACCCATTGAAATTAATGGACTTCATGGATCTACTCTGACTTAGCTGGATATCACTCAAGGTCTCATATACACTTTGGCAGAAATGTGGTGTATAAATTCAATAAATAAAATTAAAAATGTAATTTACACATATTTGGTGATTTCATACAAAGACATCGTTCTCCAGAGATTTTTTTGCATGTTTTATTTGTTATTACTTGTCCCTAGTTTTAGTCTGCATTAGTTGCATGTCTCACATGTCCTGACCAGTCAGTTGGCTTCAGTGATATATATTTGTGATAGGAATACTAACATCCTGAGCATAGAATGAAGGTTACAAAAATGTTCCAAGAGTATTTCAAAACAAAACTTTGTCTGTGTCATAGTGCAGCTAAAAGGTGTTGTAAAAGGAAAGAAATAATTTTATCATTCATATTTGTAATAAAGATTTACGGAACAGAGTGAAGTAAATTAGTGAATCAGTATACTATATCTATTTGGGCCTTTAGCAAAATCAACTGACAACTGGAAATATTAGATTTGGATTCTTCCTCTGGTGAATTTGCTAGCTGAGTTTGCTCTTGGCAAGTTTGCTAGTTATTGGTCCTTGTGGTGGTCTTCTCAGGACAGATTAGAATTGCTGATGGGACGTGCATGTGGAAATAGGGAGGGTGTGCAAGAAAAGATTAGAAAAGAGAGCATAGAGACATATAATTAGGGTGAGAGAAAAATTGTTTGGGGACTCAGAAGAAGTGAAGTCCTGTGTTGAGATGAAAGAGAATAATATGCCTGATAAATCACTGCTGCAATTCATCATCCAAGCTAAACAAAGATCAACAATTCATAATTTAATGCACAGAAACTCTAGTGATCTTAAGCCTTAGAAATATAAGGTGTTTGGACTAATAATAGCCCAGATAGTTCTGGTTTGGTACATCATACTAACATCAGCCTCAGTGATGCGGTTATATGTAAACAAACGTTTGACCATCTAGTGATATCAAGATTTCATATTCTTTGTAGCAGAACTGGGAAACCTCTCACCCCTCACCCAAAGAGTCTTTCAGAAACCATGTGCGAGCAATGTGTGAGGTCAGAACCAAAAGTGGGTGGGGTCATAGTCACCCTACACTCTTTCTTTCTCACCCGCACATGTCCATCCATTCACACACATTCATTCCATTCTTTCTTCTCTCCCTGTCTCTCTTTCGCATTGTCAAGCACAGTAACTAGTAACTGAGGTGGGGCAAGTAGCACAAGGAGGGGAGACACAGTCTAGATGGCGAGGCTCCAGGGATCACCTAAGGTCCATGGGCTGGAAATCCCCCCCCTATTTTACAGAAAGTTAAGAAAGCCCTGAATACCATTCCAATGATATACTTAAAACCTATGCTGTATAAATGAAGGCTAATAACTAAGATAAATGAAGGCTAATAACGAAGATAAAGTGACTTAAGCACCAACATACACATACGAGGTGAGGGAGAGAAGATTAGGCTGTCATTGGGGCCAAATGAATAAGAGTCCAACTAGGTATGTCAGAAGAGTCAATATTGTTCTTCACAAATGTAAACTAGCAATGTCTAAACCTTTCATGATTGTGGGGAAGAATGTCTACTTTTTGTATACAAAAAACAAATACAGTTGAGGGCAGGGGAACCCTTCTCTCTTCCCACTACCACCACATTACCTCATTGCACTCCACCTGGCAGAAAAGTTCTTCAAGCAACTGAGTACAGCAAAGCATCACAGTGGCAGAGCATCCACCTTGCCAAATGTCCCAAGTTCAATCCAGGTAGGTCTGGGGATGTTCCCTAGCTGAAACCTTGGACAGCCACTGCCAATCAGAGTAGACAATACTGAACTAGATGGAGCAATGTTTTGACTCAGTGTAAGGCAGCTTCCTATGCTGCTCTCAAGAAGGGTTCATTTTCTCTTTTCCATGTATGTGTTGTCTTACAAGTAAGACATTTTACTTTAGATGTAAATGGGGCAGGACAAGGCTATCCTGTCATGTCTAGTTTGGCAGTAAACTAATGCAGCCTTATAAAACAGCCACCCGACTGAAGCCCAGGACTACTGTACCATGTTGCTTCTATGAATACAATCCCAGCCCTTCTTGTTGTTATTAAAAGTACTCCCTTTTTCATCTCAAATGTTACCAACATTTAAACCACTGTTTTGGTCCAATTCTAGCATAAATCCTCTACAGACAAAATTCCCATAAACTCTGTAAATAAAAGGCTATAGACTGAAGCTTTTGTTAATCTAGACCTGAAATATTATATTCACAAGAAGGACAGTTAAATAGAACAGTATTTGTGGTTACCCAATCATCTCAGTTTCCTTTATTTATAGATCTTTCTGAATGTAGCCTCACTGCTGTGCCAAAAGATCATATTGTAAATACAAACCCTTGTAGAGGTTCCAGCACATAAAATCATGCAACAACATTTTGAACAGTGACTTCTACATATGGCTGAGAAGACTTAACATAAAAGAAATAATTTCAAACAATATCTTTATATTTTTATCATAGCTGTTCTTGATCTTACAGGCCTGCTTAATATATTAAATTACTAATGGGTTTTGTTGCAGGACAAATACATGAATGAGGGTGTTAACATCATCATCTGAACCTCAAACTGGGGGAGGGAGAGATCTCATTTTAACTAATAAAGCAAATGGGGTGCTTTGTATGTTTTATGCTTTTGAGCAGGTAATGGAAAAAAAGCTATCTCCCCCCTGCTATATGTTTCTCCTGATGAAAGCTAGATTAACCACAAATATCAATACTCTAGACCAGAATGTTGGCTAAGTTGGAGGGATCCTGCTATTCTTTTCCCCCCTCAAACCATGCTCAAAGTGGGGTGGGAGTGGTGAAATGTCATCTCACTTATTTTCAGGCAGACAAACAGAGTCTAGCCTAACCATCTCACTTCCCTTTTTCTCCTACTTTGAAACCATCCCAGTTCCTGCAAAACCATTCTACTTTGGACACTCCATTCATGAGTCCCTAAGTGCTAACCAACAATGTTCACATGCTGGCACTCAGCATCTTTGTTTTAATCTCTCTGCAACTTCAATCTTACCTCACATTGCCTTGACTAACAGGTGAAATGGGACTGGTTTAACATCATCCCTGCACACTGAAGTACTATACTTGTTTGCAATAGTATCTGGAAGGGAGAGACTGTCCTGGGAATATGGGTAAGAGCAGGGTTTAATTTGAGCCAAGGATCACTGGCTTTTGCCCTGGAACATGTGACAGTACTTCTAGGGGCTCATCCAGACGACTGCAAAATGTGTGACACGCCCGCTATGTGTGTTCATTATTTTTCGGTCGTTCAAATGACGTCTCACGCTGTTACCCATTTTCGCGGATTAAACCCACTCCTTGCAATACTGGCAAAAATGCGATTTGCTGTTTAAAATCGGGAATCATCCGCTGTGCCTGCAGGAGTTAGGATGCAATACCGCGGACTTTACAGCTGATGGGCGGTTCTTGGGCGTTTCCCCTTGCACCTTCTCCTCATTCCAGCCAATCACGTATCTGCACTTTTGCACATGTGCGAGAATAAGCCCGGGAAAATTGAACCAATCATCGCAATGGTGGGGTGTTGGGGGGGGTCTGCAACTACTGCGCAGATGCATTTTATTTTTTGCCAGCCTGCAAACTGGGCGGCCGCTCCGGGTGAGATCTGCAATGCACAGCAAGTGAGAAAGGAGGGATGGTCAGTTTCAGCCTGCCTCCAGAAAGCTTTGTCAATTTCATTGTACTTGCTGGGGGGTTTGCTTCAAATCAGAAAAGCATACATTGGTTTAAGTGTAATATCACAAATACAAACTTAGACAAGGGCTTCTGGTCAGTTTCAAGCCTGCTCAGAAAGCTTTGTCAATTTCATTCTCCCTGGGAAGGAAAGGGAGAAGGGGGGGTGACACGTTTCTTGCTTTTTTGGAGAAATAAGTGCAATTGCCAGCGTGTGTATCTCCTTAAATATCAATAAAGGCAGAAAAACATACATTCATTTAAGCATAATATCGCAAATACAAACAAGGCAGGCATGAAACCGACCAGCAGCCTTTCCTTCCGCTGTGAGAACTCCTTTACAGCCATATTGTGCTTCGTTGCAAAAGGGGAGAGGAGCATATGTCATTTTTTTGCTGACCAATTGGTTGATAGGGGGAGGTTTTAGAGGCAGAGCTTGGAAAAAGTGAAAAGAATGTAGGGGTCTTACCGCTGCGTGTGTGGGTACAAAAAAGCGTTGTTGTTTTTTTAATTGGGAAAGAGCGAACTAAAAGGAAAAGTGAGGACTATCAGATGACAAACCAAATATGGAAACCGTGGATTATCCCGCTCTGTTTGGATAAGCCCTAAGCATCTGCAGTGTGCCTTTTCCTTAACCCTCAGTAAACCATAACCTTCTTTTCACATCTGATATTCAGTCTGAAATTGTGGTTTATATACAGGATTGAATCCAGATGCATCTCTTTTCAAAAATTAACTACGGGTAACCACAGTTTAATGGATAGAGAAAGGATTGGATGGTGAGGTGAGTATAGTAAGGGATCAATTTGTAGTGGGGTTAAATGCTTCCGTTTGGAGAAGGTATTATGTCTTCTGTTAGTGTGACTTTGGGCACACTTATTTGGGAATAATTTGTTTAATTCAGTGGCACATACTCCCAAGTTCACTCTGTGTGTGAGAATTTCCATATACATGCATAGCAAACATCTGAAGCACACACAAATAAAGTTTTTCTGCAGGATACTTTATGTATTTCCTTTATCTAAATTAGCCTTTGTCAAATTCTTAGTGACTACTGCTGATGCAGTGTGTGTGAGAAATTATCTTGCTCCCCACACTCAGAATGTGGTAACAGTTCATTTATCACATGAGACAGAAGGAGTGTCTATAACCTCAAATGCATGTAAGTTTAAAATACCTGTTGACCAGACTGAAAGTAGAATGACCATGCTCTCTGTACCTCTGTACCTTTCAGACACAGAACATGTAAGACAGAGGCCTATGCTTTATTGTTATGTGAACAAGCCTGTCTAAGCCTTGGGTCTGTGCACTGCCCTTTCTTTCTCTGTTGCAACTGCAAGGAAGCCTTTGAAAGCTTTTGCTTCCATTTGCAGTTGACTACAGTTTAGTGTTACATTTGAGCCTTAACTATGTGATTAATTTTAATTATGGACTATTGCAGGCAGAGCCAATGTGGTAGCCTCTATATGTCAGCACAGCCAAAGATCAGGGCTAATGCGAGTTGTAGTCCAACATCTGGAAGACACTATGTTGGCTACCGCTGATCTGTTAAAACAATCCAGCTTCATAAATCAAGTTGTCCAGGTTTGTATGAAAAAAACAAGCAGCAGTTAGTTAAAAATGGGAGGAAAACTGTAAGGCCATGCTGAGTGACAGAGGAAGGTGGGAGTGTGTGATCTTAAAGCTCACACAGTCTTGTTTATGTAATGATAACATTTACCTTTATGTCCAAATTAAACCAGAACATCAAATATATATTGACCTCTTGAATATAATTTAGCATAGGGAGGACTACCACATTTAAATTTTAAACCCAGCACTTCATCTTCGCATATCCTCTTCTCCTGCCCAAGTTCTTCCCACATGTCTGCAAGGGACTTTCCCACAATCAATTTTGTGCCCAGTGACTATTGTGCTTTCCTTAGAGGAATATCACTTTGCCCCACAAACAAACCATAATATTTTGTACATGGGAAAATGCTATAATTCTTCCCCCAAGTAGTGTTTTTATTGCATGTGCAATTCTGGCACCTATTAAGTATTTCTTGTGATGCGGTTTTATGCTTCTGATACAAATTCCCTTTCCATACGCCCACACGATGTTGTGGAATATATTTCTGAATTTTTAAAAACTATTTGGAGGCTCCTTCACAATCCAATTTAACTCATATAGCTTCTTTTCTTTCTTTTTCTTCTTAAGTTGGCAAATTTATTGTGAGGCTGCACATGCATACACAGATGTATAAATACATACACCTGTACACATTTTTCAAAATCCTTGGGAGAATTTGCCTTCTTTTGCTCCTTTTTTTTAAAGTATTTGTCTCAGACTGTGCACAAACTGCTGCATTTTCCCCACCCTATTGTGTCTGGATGCAATACCACACTGCTGGCACTGAAAAGACTTGCAGAAACATTGTATGAAGGATCAGATACAGTTGAGGCACACTGTAACTGATTATGCAGAGGCCTGCCAACTCCATTCTGCTAGAACCCCTGTAGTCTTTATCAGCTGCCTGGCAGACAGAAATTTAGCAGAGAAAGATTGCCTATCAATTTCCATGGCAGGAAAAGCCTCTGCTAATTTTTTGCCTTGCCACAGCTGTTAAAAAACTACCACAAAAATGCTGACAACCCTACATTCAGAACGCTCCCTAGTTACTTATGTGTGATCTCTCACCTGTCATTTCTCTCACAAATTATACTTCATATACAATATATACTGAATATCAAAATAGCTGTTTAACTTCTATCTTCGTAATGAACTTAAATCAGCTTGTTATTCTATTTTTTACCATTTCAATTTGTGTTATGAAAAAATTAATTACATGTTAATTTTTAAAAGGTAAGCAGTGAAAATTATTTTCTTGAAAGCAAATATTTTATGCAACTGTTGTCACTAAGACTAGAATACCAAAGGCAAAAGACAGTTTAAATATTTCTCTAGCAGACTCTAATCTATAACCAGCATTTACAACACTAGCATTGCTACCATCCAGCCTGCCAGTCAGGCTTCCATAGAGAATTAGTATTACATAGGTTAGTGTCTTATTTTCATGTTGATGCTTCTTTGGAAATCTTCAAACTGCTGGTGGAAGTTCAAACATCTATATACTTGTACTAGGCTGTCTTACGTCTTTACAGGAAATTCAGTCCTCATTTTAAATTGGAAGCTGGTCCCATTGAAGTCAATAGGCCTTGCCTCTAAGTAGGACTGGAATACAAGTGTCTGGAAAAACACCATGCCCAAAGTTAGTTAACAAAACAGTTGCATGGTTTTAATTATTTTTACATACCTGAAATCCCACTTCTACTATTATATAGCTTAATATTTATTTATTTATTTATTTATTTATTTATTTATTTATTTATTTATTTCATTTTTAAACCGCCCATAGTGAATAGCTCTCTGGGCGGTGAACAAAACAAGATTAAAATACAATATTACAATAAAATTACAATAAAATCAGCAACAAGTTAAACAGAAAAAAAAAATTAAATGAAACACATTGAACATTAAAATGTCTGGGAGTATAGCCAGGTCTTAACTTATATGACTTATAAGTAAAACAAAATATCAACATAGAAAACAATCTCTCACAGATTCCAGCAATAAAACATCTATAATCCATTACAGATTGTCCTTGACGTTCAGCAGCCTGAATGAGCTGTAATCATAGACATACTTTCTTGGAAGTAAACTCTACTGAACTTAACTGGATTTACTTCCAAGCAAACATACATAGGATCAGACTGCACAATTTTCTTTTCAGCAACTTTCCTACCAAAATTATTCATGGAATGTTACATATGCTATAAACTGAATTCCTGCATTGAGCAAGAGGTTGGACTCAATGGCCTTTTAGGCCCCTTCCAGCTCTACAATTCTATGATCTTTAAACTACAAAACTGCTTCATCAGCACCATATTTTCCCAAATATTTAAATCCATACTCCTACACTGCTTTAAAGTGGGCCAGAATTCACATTTTGTGAAAGCATCACACATTTACTAAAATATGTGCTCAAAAAGAATTTGGAAAGAAAAATAACATTCACAGTATCTAATCCACCAACATAACCTCCTCCTTCCACAACATCCCTCATCATACACATATCCTAAAGGTGAAAAGACCTGGTGTCTTCCCTCTTAATGAGCCACAGTCCCTTTTAACCGAACATTTTCATAAATGACTCTACTGAACTGATGTCTCTTTTGTGGAATTAAAATGCTTTGATAGGAGGAGTGCCCAATCCCACTCTATGGACCTGCAAAATTCTAATCTAGCTCAGGAAAACCACTTTAAAGAGCCTGCATGCCTGAATGTATGTAAAGAATAAACAAGAGTCCTGTGCCACCTTAAATGACTATATTTAAGGTACCGCAAGACTCTGACTGGTTGTGCGGCTCTACTCCTCTGAAAGTTTGAAATTACTGCATTTCAAATACAGTACACAAAATATAACACACACAGGTATTTCTGCAATGGTGTGACATCATTTTATCGTTTATAAGGCCATCTCTTAACATAAGAACTTCTAGACTAAGGTTAAACCCTATTTGTTCTGGAGAATATGGGGTGGAGCTACAACATCTGCACCTCTATTTCTTCTCAAGAGAAACTACTTCTGGACCAGCATACCACTATGTCACTCTGCAACCCGCATGAAACTGAGAAGAAACTTCCCAACCTTTCCCCTTAGGCTTGCCAATGCCTCTTGCTTTCAAGGGAGGCCTCCTCCTTTCCAAGAACTGGCCCTTATTCCAGAACTGCAAGCGTCCGACGACCAACACTCTAAAGACGCAACCCTAGAGGCAGCCTTTCGCAACCAGTGTGCCTCCAGATGTTGTTGGACCACAACTCCCATCAGCCTCAGCTAGCATTGCCAATGGTCAGGAAGATGGGAGTTGTAGTCCAACAACATCTGGAGGCACACTGGTTGCGAAAGGCTGCCTAGAGGTGTCTGAGGTTGTTTCTTAGTTGCCCCCCCCAGGTCAGCAAGCAGTGCCTTTCTTAGCGTCGCCCAACACCCATGCCCCCCCAGCTGCCTCCTCAAAGCTCAGTGCCCCTCTCTCTCCTTCCTTGTTTTTCACCATTTACCTTGAGGTAATCGTTCTCGGAGCGCAGCTCTTCAATCTCCCTCAGCAGCTCCTCCTCGTCTGCCACCAGTTGCCTCCCACAGGAGGGAAAAACCACCATAGGGACTTTGCCGCCCAGCCCCATATTCTCTGCAAGCAGGACATTTCTGGCGGGGGCTTTCTCCAGGGATCTTCCCCAGCTCGCCTCCTCGCCCTGCTGCTCCCCCTTGGCTTCCGAGGGAGACGGGTAGGCAGGTGGCGCTGCTATTCCTTTACTCGAAGCGTCTGAAGAGGGCAAGGAAGGCTGAGGGACGCCGCCGCCTGGCCCCGGGGGCAGAGATGGAAGTGGCGGCGGCTTCTGCTGCTCGCGTTCCCGGTCGCTGGAGCCGGTACCGGATTCAGCATCACTGCTGGCGGCCTGAGCCAGTCTCTGCTCATCGGAGAGCGGTTCGGACGGGCAATCGGACAAGTCAGAGCTGCTGTCTGTGTGGCTGATCCTGGCGGCGGCGCCACTGCCCAGCCCAGCGGCAGGGGCCGAGGAGCCTGGTGGGGCCAAAGAAGCGCATCGCTTTCCCTTCCTGCCTTTGCCAGGTGGGTGGCCTGCCTCGCCCCCGGGTTGCCTCCCGCTGGCCTTGCCGCCCGCCTGATCCTGGGCCCGGGCTGCCTTCTTGGTTGAGAGGGCGCATTTGGCGCTGCCCACTCTGCCAGGCGCGCCGGCACCAAAACAAGCCGCCGCCTTCGCGCCTTGGGCGCAGCTACGCCGCGATAGGCGGCTCTGAGTGGCCAAGAGCCCCGGCGATTGCGGGCGGGCTCCCCCCTGCTGCGGCTGAGGCTTGGCGGACAGGCTGGGGGATTTGGGAGGCACCGGCGGGGGTTTAGCAGAAGATGCCCGAGCGTGGAGATCTTTGAGGAAAGGTCTGGCTGGAGAGGGAGCTCGGTGGAGCCTCTTCTTCTCGGCGAAGGAGTGGTGGGGACTCTGCGGAGACGGCGGCGGCTGCTTAAGAGGCTCGCTGAGGCTGGTGCCGTTTAAAGTCTCCATAGTCCCGGCCGCTGCAGGAGAAGCCGGGGAGTGGCGAACACTTGAGGCTCTTCGAGTCCTTCCCAAGTGCAGGAGTAACAGCGGTGGAGGCGACGATCCTCGCGGTAGAGCCCAGCAACAACAGCGCCTTCCTCTAGTTTTCCCGTTTGCTCTCTCATCACTCCTGTTTCTAACTCCTGCTCCTGCTGGGAGGAAGGGCGGGATATAAATCAAACAATAAATAAATAAATAAATAAATAAATAACTCACCACAAACCTCACACTTTTCCCTCCGTGCTGGTCTGATTCAACAACATAATCTGTCATTTACTCCCATTCCACCACACGGTCAGAAAAACACACAAACAAACCACAGTCGGTGGCAATCTTCTCTCCCCCCCTTCCAATGATGCAGCTCAAGGTAACGTTGCAGCCTGCAACATCGACTCCCTTTTCCTTGAGTCAGATGCAGGCAACTGTTTCCCGGATTCCTTCTCCGCTTCGCTAGCTCACATACCATCATTCATTCCTCATTCTCGAGCCATCGTCTCCTCCCCATCCCTAGTTCTCGTCCCACACTGCACCTTCCGATCTTTCCCAAGCTCTTTCCTCCTCGCTTTGGCTCCTGAAACAGAGAAACTGCAAACGCGGCTGTCTCCCGTACTGACGCTGCCTCTTCTGTGCGCATGATCCTCCCCTTCTGTCACCCAGCCAAACTGCTCTCCGCGCAAGCCACTTTTTCCTAGAGCTCCCTTTCTCTATTCGTATTTGTTGGGGCTCCTATAATAAACCCGGGTTGGAGGGGGATGGTAGAAACTTAATTTTGCAGCTATTTAGGTGTATTGTTTCCTAAGGTGTATTGCTTGGCAAAAGGAAGCCGTTTGCTGCTGCTGCTGCTGCTGCTGCTGCTGCAGGAACAGCAGCAGTAGCAATAAATCTGTTCTGCTACAATAGGTTTTATTGTTCAGAAGATAAGTACTAAGAAAATCTCCAGTAGGATTATGTTGATTGCAATCCCCAGACTGATATCCTTGTGCTTAAACTTGATAAAGCTGTTTTGGTGAACTCAAATGCTCAGAACTGCAAGTTTGGGCCTATGGATTGAATATTTCAGAACTGGTGAAATATTTTTCTTTCACTATTATTATTTAATCTTATTAATTGCTTAACACAAGCATATAAAAACTTAGAAATAATAGTAAAATACACAATACAGCATATGAAAAACAAACTAATTAAAATGGAACACAATACATCAAACCATAAAAACAACCCCCCCACCTCGTACCATAGGCCTAATGTTGAAGGGAAGTAACACAAAGAAAACGTTTTGGAATCCAATCCCTGTGATCTGAGCCAGCTAAGGATACAATTTTCCCATTCATGTCAATTTGAATCTCTCTACATACAAAGTTCCACGATGCATCAACAATGTACATAAGCTGTAGTTCAAGGTAACAATATGGAAGCTAAAGAAAAATTTGTAAAATAAAAGAATGATGTTACATTAAGTATTGGAAATATTCTATTACATAATAATTAAAAGTATTCTACCAGCCTATCACAAATTCACAAGAGTATGGAAGTAGTAGTTCAACCAAAGGGCTGCAAGCCGGAGGTTTTTTTATTATAACTAGGCCAGCCAATGAACAATTCCAAGTGTTTTGTGGATAAAAGTTCATGTTGAATGTTGTTTCTTATGCTGGAAAAGCTTCTTGCAAGTAAATAAAAGGAGGGAAGGACAAAAGCATAGGAAAGCAGGTAAAAATGAAGGGTAAGGCAGTTCTGGCACGGTAACCCTGGCTGTTGTAGTTCTGAAATTGTAACAATTCTTATCTCCCAGGCCTACTGTTAAACTTAATCAATGTGCTGGATCCTTGCCCCTCTTGGCTGGTGAAAGCTGGCAGGACCGGAACCGCCGGCTGGGCCAAGGAGGTAATCAATGCCTCTTTGCGAGAGGGTGTGGTCCCTGACTGCCTAAAAGCGGCGGTAGTGAGACCGCTCCTGAAAAAACCCTCCTTGGACCCAGATAACTTGAACAACTATAGACCTGTGGCGAATGTTCCGTTCCTGGGCAAGGTTCTGGAATGGGTGGTGGCCGGCCAGCTCCAGGGACTCTTGGATGACACTGATTATCTTGATCTGTTTCAATCCGGTTTTAGGCCTGGGTTTGGTACCGAAACAGCCTTGGTCGCCCTGTATGATGACCTTTGTTGGGAGAGGGACAGGGGGAGTGTGACCCTGTTGATTCTCCTTGATCTCTCAGCTGCTTTTGATACCATCGACCATGGTATCCTTCTGGGAAGGCTCACGGAGTTGGGAGTTGGGGGTATTGCTTGGCAGTGGCTCCGCTCCTACTTGGTGGGTCGTCAACAGAAGGTAGTGCTTGAGGAACACTGCTCGACACCCTGGACTCTCCATTGTGGAGTCCCACAGGGATCGGTACTGTCCCCCATGCTTTTCAACATCTATATGAAGCCGCTGGGTGTGGTCATCAGGAGTTTTGGAGTGCGTTGTCACCAGTACGCTGATGACACGCAACTCTATTTCTCCTTTGCATCTTCCTCAGGTGAGGCTGTTAACGTACTAAACCGTTGCCTGGCCGCGATAATGGATTGGATGGGAGCTAACAGACTGAAACTTAATCCAGACAAGACCGAGACGCTGTTAGTGAGTGCCTTCTCTGCCCAGATGGTGGATGTTCACCCTGTTCTGGATGGGGTTACACTCCCCTTGAAAGAACAGGTTCGTAGCTTGGGAGTTCTTTTCGACCCTTCCCTGTCTCTTGAGGCTCAGGTAGCCTCAGTAGCACGGAATGCTTTCTACCATCTCCGATTGGTAGCCCAGCTACGTCCCTATCTGGACAGTGACGACCTCGCCTCAGTCGTTCATGCTCTGGTAACTTCTAGATTGGACTACTGCAATGCGCTCTACGTTGGGCTGCCCTTGAAGGTAGTTCGGAAACTACAGTTAGTCCAGAATGCAGCGGCCAGATTGTTGACGCGGACCAGAAGGTCCGCTCATATAACACCTGTTTTGGCCCGTCTGCACTGGCTTCCTGTTTGTTTCCGGGCTAAATTCAAAGTGCTGGTTTTGACCTATAAAGCCTTACACGGCATGGGACTGCAATACCTGGTGGAGCGCCTCTCCCAATATGACACTACCCGGACACTGCGCTCAACATCTAAAGCCCTCCTCCGAGTACCATCCCATCAAGAAGCTCGGAGGATGGGGACTAGAAATAGGGCCTTTTCGGTTGTGGCTCCCGAACTGTGGAATGGTCTTTCCGATGAGGTGTGCCTGGCGCCGACGCTGCTATCTTTTCGGCGCCAGGTGAAAACCTTTTTATACTCCCAGGCATTTTAAAGTGTATTTTTACAGTATTTTATTACTGTGTTCTATTCTGGATGTTGTTTGGTTCTCGTATTGTTTGTGTGTTTTTGTTTTTTTGAGTTATTATATTTATTGTATTTATATATTGTGCCTGCTTTTACCTTTTATGTACACCGCCCAGAGAGCCTTCGGGCTTAGGGCGGTATATAAATTAAATTAAATAAAAATAAAATAAATAAAATGATCAATATGCTTAGAATTCAGCTGTAATATATCAACTGTATAAATACTACACATATTATACATAGCGTATTACACATATATAAATACTGAAAATAAAAGATGAGAGTCTTAATAGCACCTGATTGAGTTTGGAGATAAAAACCTCCATTATTGCAAAATCAAGACATTATCATGAAAGGATGCCCCCACCATTGCTGAAATGTGGAAGAATTTGATAATCTCATCCAGTACAAAGTGGAATAATCAATGGATAACACCTTACTGAGGTCAATAGCTAAAATGCTAGTGTCACTCAATGACATAAGACAGGTTTGTGCTGGATCCTGTGTTGATATATGAATAATTTAACCAGCGTTCCCACCTTGGAAGCTGTCTTGTGTTTTGGCTATTTGCATATTTATTTATTTATTATTTTATTTATATCCGGGCTCCCTCCCAGCAAGAGCCCAGGGCGGCAAGGTGGCATATAATGTTGTATGTGTTTGGTACGGTTATTAACAAGGAAATAAAGTGTAAAACACTTTGTCCATTAGAATAAGTAATACAAACTTGATTCATGTCTATATTTGATTTTCTAGCAGAGGGATAGTGTACCTTTGGTGATAGGCAGCCTGTCTCCAGCAGCAGATTTTGAGGTACAGATTATTTATATAAAAACATGTACTCAGTGTTTTGTCTTAGGAATGAGACCTCCAGGACAGCTAATAATCACAACAAAATCAATCACAATAATATTAGTACCCTTTTCTAGTAGGCTACACTTCAAACTTGTGGGAAGGCTTTAAAGATTCATTTGTTTCTATTGGCCTTCCCTGTGTAATTTGTTTTGTCCCACTTGCTAGACAGAGGGTGGAATATGATGTTGTGGGAGTACTGAATCTGTTTTAACTTTATGAATCTGTTTTTAGAAATATTGATTTTTATATTTTTAGTTTTGTTGTTGGAAGCCACTTTGGACAGGCTTTGCCCAGAAAAGCATATCTATCTATATAATATTTTCCTAAGCAGTCACACCACCATGCAGTGTCATTGGGGGCGGGGTGCAGCGGCATGGGAAAAAGTGAGGCGAGGGCATGAGGGAAGCAAGGGTAGTTGGTAGCGACCAACCGAGCAGGGCAGCAGGGTATAGGACAAGTGAGGCAAGTGGGGCAGGTGTGGGGCAGGTGGGCAAACATGTGAGGCAAGTGGGTGGCTGTATGGTGAGCAGGCAAGCAGCCAGGGGACAAGTGGCAGTGGCGTCAGCCTTGGCAGGATGCAGGTAAATTCCACAGGTGGGGAGGTGGCCTAGATGTGCTGCACAGTGCTGCACACAAGCTCCGTTTATTGAGGTGCAGGGCAGCAGTGAGGGCAGTGACACAGTGCAGGAACAAGTGAGGAGCTTTAGCAGGCCCATGGTGGCTAGCTTGCGCCAAAGCCTAATTGGGAGTAATTGTGAGGGGGGCTGGTGAGGGCAGTGGGATATCTGGGGGGTCTTTGGGAGTATCTGAGGGGCAAGTGTGTCCATTTCAGAGTCTCTGTGTGTGTGTGTGCCTGGTGTGTGTGTCTGTGTGTGGATCCCTCTGTGTGTGTGTTTGGGGTGCCTGATGTGTGTGTGTCTGTGTGTTTGGGGATGTGGGGTTGCTGAGTGAAAAGAGCATGGGGGCAGAGTCCCCCTAGTAAATATATTTTTAATAAAATAAAATAAAATAACCCATAATCAAATCACTTAATCAACACTTATAAATCTGGGGATTTACGGAACCCAATGGATTCTTCAGTGTTCTCAGAGGGTTCTGCCTTGATATGGCTGCACTCCTCTGGAGGCCCTGATCCTGCTTTGGAATTGCAAGATTGCAGTACAGCCATTGGCACTATTGCACCCAAGTGGAGATGGAAGGAAGTCAGGCCAGGCCATAAATCACATGGTCTTCAATGTCTATATAATAATGCCCAGAGTATGGGAGACAAAAGAGAACAAACTTGAATTCTTAATACAGGAGGGTAACTACGACTTGATAGGTATAACTGAAACTTGGTGGGATGACTCCCATGACTAGAATAAAGCAATTGAAGGATATAACTTGTTCAAAAAGAACAAAATGAATAGAAAATGAGGTGGAGTTGCACTATATGTTAAAAATATATGTCCTTGCACAGAAATACAGGAGGATGAGCTTGGTGGCTCCACCGAGAGTTGTTATGTGCCTTCAAGTTGATTTCAACTTACGGCGACCCTATGAATCAGTGACCTCCAGTAGGATCTGTTATAAACCATCCTGTTCAGATCTTGTAAGTTCAGGTCTGTGGCTTCCTTTATGGAATTAATCCATCTCTTGTTTGGCCTTCCTCTTTTTCTGCTCCCTTCTGTTTTCCCCAGCATTATTGTCTTTTCTAGTGAATCATGTCTTCTCATGATGTGTCCAAAGTATGATAACCTCCGTTTCATCATTTTAGCTTCTAATGATACTTCTGGTTTAATTTGTTCTAACACCCAATTATTTGTCTTTTTCGCTGTCCGTGGTATCCTCAAAGCTCTCCTCCAACACCACATTTCAAATGAGTTGATCTTTCTCTTATGCGCTTTTTTAACTGTCCATACATAGAGATCAGGAATACCATGGTCTGAATGATCCTGCCTTTAGTGTTCAGTGATACTTCTTTGCATTTGAGGACCTTTTCTAGTTCTCTCATAGCTGCCCTCCCCACTCCTAGCCTTCTTCTAATTTATTGACTATTGTCTCCATATGGATTAATGACTGTGCCAAGGTATTGATAATCCTTGGCAAGTTCAATGTCCTCATTGTCAAGTTTAAAGTTACATAAGTCTTCTGCTGTCATTACTTTAGTCTTGTTGATGTTCAGCTGTAGTTCTGCTTTTGTGCTTTCCTCTTTAACTTTCATCAGCATTCATTTCAAAACATTACTGGTTTCTGCTAGTAGTATGGAGTCATCTGCATATCTTAAATTATTGATATTTTTCCATCCAATTTTTACACCTTCATCTTGGTCCAATCCCACTTTCTGTATGATATGTTCTACATATAGAATAAACAAATAGGGTGATAAAATACACCCCTGTCTCACACCCTTTCCAATGAGGAACCAATCGGTTTCTCCATATTCTGTCCTTACAATAGCCTCTTGTCCAGAGTATAGGTTGCACATCAGGACAATTAGATGCTGTGGCACCCTAATTTCTTTTAAAGCATTCTATAGTTTTTCATGATCTACACAATCAAAGGCTTTACTGTAATCTATAAAGCAAAGGATGATTTTCTTCTGAAATTCCCTGGACTATTCCATTATCCAAAGTATGTTTGCAAGTCTGTTGGCCATTGTTTTCTTTTCCATATTTGTTGACAATTTTTTGTCAAAATTTGAACAGATTCAGTCTCAGTAACTTGTAGCAACTCTATTGGTATGGCATCTATTCCTGGTGATTTGTTTCTTCCAAGTATTTTAAAAGCAGCTTTTACCTCACATTCTAAAATTTCTGGTTCTTCATCATACGGTTCCTCCATGAATGAATCTGTCATCCTTGCATCTTTTAGTTCTTTAGTGTATTGCTTCCATCTTACTTTTATTTTATCTCGGTCAGTCAGTCAGTTCCCCTGTTGATTATTCAACATCCCTACTCTTGGTTTACATTTCTCTTTAATTTCTCTAATATTTTGGAATAGGGCTCTTGTTCTACCTTTTTTGTTTTCTTCTATTTCTTTACAATAACAATTGTAATAGTTCCTTTTAAATTAAATTAATTTCAATTACATTAATTTCAATTACATGATTTAAAATTAAATTAAATGGATTAAAATGAATGGGGCAAGAAACAAAAGGAACATGGTGGTTGAAGTCTAGTATCTGACCACCCAATCAAGGAGAAGAGAAGGATTAAACTTTTGAAAAGCAAATTGCCAATGTTTTGAGGAGGAATGATGTATTGGGGGACTTCAATTATCCCAGTATCTGTTGGGAGACAAATTCTACCAAACATGGCCCCTCAGATAAATTCCTGACTTGTGTTGGAGATAACTTTCTTCTTCAGAAAGTGGAGGAAGCAACTAGAAGATCAGCTATTCTTGACTTGATTCTAACCAATAGAGATTACTTGTTGGATGAAGGGGCAGTTATGGGAATTCAGGGGAAAGTGACCATGCTATACTTAAGTTCTTAATTTTAAAGGAAGCAAAAGCTGAGAGTAGCCATGTGTGTACCCTGGACTTCAGGATAGCTGATTTTAATAAACTCAGAACAATGGTAATTAAGGTTCCATAGCAAGTGACTCTAATGAGAAAAGGAGTCCCAGATGGGTGGGAGTTTCTAAAAAAGGAAGTTCTAAAGGCACAATTCCTACAAGGAAAAAAGGTGGAAGACAGCAGAAGAAGCCAATGTTTCTTCACAAAAGCTTAGAGATGACCTGAAAACAAAAAAGGACACATACAGGAAGTGGAAGGAAGGCCAGGTCACAAACGAAAAGTACAAACAGGTATCACGGAATTGCAGGGATAGTGTTAGGAAGGCTAAAGCTGAGAATTAGCTGAGGATAGTAATGCTAAAAGCAACAAAAATGATTTCTTCAGGTACATCCATAGTAAAAGACAGAGAAAAGAAATGGTGGTACAACTACTGAATGAGGATGGCAAAATGATAACAGATGACAAAGAAAAGGCAGAAGTGCTCAATTCCTACTTTGGCTCAGACTTCTCCCAAAAGAGGGTCTATGACCCCGCTGGCAAACATGAAGTTAAAGGGGGAGGATTTCAGCTTGGGATTGATAGACAAATGGTTAAGAAATACCTAATCACTTTGAACGAGTTCAAATTTCCAGGGCCTGATGAACTGCATCCTAGAGTATTGAAGGAACTGGCTGAAGAACTCTTGGAACCACTGTCTATTATCTTTGCAAAGTCATGGTGGATGGGTGAAGTGTCAGATGACTGGAGGAGGGCTAATGTTGGCACTATCTTCAAAAAGGGCAAAAAGGAGGAACCTGGGAACTACAGACCAGTCAGTGTGACATCAGTCCCTGGGAAAATTCTGGAGCAGATTATGAAGCGGTCAGTCTGTAAGCACATTGAAAACAATGCGGTGATTACTAGAAGCCAACATGGATTTATCAAGAACAAATCCCCCCAGACTAGTCTTATCTCATTTTTTGATCAAGTAACCTCCCTGGTAGACTGTGGGAATGCTGTGGGTATAATATATTTCGACTTCAGCAAAGCTTTTGACAAAGTGTCCCATGGTGTTCTAATTAGTAAGCTAGCTGAATGTGGGCTGGAAGGAACAACTAGCAGCTGGATCCACAGTTGGCTACCGAATGTACTCAAAGAGTGCTTATCAATGGTTCTTTCTCAAACTGACGGAGGTAACGAGCAGGGTACCGCAGGGCTCTGTTGTGGGCCCAGTGCTCTTCAACATTTTTATTAATGACATGGATGAGGAGGTGCAGGGAATGCTTATCAAATTTGCAGATGATACAAAATTGGGAGGGATACCTAATACCATTGGTGTAGTGATCTGGGGTCTTGAGGTTCTTAGACCCCTTACGTTTTTGGTAGCAAGGTCCCAGCAGGATTCCTATGTCTCTAGCATCCTACAAGCCAATCAGCATCAAAGGGGAGTGTGTTGGCTGCCCAGAAGATTCTTCTAACATGCTTCCTTGTCCTTTCTCACTTATTGGAGCCAATCAGAGTGAAAGGAGGTGAGTCAGCCACAGAGAAGACTCTTCTTAGTAGCTCACACTCTCCCCTTTTCATGCTTATTGGCACCTATGGACTTCTGTTGTTGTGGGAGAAGGCATTCACAAGGATCTCATTCTCAACCCCACAGCAAAAAGGGAGGTGTGGCTGTGACTATCATGAAGGGATCCTGCACTTCTGAATTTGCCACTACACTACTGGCTAACACCCTGCAAGACAGAAACAACATTCAAAGGGATCTTGATAGGTTGGAGCATTGGGCTGAAAACAACAGAATGAAATTTAACAGGGATAAGTGCAAAGTTCTACACCTAGGAAAAAGAAAGCAAATGCACAGTTATAAGATGGGGATACTTGGCTCAGCAATATTACATGTGAGAAGGATCTTGGAATTGTTGTTCATCACAAGCTGAATGTGAGCCAACAGTGTGATGCGGCTGCAAAAAAGGCAAATGCTATTTTAAGCTGCATTAACAGAAATATAGTTTCGAAATCATGTTAGAAGTATTGGTTCCCCTCTATTCGGCACTGGGTAGGCCTCATCTTGAATACTGCATCCATTTCTGGACACAGCACTTTAAGAAGGATGCAGACAAACAGGTTCAGAGGAGGGCAATGAGGATGATCAGGGAACTGGAAACAAAACCTTACAAAGAGAGACTGAAAGAACTGGACATGTTTAGCCTTGAGAAGAGAAGACTGAGGGGAGATATGTTAGAACTCTTCAAGTACTTGAAAGGTTGTTACACAGAGAAGGGCCAGGATCTCTTGTTGATGGTCCTAGAGTGCAGAACACTGAATAATGGGCTCAAGTTGCAGGAAGCCAGATTTTGACTGAACATCAGGAAAAACATCAGGAAAAATTGTTAGAGCAGTACAATGGAACCAATTACCTAGGGAGGAGGTGGGCTCTCCAACACTGGAGGTATTCAACAGGCAGTTGAACAGCCTTCTGTTGAGTATGCTTTAATTTGGATTCCTGCACTGAGCAGGGGGTTGAACTAGATGGCTTTATAGGGCCCTCCATGCCATCTAAATTAGGAAAGGCAGTGCTGAACCACTACCTGGAGATGGTAATGGGTTGGATGCAGATCCATAAATTGAAATTGAATCCAGATAAGATGGAAGTTGCAGACTCTTGAGTCTGGGAAGTGAGTAGGCAACCTGAATGGGGTAGCACTCCCCTGGAGAGATCATGATAACTGCTTGGAGATACCATAGTTCCAGCACACTTAAGACCCAAGTGGCTTCAGTAGCTAGCAATGCCTATTTCCAGCTCCAGCTAATTTGCCAACTACAACACTTTCTGGATGGAGAAAGTTACACTTTAGTAACTTCAAGGCTAGACTACTGCAATATGCTGCATGTGGGACAGCCCTTGAAGATGGTTCAGAAGCTGCAACTGGAGCAAGAGTGCTGGTGGGCACTACTGACCAGGCACATATTGCACCAGTTCTTAAAGACCTTCACCAGCTGCCTGTTTGCTTCTGAGCCCAATTCAAGGTACTCACATTCACTCAAGGTACTCACATTCACAAAAGGTCCTAAACAACCTGGGCTCCAAATATCTGAAAGAACACCTCCCATAGAGGCCTGCCAGGGTGCTGAGATCTGCAGAACATGCATGTTGGCAGTTCCAATGCCCTTTGAATTTATTTGGGTGGTGGTACATGAGAGAGCCTTCTCTGTTGTGGCCCCCAAGTTTTGAAACCCTGTCCCCACCTATGACTTCATCATTGTACATGTCAGATCAGTAAAGGCTTTTTGTACAAGCCTTTGGGGGTAGAGGATGAGATCAGAATATCCCACCTATTTAATCTTTATGCATTACATGGTTTACTTGTGCTGAACTGTATGTGGCCCACCCTGGTACTGCACAGTGAAGGGTGGGCTAAACATGAATAAATAAACAATACAGACAGCAACACACTCATTTAACTAAAAGCGGTATCTTCAACAACAGCCTGTTGGAATAGTTTTTCACTTTCCTAAGGAAGGGAGGGAGAAACAAGGTCAGATCCCTGGGACAAGATGTTCCTAAGCCCAGGAACCATCACCAAGAAGGCCTCTCTTGAATGCCCACCCACCACTCACACCTGTTGGGAATGGGACAGAAAGCAGAGCTTTCTCTGATTATTGTCATGCATGGGGCAGCTTCAGATATTCTGGGCTGTGGACACACTAGTCCAGCCTTTCCCAACTAGTGGGCCACCAGATGTTGTTGGACCACAACTCCCATCAGCCTCAGCCAGCATTGCCAATGGTCAGGAAAGATGGGAATTGTGGTCCAACAACATCTGGTAGCCCACTAGTTGGGAAAGGCTGCACTAGTCGCTTCAAAAGCAGTGAAAATGGTTTTTCTGGCTGTGTTTTGAATTAACTCTGCCCTCGGCTGGACACACCTCCCTTCCCCACTGATGACTTCAGATCTTTTAGGACTACCCACAGCAAAGTGTTGGGCCAATCACTGTCTCTGTCCAAGTCTACAGCAAAGCATTTCCATTGACCACACCTGGAGGGACAATGGGTTGATCTACCAATCAGTTGCAAAATCTGTCTGAAGCTGAATTTTAAAAAATGCACTGGAGCTGATCTGGCCAGGTTTTAGAGTAAAAGGGGCAGAGTTTGACTAGTGTTGTGTGCTCCTGCTTTTAGAAAAGAGAGGTGGAGACGTGCTGGAACCAGCACAACAGTACGTGTTTTTCTACCCCTGGTCTTGAACCATTAGAGTTTTAAAATATAGTACCAACGCTTTGAATTAGTTATAGGTTAAAACCAGCCCCTTGAATTGAGCTTGGAAACATACAGGCAGCCCATGAAGCAGGCCAGAATCAGTTTTATATGTTCGAACCGTCTGGTCCCTGTTACCAGTCTGGCCGCTGCATTTTGCACAAGCTGCAGTTTCCGAACTGTCTTCAAAGGCAGCCCCATGTAGAGAGCATTGCAGTAATCTAACTGGAGGTTACAAGAGCATGGAGAACTGAAGCCAGGTTATCCCTGTCCAGATAGGGGCGAAGCTGAGCCACCAACTGAAGTTGGTGGAAGGCACTCCGTGCCACCAAGGCTACCTGAACCTCAAGTGACAGAGTTGGTTCTAGGACAACCTGCAAGCTATGAACCCTGCTCCTTCAGGGGGAGTGCAGCCCCATCCAGGACAGGTTGGACATCCACCATCTGGTCAGAAGAACCACCCACTAACAGCATCTCAGTCTTGTCTGGATTGAGCCTCAGTTTATTAGCCCACATCTAGTCCATTGTCGCAGCCAGGCACTAGTTCAGCACATTGACAGCCTCACCTGAAGAAGATGAAAAGGAGAAATAGAGCTGCCTGTCATCATACTGCTTGTCATCAGCGTCATCAGCAATGCACTCCAAAACTCTGGATGACCGCACCCAATGGTTTCATGTAGATGTTGAACAGCATGGGGGACACAACTGACCTCTGCCGAACCCCATACTGGAGAGTCCAGGGTGCTGAGCGATGTTCCTCAAGCACCACCTTCTGGAGCCGACCCGCCAAGTACGAGTGGAACCACTGCCATGCAGTCCCTCCCACTCCCAACTCAGCCAGTCTTCCCAGAAGAATACTATGGTTGATGGTATTGAAAGCCGCTGATAGATAAAGGAGAATCAACAGAGTCACACTCCCCCTGTCTCTCTCCCAACAGAGGTCATCATACAGGTCGACCAAGGCTGTTTCCGTGCCAAAACCAGGCCTGAAACCTGACTGAAATGGATCCAGATAATTGGTCTCATCCAAGAGTGTCTGGAGCTGGCCTGTTGGCAATGTTAGTCTCCTTTAGGAAGGATGCAACTGATATATCAGCCTAAGCTTTGTAAAAGCACTCCTGGCCTGTTTGTCTAGGAACCTGTTTGATAGCCAACGTCCACTGATATTCAGTCATTCACTGATATTCAGGAACTCAGAAGCTTATCTGCAACCAAATGGAAAAAGGGGCAGAGTTGGGTATCATCTTCATATTAGGAACACAAAACCCCAAATCCCTGAATGAGCTCTTCAAGGAGCTTTAAGTAGCTGCTAAACAACATAGGGGACAAGGTGGATCCCTGTGGGACCCCACAGAAAAGAGCAGGAGTCCCTCACAACCATCTTCTGAAATCTATCTCCAGAAATTAAGGTAAATAATGTATTTTATTACTATATTTCTGCCACCATTAATGCTATCTGTACTTCAGGCATCAAAACGTCCTAGAGATCTCTAATGTTGTGGTGAGTTTTTTTATTTATTACATTTATATCCCCTGTTCCTCCAAGGTGCTCTGGGTGGTATGCATGGTTCATGGTTCTTTTACCCCCCACACCATATTTTATCCTTACAACAATCCAGTGAGGTAGGCTAAGCTGAGATACAGTGACTCTCTCTCTCTCTCTCTCTCTCTCTCTCTCGGATAACCAAGTTGGGTTTAGTGTTAAGCAAGGATGGTGTTTGTTTTTTTCATCTACATGACTACCAGGCATAACTAGTAGTTTCCTTCTCCTCCTGCCCTATCCCAAGGTTTTAGGCCAGATTACAGTATGTGGTACTTCATATTTCATTGCCACAACTACAGAGTAACTACGATTAGGCTGAGAAATAATTATTTCTCCAAGACCATTAGGCCTCATGGCCGAGCAAGGGTTTTAATCCTAGGAATAAGGCTTTTGAAGGAGATGCTAATGAATTTATTGTGACTATCACGCTTGATGACACATTGTTCTGCTGATGTATAATTCTATGCATGTGTTATTCTATAAACCTGTGAGTGCTACAACATTCACAGTGGTCCCAGACTGTGGTCTGAAGGCACATAAGACCAGCTCCTAAGCAGGGTCAGGTCTGGCCAGTTCCTGGATAGGAGACTGCTTGGGAACCATATGTAAGCCGCCTTGGGTTTCATGAAAAGAAAGGGGAGGTATAAATGAAATAACTAAATAAACATTCTATAAAACAAAGGTTGGTATTATTTCTTATGTAATAAAATAGATGTCTACAGTGCATTGCAGGAACTATTTACTCAAATCCCCAGAACAACACTTTGCATGTATTTGTATGTCGAACATCTAAGGGAGGGTGGAGGTTGCTTAGTGATAGCCTCAGCTGTCACAATACCATTCAGACGGCTTTCCCCCCCTAGCTCAGTTCTACTTTTGTTTTTTGCTCACCATTGAGGAAAAGACCTTACATGACTTCTAAATTTAAAGGGATTTAAATGCCAGGGGATACCTAAAGTTATAAATGTTACTTTCTGACCTGCACTCTTAGTATACTGAGTCCACAGTCTGTGCATTGTCATAGCTATAAATGGTAACCATGGCTCTCACCAAACCATAGCTCTCAGAGTGTTGCTATCTTCCCAACAATATGATAAATTTTGTTTTTGAACCTTACAGGAGTTAGTAAATGTAATGTTTTGAGTAGGGGCCTACCAGTACATCATAGGCGTTGTCTGGAAATGTTCCCAGAGTGATAGTGAATGCATGAAGCAGAAGAAAAGGTGAGGGAATGTTACTCCCAGGTCAATCATTAAAACTGAAAGGAATGTTATACCAATGACATAACCAGGGAAGAAATAGGAGTAAACAAGGATTCTGTTTTGACCCAAACACTCTGGACATAAGGGCCACATTAGAACCAGGGGAAGAACAAGATGGAAGAAACCATACGTCAACCATACACTTTTAAAGATATATGCAACTAGCAATGGGGCATCCCTAATTATAAGAAATAATGAATATGACAGACATAGTGGGAATTATTATGCCCATTTTTTGGTTCTGTGTGGATGGAATGTTAAAATTGTTTTTACTGCAGGATTCTTGTGTGGATCCTTTAGAGAAAATATGGATGGGTTTGCTGGTTTGAAAGTTTACTGATATTGTAGTAATCCAATTTCTTGAAAAATGAGAGATGGGTGACTTTCCAAACGGCTGATTTGTTTAGAGAGAAACAAACCAGAAGTGCTAGGTCACACATAGCATTAAGCAAGTGGTCTGGTTTGTTTCTTTTCACTGCTGCACAGGGAAAAGGCTGGGCATGATTGAGCACTAGCACTCTACTTATACACAGTGAGCCATAGTTTACGGCATATTCATGTGAATCAGAGCAGTGACTATTTTCTCTTACTATGACACTTGATAAAGTGCACTTGTGATGTAGCATTTGTGATCTGTTAAGTCACTGGATGTTCTGTTTGTCCAGAAATTGTTTATTTTATGATCCTCCAAATTGACAAACATAATTCCACAATATGACTATTATTAATTAATTAATGCCAACATTTTGCTAGGTAACACAATGATTTTAATTTATTTTGGAGGGAGGGGAAAACCAGGAAGTGTTATTGTAAATTACAATATTTTGATATACACATTACACCACCATAGCAAAACAACTTTAGTATTTCTTGTGTTAAAAGCATTGTACAGGATGGCATACTGTGTTTCTGTTTTTTTTTTTTTTACTTATTTAAAAATAACCTGACATAGGTAATAATTCCCACGGCATGGGTAGCAATCACAGTTACACAGTGGAGTCAATGGAATAAATTGAATTAAAGGGTGGTTCCCAATCTACGGGCAGCATCCAGCTAAATGATTCCATTAGTGAAAGGACTTTTGGCTGCACGATGGAACTTCCCATCTCTCTGCATTTCTCATGTTTCCCTAAATCTGCTCCAGATGGTTGGGGGGGAAACTCACAACAGATTTGGGAGGGGGGGCAAGTAGAGGAGAGGAAGGGGAAAGTTCCATTGCAAAACCAAAAGTGGTGGTGATGGTTTGTTGTTGTTATTAATATTAGTTACTTTTCTCATAAAAACAACCCAAAGTGACATAGACTGCCTTCAGAAATGGGGTTTATTGTGTTACTGATCATAATGGCAGTGCATCTGTCCCAATTTCTAATGTTCCTTTCACATTGCAGGACCTGTTGCATTGCGGAACTGTGGCTTTTTGAACAATATACTGCAGCTTTGCGCTAAATTTCATTCACACAAGTGGGCATGATGTGACACAATACTGAACATCATTGGACATGTCACTACTCTCCCATCCTTTCTGCACATGCATGCTTCAGTTCTCCCATGAAAATGCCCAGAAAGAATTGTATGCTGGAATACCGCCCCAAGTTTGTCACTTTACTCCCATAATTTTCTGGGTTAATGGGGATGCAAATGGAGTTTTTCTAGAAGCAAGAAACACGGAAATGAGTACTAAACTTCTGCTAGATTTCCAGAAGTGATTTTACACCATCTGAAAGATCAAATAAAATGCAGAAATGATCAGGCAGGGAAACATTGGGAAAACGGAATAAATTGCAGTCTGAAGGCAGCCTTCCTAATGGAACTGTTCAGTAGGATACCACCCAATGTGTCTGGAAGTCACAACATCCCAAACAACTTACCTCTTATTCCAAGTTGTTTTATCCAGGTACACTTCTGCCTTGCCCTGACTTGACTTGAAGAAGAAGATACAAAGCAGCTTAAAAGGGGTTGTTTAGAGAATAAAATCTGATACAAGGGGACATTACAATTTCTCATTGAAATCTTCGTGGTTAGGCAGTGAAATGTGTGCCAAATTTATATTTGGAGTTTATGGCTTCCAGACATAGATCCTGGCAGTAACAGTGATACTCAAGACGTGTTTCATCCTGTTCAAGAACTCTGTTGGTACCAATCATATGCATACTTAACATCACCATGGGTTCGTAGTCTGGGAGTCTTTTTAGACTCTTCCCTCTCACTTGAGGCTCAAGTAGCCTCGGTGGTTAGGAATGCGTTTTACCAACTTCGGTTGGTAGCCCAGCTACGTCCCTATTTGAGTAAAGAGGACCTTACATCAGTGGTACATGCTCTGGTAACCTCACGTTTGGATTACTGTAATGCGCTTTACGTAGGGCTACCTTTGAAGACAGTTCGGAAGCTACAACTAGTGCAAAATGCGGCGGCCAGATTGCTGACAAGGACCAAGCGGTCCGAGCATATAACACCTGTTCTGGCCAGCTTGTGGTTGCCAATATGTTTCCGGGCTAGATTCAAAGTGTTGGTATTAACCTATAAAGCCTTATACAGTGCGGGACCACGATACCTTGCGGAACGCCTCTTCCGATATGAACCGGCCCGTGCACTACGTTCTGCTACGAAGGCCCTCCTCCGGGTTCCAACTCACAGGGAGGCCCGGAGGGTGATGACAAGATCTAGGGCCTTCTCAGTGGTGGCCCCCGAACTATGGAACAGTCTCCCCAAGGAAGTACGCCTGGCGCCGACTCTGCTCTCCTTCCGGCGCCAGGTCAAAACCTTCCTATTCTCTGAAGCATTTTAAGTTACACTGATTTACTTTTTAAAATGTTTATTGTATTGGATTGATGATTGTATTTTAGTATTATTTTGTTATTCACTGTATTTTTATGCTATTTTATGTTCACCGCCCAGAGAACTATTGCTAGTCGGGCGGTATATAAATTTAATAAATAAATAAATAAATAATAATAAAATAATACACAGCAGAAAAAGCAATTGTAATAACTATGATAATATATCAAGAACAGATTTTACATCATCTTACATAAAAGTCCCAAATCCATCATATGTCTAATTTAAAAGTTTTACATGGGGATTCAGCAACACTTCCCTCAATTAAAATAATCGGCTGGGTACACTCTCAGGGTCATAGGCTGTTTTATTATGCATTCATTTAAGGTTTAATACAATTGAGGCTTTGTTTAATGGTCCTTGACCAAGGGCCCTAGGTATGGCTATAATATAATATAATCATATGTAATTTATCAGAGGGCAGAAAGTCCCCCACCATATAATTCCTATGACCTACCAGAACAAAACAGCTAATACCTACTTTGTGCAATTTGAAGTCACCCAGAGCTTGGAAGTAATTAGTTATCAAAACCAAATTATTTGTAATTTATTACTTTTCTGAGGAATGAGTGGGTAATTCTTTTACATTTTGATTGTAATAGAACGAGGAATAATTTTATTACTTTTGAGGAGTAATTGTAATGTTTCCAGCATTACTTTTCGGCATTACGTAGGGAGGAGCAGGGGAAGCCTTCTGCTCCTCTGATTCATGGATGAAATTCATGTGCCTCAAACTGGGCTTCTGCGCAGCTTCACTCTTCCCTTGTCCTCTGTGGGTGTTTAGGAGGCGACGAGGGAGGAGGTGCAGAATGAGACGAAGTGGAGTGGAGAAAACAATTGTTTAAAAAAATGGGTGGTGGTGGTGAAGAATGGAGTGAAGGGAAAAAGGAGCCGGAGGGCAAGAACATGAATAAAGGAGAAGGAGGAGGCAGCAGCAGAATGGAGATAAAGAATTGTGGAGGTGAAAGACGACAACACGTGAGTGTGTGTGTGTGTGTGTGTGTGTATGAGTGAGTGAGTGAATACTGTGTTTGCACTTGGCACGCAAAGTGGCCTCTGCTGCCCTCCCTGGCTACTTTGCTGCATTTGCAGTGTTTTAACATTTTTGCATCTCAGGGAAAAATGTTTGCTTGGGTGAGTGTCCCTTAGTGCAGGGCAGGGTCCAGGAGGTGGTTAAGTGGGAGAGATTATGCTTGCCGGCTGAGTGGGGGGGTTGCACTTGGTTTGACGTGCAAAGATCGGAGTAGTGGCCTCTGCCTCCCTCCCTCCCTCCCTCCCTCCCTCCCTTACCGGCAGAGAGACCACCACTGCTATCTTATGGATAAAAAGAATTATTCCACTACCTCTCTCTGTGTGTGTTTATTTTTAATATTGTTTTAGGCAACTTAGTGTGCAGCAGCCAAGGCCAGCACCTTGTAGGCGCTCACTTTTTTTAAAGTAACTTAAGTGTAATTGTAGCGATTACTTTTGAGTAACAATAAAACCATCAATTCCTTTCAGAACAATTGTAATGGTAATGGTAATTTATTCCTTTTTGGGGCCATGTAACAGTAATTGTAATTTATTCCTTTTTAAAAGTAATCTTCCAAGCTGTGCAATCACCCTATAATTACTTAAGTGATCCTGAAAAAACAGCCAGTATAGTAACATGACCCTTGAAAATTTAAATATATTAACTTTGTATTATGAGCTATAGTTAGACTCCACCCCTTGGACTTCCCTTTGATCTGTTTTTCAGTTTCAGTCGTGTTCTCTTTCCAACCAGTACTAAAGAAGAATGTTTGTTTGCCTATAATAAGAAGTAAGAGTTTATTTTGCAGTTATCATAATGAGTGGAGCAGGACTGGGTATTTATTGCTAAAGGGTGAAATCAAGAGATAACATAAAGTGATCTGGAACAATAACTACACTAAGTTACCCTTTACTCTTTTAAAGCACTCTCTATGCTTACAATTGTAGTGGTTATTTTTTTCTTGTTTTTCTTGAGTACCTGATGGCAAAGGATGAAAACAGCCCTGGAGGAATATAAATATTGCTATGAACACTACAGTTGGCTAGCTGTCTGTCTGTCTGTGTATCTGTCTGTCTAGGCTGTAACTCAGGCCTAATTCCTGAATCTCCCAAACTGTATAGTTTAGCATGAGACCTTTTCAGGATTTCTGGACAGAAAAATCAACCCAGCAACCAGAAAAAAAATCCAATTGTTTTTTACAATTAGTTTCCAATTGCTTAGTTAGTCTTTTATATAGCAGCCAGTTAATAGGTTTTCCCTTGATTGTCCAACTAGGGAAAATCTAAAAGTCAGGAATAAGACTAGAAGGAGGGACTCTCAAGGAGGAGTTAACAAACACCCCCTTAACTGTTTATTTTCTCTCCCCTTTCCTAATCTTGTAGTATGGACAAGTTTGTTTTCAGATGGAATCTAAAACTGAGATACCTGAAGCAGCATCAAAGCCAAACTCAGGGACAGGCCACAGATGAGAGAGAACTGTAGCTACAGGCAAAGTCAAGCTTTTGAGTCTGGTAACTCTAAAAAAAGGGTGAGACAATTCAACAATTAAATTTCATTCATGTAATTTAATACTCTCTCTGGATGAAAGAGGAGTGAGGGGGAAGGTCACTGCCTTTCACTTCCCCTGGCCTAGCCATCGCATCGTCTCCACTAGTGAGTGTGTGTATGTGTGGGATTAACTGGCACTATGTGCCTCTCCCTCCTCTCCAATCTCCTAGAAATGTGGCTGTTCCACCTACAAAGAAGGCTGGCTACAGGGCTGCAGGAAACCACTGAGTGGCATCATCCAGAGTTTTGGAGTGTGTTGTCAGCAATATGCAGATAATACACAGCTCTGTCTCTCCTTTACAACTGCAGAGTTGGTAGTGGATGTGCTAGATCAATGTCTGTCCTCGGTATTTAACTGGATGAGAGCCAACAAACTGCAACTTAATCTAGATAAAACTGAGGCACAATTAGAAGGTGGTTATATAGACCGGGGTGGGGCATGGCCTGCTATGCATGGAGTTACGTACCCACTGAAGAAAGAGGTATGTAGCTTGGGGGTGCTTCTGGATCCACTATTATCACTTGAGGCCCAGGTGGCTTCAGTGGCTTGAAGGGTCTTCCATCAGCTTCGGCTGGTGGCCCACCTATGTTCCTGTCTGCACAGGGATGGCGTGACTTCTGTTGTCTACAGTAACCTGTGCTGGTAACCTATAGGTTATATTACTGCAATGCGTTATATGTGGGGCTTCCTCTGAAGATGGTTCCCTTTCACCCTGTACTTGTGCTTCTTCAAAGTCCATAGCACCTAATAGCCGACTGTGATGTCCCTATATATATAATACTGTAAATATGGTAAGTGCGGGTTTATTAGCGTATATGTGGTAAGTAGACTGAGTGAGAGGGGGGAGTACATGGGTTGGAATGTTGGATAATGTTGTATGATGATTGGCTGAGCGTTTGAATGTCTGAAGGTATAAATGAGAGGATGACAGTTGAGGAGGGAGAGGGGGTTCGGTGGGTTGGTTCTGAGGGTGGAGGGTGGATTGGATTAGGTGGGTAGTGAGGCAGGTTATTGATGACTAGAAACATAAAGAGTAACGCAACTTTTGAAACCACACGCTTGTTGACTAAACCTTTAAGTAATCTTGTTATTCCCTGTGTATATAAAGAAATATTCCTTGGTTTACCAAAATGCCTGATTCTTGGTTGGGTTTACACAGACCAGAAGGGTGGGCAGGGCATATACCAAGGTTAGGAAACAGTATCAATGGTGGCAGTACAATATCTCAAAGAGGAGGTCAGGTCTACTGCTCCCCTGGTACATTCACTATAGCTGCCCAATTTCCCTGCTTTTTAAAGTTTGATAGAAAGATCTGTTGGCCACAGTTACGTTCTTAAACCGCAAGGTTTTTTGCCTATTAGTGAATATTGAATATATCATATTGATTTTTTAAATTTAGATTTATTAATTGGTATACTTCAGTTGTATCTTACTGTATTATATTTTTGTAAGTGACACTGTACCTGTAAATGCTTCTGTGCAGGCACATGCTTACAAGCAAGGAGGGCAAAGATGGCAGCAGCAGCAGCGAGGAGGACAAGGCAGCGACAATGACAAGAGGGGCAGTGGGGAGGGCCCTAGCCAGCCCCAGCCGGGGCCTAGCGAGTGAGTCAGCAGCAGCAGCAGTGCAGCAGCAGCAGCAAGGGCATAAGGTAAGTGGGGGGGGGTGGAGACTTGGAGACCAGTGGGGAGTGGAGGGGGGAAAGTTTGGAGACCCTTGTAGGGAGGGAAGTTTGGAGACTCTTAGAGGGGGAGGAGGAGGCTTAGAGACACTTGGAGGGGAGGGTGACATTTGGAGACCCTTGGAGGGTGGAGATAGGTTTGGAGACCTGTGGGGGATGGGGGAGGTTAGAGACCCTTGGAGGGGGAGGGGGAGGTTTGGAGACCCATGGGGGGCAAGGGAGGCTTGGAGATCCTTGGAGGGGGAGGTTTGGAGACCCATAGATGAGGTAGGCTTGGAGACCCTTGGATTGGGGGGGTAGGTTTGCAGACCCTTGGAGGAGCAGGGGGAGAGCTTCGGCAACCAGTGTGTTCATAGTGGTGCTCTGGCAACCCATGTGTTGTGGGGTTAGGGTGGGGGTTGGTGGGGGTGGCCATGGGCATTTGTCAGACACAGTGGGGGTAGTGGTAGGGGTGGCATGGCAGAGGGATGGAGAGATGGCTAGAGGGCGCCTGGCAGAGGGGGTGGAGGAGGCTTTGGGGGTGCTGTAAGGTAGGATGTAGGTGGGGTTAGTGAACTAAGCAAGCAGGGGCAGTAGGTCCTAGTTTCATTATATTGTTGTAACCCATCCTGTGACCATGTGGCAAAGGGTGGGGTATAAATTCCTAAATAAAGTAAAATAAGTCTCACTGACTTGAGCTGAATTTATTTAAAATTAAAATTATTTTTTCAGATATAAACAAGTTATTACACTTTCAGCCTTTATATTACATCTACAATTCTTATTCAGAGTGATTTGCCTGACAGCAATGACATCTTATATTTGCTTGCAAAGAAGAACATAATTGTTCCGATTATCTAGATCCATTTCAGTCGGGTTTCAGGCCCGGTTTTGGTACTGAGACAGCCTTGGGCGCCCTGTATGAGGACCTATGTCGGGAGAGAGACAGAAGGAGTGTGACTCTGTTGATTCTCCTTGATCTCTCAGCGGCTTTTGATACCATCGACCATGGTATCCTTCTGGGGAGGCTCGCGGAGTTGGGAGTCGGAGGTACTGCTTGGCAGTGGTTTCGCTCCTACTTGGCGGACCGTCTCCAGAGGGTAGTGCTTGGGGAACATCGCTCGACACCGTGGGTCCTCCAATATGGAGTCCCGCAGGGATCAGTCTTGTCCCCCATGCTTTTTAATATCTACATGAAGCCGTTGGGTGAGGTCATCAGGAGTTTTGGAGTGCGTTGTCATCAGTATGCTGATGACACGCAGCTCTACTTCTCCTTTTCATCTTCTTCAGGTGAGGCTGTCGATGCCCTGAACCGATGCCTGGCCGCAACAATGGACTGGATGAGGGTTAACAAGCTGAAGCTCAATCCAGACAAGACTGAGATGCTGTTGGTGGATGGTTTCTCTGATCGGATGGTGGATATATACCCTGTCCTGGATGGGGTTACACTCCCCCCAAAGGAGTGGGTTCGTAGTCTGGGAGTCCTTTTTGACTCTTCCCTCTCACTTGAGGCTCAAGTAGCCTCGGTGGCAAGGAATGCGTTCTACGCCCCTATTTGAGTAAAGAGGACCTTACATCAGTGGTACATGCTCTAGTAACCTCACGCTTAGACTACTGCAATGCGCTCTACGTAGGGCTACCTTTGAAGACTGTTCGGAAGCTACAGCTAGTGCAAAATGCGGCAGCCAGACTGCTAACAAGGACCAAGCGGTCCGAGCACATAACACCTGTTCTGGCTCACTTGCACTGGCTGCCAATAAGCTTCCGGGCTAGATTCAAAGTGTTGGTATTAAACTATAAAGCCTTATAAGGTGCAGGGCCACGATACCTGTTGGAACGCCTCTCCCGATATGAACTGGCCCGTACACTACGTTCCACAACGAAGGCCCTCCTCCGGGCCCCGACTCATAGGGAGGCCCGGAGGGTGGTGACAAGATCTAGGGCCTTCTCGGTGGTGGCCCCCGAATTGTGGAACAGTCTCCTCGTGGAGGTGCGCTTGGCACTGATGCTGTTTTCTTTTCGGCGCCAAGTGAAAACCTTTCTTTTCACCGAAGCATTTTAATTTAGTTTAACTTAAATTTATACAAATTGTTGTAATTGATTTTTGATTGTTTTTATGTCCTGTGGTATTATGTATTATGATTTTACTGTACTTTGTTCACCGCCCAGAGAGCTATTGCTAGTCGGGTGGTTTATAAGCTTAATTAATAAATAAATAATAAATTGAAATAAATTGAAATAAAGAGTTATAACAGACTGCAGTTGACAAACCAATTGAGACATATTGTAACCAACCGATAGCAAGAAAAGAGTGTTTTAAGTAATTTAAAGATGTTAAAAATATTTTCCCAAAATATTGTACCAGATGTGTGATATCTCATCTGTCATGGGGTGCCAGTTCAAGAGAGGGACCATGGCCAATGCTCTGATTTACTAGGACAAACTGAGTTTTAACAAAAAGGGCTTCACTGCTATAAAGAACCAACGGTTTCCAAAAATTATCATGTACAGAGGTCTGCTCACCACTGCAAACTCTTCAGATTAAGGAGTTCCAACCAAATACTATCTGGCCACTTCAGTAGCAGTGAAAGTTTGTTATCATGGGTTGGGAGCTAAACTGTTGCTGAGGCCCATGCAAGAGATTTGTGCCAACTCAGCGGTAAATGCTTACTCTTGTTCTTTGAACAAGTGATCCCTTACAATATCACAACTACTTTTGAAATGTCCCACATTCTCAAAAGCTGTTTGTACTGGAACATGTGGGGCTCCTGTATGAACAAAACAAATCTTAAAGTTACAAAACTAGTGCCAGAGTTCTTTGGATCCAGGCCCTGCTCCAGGTGTCTACTCTTTTCTTACCTCCTTTGGATGTGGTTTCTAAGCCAGTAACCTTTCCTTTGACTATTCCTCCAGTGATTGTCATACAATGAAAAACATAAATGCAAGGCTGTATAAATATAGAAAGACTACTGAAAGATTTCATATTCCATTCATACCCCAGGTATTTTCTCATTCCTGTGCACAAAACAATCCTGCAAATTATTGCAGCAGTCATGCCTACAAAAGCAAACATTTTACAGAAAACAGTATGTTAGTTGCTACTTATTGCAACAATCCCACGAAATGGGTGGAGTACCAAACTTGCTGTAGGAGTAGCATACTGGCTTTTATAACTTTATTTTTTAATATGGGGTTCACTGTGTGCTCTGGCACTAGTTGTACAACAGGGGAGCAGCCCACATCAAGCAAAATAATTAAAAATCCCAAATTCACTAAAGGGCTTTGAAATGGCAGGATGGTGCTACTGCCTGTCTCACTTGTGGAATTCTATTCCCAACAGCGCTTACACAACAACCTGAGAGAAGAATTCATTTTACCAGGTACAAATACAGAAATTGCAAAATAAATGCAATAGGGAAATGTTGTATTTCTATAACATTAACACTGCAATGAAGGAGGTGTTTTGATTCCATGTAACAAATCAGAGCACAAACACTGTGCATTTGCTACACAAGCCACCTCCCCCCAATCGCCTTGAGAAGGGTTGGAGGACCATCCTGAGCAGATTTTGGGGACATGCTGGAGGAAGAGAGAAAGGGGAAGTCCCGTTCTGCAAGGAGATGTCTGTTTGCACAGCTTTGGATGCAACCCTAAGGGTGTGATTGATTTGCACCATACAACCCATGTAGAACAGGGATGAAGAACATCTGGCCATAGATGTTCTTGGACTCCAACCCCCATCAACTCCACTCAGCCTGGCCAATGACCAGGGATTATGAGAGCTGATGTCCAACATGATCTGGAGGGCCACATGTTCCTCATCCTGATGTAGGAGATCACTGTATGTACAGAATAGCCCTGTACCTGTAAATAAGGTTATAATGTGACACTGATAATTCAACACTAAAACTTGATATTGCTTCGCATGCTTAGCCAACCCAAAGTGTCACGCCTGTGCAGCATTGTGGATTGGCAGTGTCATAACTGTAGCAGCCATTCAACATAGTGCAAAGGTATTGTAAAACACAGATTTGGGTGGAAGGCGTGGTGGTTGTGATGAGACAGGACTGGAGACTCCTAGTAGCACTTTAGCAAATTATAGAGGAAGAATTTTATATCAGCACATACTTAGAAGATAGGTTTGCATTAAGATTACAAGTGAAAGGTAGTATTGGTAGAATAAACTTTGGCCACTTGCCAAAAACACAATGCAGCTGTTGTCATATCAACACTAGCCACTTGTGGGTTGTTGTAATTTTGTGCATCTCCAACATTATACTAGGATTGCTTCTGTTACATTGTGGTACATTAAAGAGCTGATGCATTTTTTGTGTTTTTGCTTGTTAAGAAGCTGAATACTAACATCAAAAGGTGCTTTAATAAATGACTTTCAAAAAGTGAGACACAAAAATGCTTATTGCTTAACAGAAGTCAGAAGCTGTGATGTTTCTGGCAGCTGAGGAGTCACAAGAAGGTGCCAACATATGCACAGTGAAATGTTATGTGGTGAGGTGTGCATTATAGGTTGATATAATTCTAGCACATAATTCCACATTTAGCAATTCTATAGGATGCTTTTAAAGCTGAGCAGGGTGACCGAAAGCATTTTGCTACCTGTGGCAAAAGACTAGATGGTGCCCCTCCCAGTTCCATAAACAGAAGCCAGCTGGACTGGCAACTGAATCAGACTTCAACACTGGGAACTGGACAGCATCCCCCACTGCATCTGAGGGAGGCAAGCTATCTTAAGGGGGGGCCAGGACAAGCCATACATGGCCCACACAGAACTGTCCACCAACACCTTGCCACCACTCCCTAACCCTACCACCAGCATCTGCCAGAGCTGCTTCACTCTGCCTAATAGTAGGGCCAGCGCTGAAGCTGAGAGGATTTTATGCTGTAATTGTGCTTTATTCCATTTTGCTCTTGGAAACTGAAGTGTCTTGCCCCATATTTCCCATGTGCCATCTCCTTTGACATGTGAATTGTTAAAAAATGTCTTAAAGGGCAGTTTTCCTCCCATTAGAAACTACATATTAGATTTGCGTCTTAAAAAGCAAACACACAACTGTCTAAAATTTCAACTTCAACTCTTTTTAGACATTACCTTTAAGGCACCAACAGTGCTGTCAACTAAGTGTAGTTCCCATGCCTTGAGAATTAGTGTAACGGGGACAAATTTAGCTGGTATCATTGGTCTTTTCAGGGAAGCATTGGGATGGGAGTTTCTGAGGAACCTTATCTAATAATATATTTATTAATGGGGCAGGACCCTCTTTCATTTAGTAGTTTGCATTTCCAGGTGTTCTGATGTATTTTTCATTGGGTTGTTCCCTCTCAGTAGCTCAAATTAATTCTTCAGTAGCTAAGATTCATCTGGGTAAACATGTGTCCAGAATGAATGCCATAGGGGAGGAAACATCTTAGGAAGATACTTTATAATTCCCTCATCTGACTTCACCACACAGGGCAGGAAACAAACCAGAGGCTGGCATTGTACTACATCCAAATAAGCGTCCACGGCTTGTCCCCTCCCCCCAACAAACCACAAGAACAAAATTACCTCCATTCATCTAAACTAGGCCTTTAGGATAGGGTTAGGAACGGAAATCTTAGGAACTTCCATAAAATTATTTATTTATTTATTATTTAATTTGTATCCCGCCCTTCCAGCAGGAGCCCAGGGTGGCAAACAAAGTGCTAAAAACACTTTAAAACATCATAACAGATCTTAAAATACATTAAAACAAACAGCATTAAAAAGATTAAAAAAACAACTTTGAAAAGGGTTAAAAATTATTAAAAAACATATTAATAAATTCTAACACAGACACAGACTGGGATAAGTCTCAACCTAAAAGGCTTGTTGAAAGAGAAAAGTCTTCAAAAGGCACTGAAAAAATAGAGATGGCGCCTGCCTAATATTCAAAGGGAGGGAATTCCACAGGGTAGGTGCCACCACACTAAAGGTCTGTTTCCTATATTGTGCAGAACAAACCTCCTGATAAGATGGTATCTGCAGGAGGCCCTCACTTGCAGAGCACAGTGATTGACTGGGTATATAAGGGGTAAGACAATCTTTCAGGTATCCTGGTCCTGAGCTGTATAGGGCTTTGGACACTAAAACTAGAACCTTGAACTTGGCCCGGTAGCAAATGGGCAGCCAGTGCAATTCTTTCAGCAGTGGGGTGACATGTTGGCGATACCCTGCCCCAGTGAGCAGTGTTGCCACTGCATTTTGCACCAGCTGCAGCTTCTGGACCAACCTCAAGGGCATAAACGTGTTTATTCTGTTCTTCTAGTAAAAACTAAACAAATGCAGTCTTAAATTAGCCTCTCAGGAGTGTTAAATGAGGGTGCAGACACATATGCTGTTGTGACGGTTCCAGTGCATTTCCACCTCTCTTGTCTGAAAATGGGGGCACATGACTCCAGTCAAACTCCACCCTTTTTTACTCTAAGACCTGGTTGATCAGCTCAAGTGCATTTTTTAAAAAAATTCAGCTTCAGGCAGATTTTGTAACTGATTGGTAGATCAACCTGTTCACCTTCCAGGTGTGTCAAATGGAAATGCTTTGCTGCAGGCTCGCGCAGAGACAGTTATTGTGTTATGGGCGCTTCTGAAGGATCTGAAGTCGGCAGTCGGGAAGTGAGGTGTGGTCAGCAGAGGGCAGAGTCGCTTCAAAATGCAGCCAGAAAAACCATTCTCACTGCTTTTGAGGCTACTAGTGTGCCCACAGCCTGAGTCTCCCAGGCATGGGAGACTGGATGGAAACCTCTAAGAATATGTAGTTACTAGATGGTGCAATCTTTAAGTGAAGATATAATTATGGATAAAAAGTCATGTCAGTCTATAGTCTGGCCGGCCGCAGATCAGCTAATTACACCTTTATATTTATTCAATCACATTTCAAGGTTAAGTTGGAAAATTATTCTAGTTTACAAATGCAAATTATGATGTGGGTAGGATGTTATTTCCAATCATGTGATTTTATTAACAGGAAAGAAAAAAAGATGCAACAGTGTTAGCACCTTCTCACTTTAATTATTCCTCTTTCTGCACAGTTACTAATTGGTAGCAACACCTTTCCTTGCCACCTGCCACTTGCTCACAGAAACATTTCAGCCTGATTTTGCTAAGATTCATATCCCACTTCAGGTCTCCCTTGAGACCATGGTATTCCACAGAGATAATTTTTAAAAATCATTATTATGAGTTTCATCACAATTTACAGAAGGAGAGCAGTTATCACAACTACATCTAAAATATACAAGCCCTGCTAGAAAATATTCTAAAGATTAATTATAAATGTCTATGGCCTCCCCTGACACCTACCTCTTGTGAATACTATATTCTTCAGAATTGTCCATAAGCAGCTCACTTCAGCATAGTTGCACTAAGGTTGTTGGACTCATTTGTTTGGCTCCTGAAAATGGATTTCTTCAGCAACCTGAATATATAGCATTGTATTTCCTTGTTCAATTTTGACATCTTTTGTTCAGGTAGCCAAACTCTAGTTTAGTTTAGTTCTGGAGTAGCCAAAATTCCAGATTCTCATATAAATTCAATATTCACTAATAGGCAAAAAAACCTTGCGGTTTAAGAACGTACCTATAGCCAACAGATATTTCTATCAAACTTTAAAAAGCAGGGAAATTGGGCAGCTATAGTGAATGCACCAGGGGAGCAGGAGACCTGACCTCCTCTCTGAGATATTGGACTGTCCTACAAATTTGTCAAAATGCAAACACAATTTGGGTTGGTCTTTCATAGTTTATGTTTGTTGGTGTTCTTCTTACTTTACTTCTTTTCTGTGTTACTACTGTTTCTACAGAGAATCTAACCTAGAAAATTATATTTCACTCATTATTCATCCTAGAAATCTGTGTCAAATTTATTTTTATTAATTTCAAAGCCTTTTTATTGGTCAATGACATATGATGGTGAAGACCGTCTTTTGTGTTTCAAATTGGAGGTTATTGGGTGCATTAACAGTTGAATCTGAAACAGCAGTTTGATGTAAAATCAGACTGATTACAATATGTTGCTACTTAAGCAATGATTCTAGCTGTTGGAAAAAACAAACTTGGCCTGCCTGAGATGCATGTTTTCAGCCTGCTATGCTTAAACTATTCCACTTAAAAAAAGGTGGGCATGGTCAATTAAAAACATAGAGCACACCTAGAATTTTGCTAGGATATATTTACTCTCCCCCTGTTTTATCTTGTGCAATCTGAGACACTCCTCATGTCCACTGGAAAATATTCTGCAGAACAGTCAGTGCCATTATTCCACATTGTTTTTGGAGCTTTTTTTTTTAGTGTTGTAAAATATTGCTGTACTTCACATATTCACAGAAACAGAAGCAAAAGAGAATGATTTACTATAGGAAACTTCACTAAAATTGCAAAGTAAATCAAACATATCTAAAGTGACTATCTGAACTGTATCAGCTGTTTTAATATTGTTGCTTCCTCCCTGCTCAAACAAGATCAGCACAGCACATGTCTTGTTTCTGTTATTTGGGCTCGTGGCTGTACAAGTACTCCCCTGCAATTGGTGCTTGCAGAAAATGTACATACTAGAAGAGGGACTCAAATTTTGCTTAAAATAATGAACATGAAATGGCTAAAGAAACAACAATCTAAACATGTGTCCACTTGCTGACATTTTCTGTATTATTTTTCCATCTTCTGCTTGCAAACAGTAATTTTGTGTATTTAAAAGTAAACATTAAGCTTGAGTTTCTCCTTTCAGAAAAACGTTCTTTTTCTTCACCACCACCACCACCACCACCACATCTCTAAACAACTGTTTATAATTTGGAGCTTTCCCTACTGTCCTGTATAGCATAAAATAGGTAGAGTTACCTACATAATCAGGTCCATCAGACAATCCAGTGCTCTGTCTTTGAGAGTCAGACCGCATGAAGAAACTAGAACAGTGGCTGGAACTTACACTTTTCTGTTACACAAGAGCTGAGCGAGTCTCCTGTCACTCACATAGAGGAGCTAAACTCATGGCAGGATAGAAATAATGTACACATCCATACAACATGAATGTTGCATGTATATCCAGGCTGTAGAATATGTGGTATGCGACTGCTTATTTTATCACAAATTTGACTGTTTTAATACTGCATTTTTGAAATTGAGATATTTTCATTTTAATGGATCCATCGATCAAAGAGCTTATTAACCTGTTTGTTGTTTTGCCCTATATATATATACTATATATAGTACAGAAGATGTGTGGGGCACTACTGCTAAACTGAGGGTATTTTGGTGGAAGGACCACCACTATATGTCAAGTATACACTTTGTATGCAAAAGGTTCCAGGTTCAATCTCCAGGTAGGGCTGGGAAATCCTGGGGAGCTATTGCCAATACTGAGCGAAAGGGACTGATCTATAGAGACAAGGGAGCGTCTGTGTGTGTCATCATTCTATATTACAATAAAAGAGCTAAAAATAACCACAAGAGCAGGGGTATAATTTGACAAAAGGTTTATCAGAACCCAGAACCTTTTTTTCATTGTCAGACCTAGAATATGTAAAACATTTAAGAAGCGTATCCCTCGGAGCGCCTTATCTCCCTAGTGACCAATTACAGTCATCAGGCCGAGTAAAGTGCCTGCCTCAGGTGGCAAATGCTGGAAGAGAGGGAGGAGCACCAAGGTGTGGGGGAACAGACTGAGCTGTGTGTGCCATGCAACCTGCCCTTTGCTCCTTAAACTAGCCTGCTGCTCTCGGGTTTCAGAGTGTTTCCAATCACCAGCGCTGAAATAAGATTCAACAGCCAGTCTGGTTGACTTTTGTATATGGAAAGGGAGGGGCTGCTATCTTGTCCTTCACCACAAGCAGCAAAGTATCTTGGGCCTGCCCTGACAATGTAACTTCAAAGGAAATGTGAAACCCAACATCTTTCATTTTGAACATTTAGCACTGACTGTCCCAGATGCGAAGACGGAAAAGAAGTGCAAGCACCAGCCAGGAGGCAGGGAGTCTTGGAAAGGAAGCGAGGAAGCAAGGGCGTAAGCAAAGAAGGGATTCAAAAATGAGAGATGTGACAAAGAAGCAGCAAAAACAATAGGGTCAGGTGGTATGTCAACCACAGCTGTCAAAAGCCATCGGTGCTCACTGCATGATGGAGTGGTGCCTGCAGCCTTTAAGTAGGCTGTGGTGTGCCCACTTCTTTGAAAGCCCATCCTGGACCCTACAGTCTGCAATAACTACCAGCCAGTGACTAATAGCCCTTTTGAGAGGAAGGTAGTGGAGAAGGTTTTAGCAGAGCAACTTCAAGAGTTCCTAGATGACACTGATTATCATTCTGGATCTGGGTTTAGGTCTGGTTTTGAGATTGATTTAGCCTTGGTTGCTCTGATTTATTTATTGAGAGGGACTGTGGGAATGTGACTGGATCATTGCAATGTGTTCTATGTGGGGATGCAGCAGCTAGATTATTATTATTATTATTATTATTATTATTATTATTCATTACCTGCCCTTCACCCAAAGGCCCCAGGGTGTGTTACAACAAATTTAAAAACAAAATTAAAAACAGTTAAAAACAACCTAAACAACATCTCAGAAAATAGAGTGAGTCCTAAAAATATACATATCAGGTGTCAAAGGCCAGGGTAAAGAGGTGAGTCTTAAGCATTTGCCGAAAGTTGTACAATGAGGTTGCCAGATACACCTCAGTGGGGAGTTCCACAGCTTAGGGGCTGCCACAGAGAAAATTATCTCCTGCCCCCCCCCAAACTTCTGAGAATGGCAGAACTACCAAAAGGGCCCTCTCTCCTAATCTCAACACCAGAGAGGGCCTGTAGGGGAGGAGGCAGTCTTTCAGATATTTAGGACCTAAGTCATTTAGGGCTTTAAACACTAACATGAGCACCTTGAACTGGGCCCAGAAACGAACTGGCAACCAATGCAGCTATTTTAAAACAGGTGTTATGAGAATTCTAAAGGGAACCCCAGCCAGTAATCTGGCTGCTGCATTTTGGACCACTTGAAGTTTCTGAGTCATCTTCAAAGGATGCCCCACACGGATTGCATTGCAATAATCCAGTCTAGAAGTTACCAGGGCATGGAGCACTGTGGCCAATCCTCTCCAATCCAAAGGGGCCAAAGCTCGGGAACCATCTGGAGCTGGAAAAAGGCACTCCTAGCCACTGAGGTTACCTGAAGCTCCAGTGACAGTATTGGATCAAGGAGTACTCCCAGGCTGCAGACCTGCTCCTTCAAGGAAAGAGCAACCTAATCCAGAACAGGCCGTCTTCCCGCCTCCTGGACATGAGAACTCTGGACACATAGCATCTCTGTCTTTTCAGGATTCACCCTCAGTTTACTGGTCCACACCCAGTCCATCAAATGATATGCTGGTGGGGCAGATGGCTGATAGCATGTAATGCCTCTTCTAAAGCATCTTCACTGGGTGGCCATAGGCTATCAAGGCAAGGTTCAAGGTTCTCATAGTAACATACAAAGCCCAGGACAATGTTAAGAACTGCCTGAATCGTTATATCCCTGTTCAGTCACTGGGATCACCTAGAGGAGAACTGTTCAGTGTACTCTGTATTACAGAAGACCAACTAGCTTCAACTAGAAGTTGAGCATGCTGTGAAACACTCTTTCAACAGAGATTCAACAGAGATTTTCTATTGACTTTCGGGGTCCTTGGAAAGCTTTTTATGCCAACAGGCCTATGCAGCTGTTTAAACTTTATTGATTCGTTGTTTTAATTATTAATTTGCATTTTTATGGTTTTATTGTATATAGTGTTGTACACCACCTTGCTATTTTATATGAGTTGGTGGTATATAAATATTTTCATAGACAAATAAACAAATAATTTAGGCTGCAGTCCCAGGCATACTTATTTGGGACCAAAACACATTGAACTGAGCAGGACTTACTTCTAAGTAAACATACATAGAACTGTGCTGCAAAGGAAGCATATTTTTTTAGCCATTAATGCCCATACAACCTTAAATAATTATAAAAACTAAATAATTGTCTCCTCCCTTGAAGGCCACAGCAATAAATGTGTTCACAAATATATATACGTATATTTACACAAAGATATACACAGAAGTAGATATTTTCCCCACTTATCAACTTGTTAAATTGGTAATAAATTATGTGACAAAGAATTGTTTAGTCTTGTAAAGCTGACAGTAATGAAGCAAAGAAGTTATCTAATTGAAAAATTCCATTTGAAAGGAATCTCTCTCATAGAATAAATTTTTATTTCTTTTAATAGGCAATTCTATTTTTTTTTTTTGCTTTGTGTGTCATGAACTAGGAAGTCATTTTAGTTTGCCAAAAACATTTTTTTTGTTTAGGAAAAAATTTACCACACCCCGTTTAACTGTGCACATGGACAAAAAGAGCAGGTTCGTAGTCTGGGAATACTCTTAGATCCTTCTCTGTCACTCAAGGCTCAAGTAGCCTCGGTGGCACGGAATGCGTTCTACCAACTTCGGTTGGTGGCCCAGCTACGTCCCTATCTGGACAGAGAAGATCTCACCTCAGTTGTTCATGCTCTGGTAACCTCTCGATTGGACTACTGCAATGCGCTCTACGTGGAGCTGCCTTTGAAGACGGTTCGGAAGCTACAGCTGGTGCAAAATGCGGCGGCCAGACTAATAACAAGGACCAGGCGGTCTGAACACATAACACCTGTTCTGGCCCGCTTGCACTGGCTACCTATATGCTTCTGGGCCAGATTCAAAGTGTTGGTTTTAACCTATAAAGCCTTATACGGCGCGGGACCACAATACCTTTTGGAACGCCTCTCCCGATATGAACCTGCCCATACACTACGCTCAACATCGAAGGCCCTCCTCCGAGTTCCGACTCATAGAGAGGCTCGGAGGATGGTAACAAGAACTAGGGCCTTCTCAGTGGTGGCCCCCGAACTGTGGAATAGTCTTCCCGGAGAAGTACGCTTGGCGCCGACATTGCTATCCTTTCGGTGCCAAGTCAAAACCTTCCTATTTTATCAGGCATTTTAGCTTTTCTTAAACATGTTTTAATTGGTTTTAGATTGTGGATTTGCATTTATATTTTTTGTATTGTTCTGTGTGATTCTATTGTATTTATTGTAATGGTTGTACACCGCCCAGAGAGCTATGCTAGTGGGGCGGTATAAAAATTCAATAAATAAAATAAAATAAACAAAACCACAGCATTTTTTTATGACAACCATGAAGCTGAAGCTGAGGGCGTGCTTTTTCCTAATCTTGGAGGTTTTTCCTAATCAAATGCTCTCAAAATGTTATCTACTTACCTTCCAAAAATAGCAAGCCATTTCAGAGTTGGTTGACCATGCTGAAATATACCTATTTGAAATGGTGTGGGTTCATCATTAGGAAGCGAGTTCCAGTCTGAATCATCGATCACAATTACTGAAATGCCTCCTTCTATGCTATTTCAGGACTTCTCTGAGGGTTGTTTCTTTATCTGAAGCTGGGTTTTTGCCAGTTTCTGCCCCCAGCTTTTATTAGTAGGCTACTGCCACAGCAAGCACCAAATTGACAATCTCCCCTTCCTTCTTTTTAAAGGACCATGTTGTAGCAGTGAAAGTTGTCTTCTGCTGCTGTCATGTCTGAAAAGTGGCATCTTCTGGAGCTGTTCCAGGTACTGAATGGCTTGACAAATCTTGGCCGCTACTGATAGTCGTCTTACCAAGAACCCATCTCTTTATGTTCAGTCACAACCTCTCAGGCCAATCACCTGCTCTGTTTATTGTACCATCCATGAATTATGTGTTGTGTAGAGAGGTTCCTCACCAGCACCATCGTAGTACTTTCTTTTCCTGAAAATTCATTGAAGACTGAGCCTGAATATATTCCAAAGTCATTGTAAGACCATCTTCTTTGGGCTGGCTTTAAATGCCCAATCAACCAGCAGATTGCATCTGGAGTTTGTGTCCAGCTTTAGGCATGTTTAAAGGAATTAACAAACTAGAGTGCATACAGAGGAAGCTTGATCTGGAAACCAGACCCCATATGGAACAGTTGAAAGAGCTAAATGTGTTTAGTCTGAAGAGAACATTAAGGGGAGATAGCAGTCTTCAAATATCTGAAGGGAATATTGCTTAGAAGATGGAGCCTATTAGCAAGCCAGGAGAAAATGAGGTTGAGGACAAAAGACTTAAGGCCACAAGAGGCAGTGCAAGGCTGTGGGGCAAGGGGTGGGGAATAGGCATCAAATTCAGAGAGAGCTCCTTATCAGTTACAGCGTTGGTCATCACTATGACAGGAAATGCCATATGTGATGAAATTTGCCTTCTGGACCTGGAATGCCTGAAGTTATAGCATTGTTCAAGAGTCATTGGAGGCAGGCTACAAGGTTTCCAGACTGATAGACCAAGTAGCAGTTTAAATATCCTGATGCATTTTGTTTACTTACCTCCCAGTCCAGTGACATTGGGTCACAGCTTCCATCACTGATCAGGGAGGGCAGGCAACTAAAGACAACACTAGTCCAACTTAGACCTTGGCTTCATGCACTTACAACTTTGCTGTTGTGCACCGATTTAAGGGAATTGTTTTTTATGTTCTATGTTGTTAAGTACATGCAAGATACTCTAATAAAGTTTTCTCACAAAGTTTAATGTGTATGTCCATATGCTGAACCAACACTTCCAAACTGTTTTCAAGGAAGCTTTAGGAAACATTTCAGCCTCATTTCTGGTGAATGTATTTCATAAAAAGTACTCCAGTGACCCCTAATGGGCCTTGTGCAGTACTGCACATGGCCCAAGTCTTGTTTTGTTACCATGAAACTTTGCAGCTGAATCTAACAACCCACTCCATCCTTTTAAAAATATTTTCTTTGGAAGCACTTTACAATTACAGTTGTGATTTAATAAATAATAGTGACAAAAATTAGGGAATGCCCATTCTTTTGTTAGGTATCGATTGCACACTTATTGGCCTGCTATGCTGAACTTAACCCAGTAGGGGCTTGATAAGCCTCCTGTGTTGGTTTCTTGGAACTGCAAAAACAGGTATATTCTCATGCAGCCAGTAGGCTACAACACATGTATTTAGCTTCCTAAATCAAAAGTGTTTAATAAGCTAGGGAACAGAGTGTACACATTAAAGTAGCCCTGTAAATATTGCAAGAAGCAGCCTAAACTAAGTTGTAGCAATGTTGGGAGACTTTAAACAAAATGTGAAGCATTTTACAGCAACGTGGTCTTGGGAAGAGGTAGGGAATAATTTAGAAAAGAAATCAAAAGTGCTGGAACTATTTGTATGGTTATTGTTATTGGTAATAACTGTCCCACAATTCTAGTTTCTGGCAATCATGCAAATCTCTTGAAATGGAAGGCCTTGCCTCCTTTCTGTAGATGGCACCCCTAAATTCCCTCAGATTCCTTATAAATTACTTAGAATTAAAGGATAAGGTCATCAGGGAAAAATTAATCTCCCTACCTACCAGTGAGCTACTCCTTGTCACTGAAGTTCTGCTATCAAATTGAATATCAAGACCGATCTAAGGTACAATTAGGACATTAGTATCTTGTGTTTTCTGAGTATGGAATGGACACAGTTCAGTATACAGAGATCTAGTGTAACACTATGTCTAATGTTTTCCCAGGTTGGCCTCAAAAAAAGCATTTCATCCATTTTCATATTTGAATTATTCTCGTTGGTTAATTTTTTTAGGATCTTGTTTCATTTATTGTAAATTTAAGTCCCCTTAGGTTGCAATCTTATGCGCTTAATTGAACTCAGTTGGGTTTACTCCTAAGTAGACATGCATAGGATTGTGCTGCTGCTCAGGAGGTGATTAACCTTTTCTCTTTAGGACTAGAAATGAACATTAATTGGAGGAAATGGCAACATTCATTGAATATCTAAAGCTATGGCATAATGTGTGTGTGTGTGTATATAAACAAAGGGTTGTGTAATGAGATTTGCACAATGAGGTTTGCACATAAGAGTCGTTTTACGATGACAGAAGACCCAAAATGACACAGACAAGAGATATGTAAGTCCAGTGGAAATCTGTTCATCCTCACAAGTCTTTTTGAAGTGCTTTTTAAATAAGCTTAAAATCTATAGTAAGGGATCAATAAACACCTCCATTGGACATACAAGAATGGATCGTTTCTGATAAGATAAAAGCATTTATCTACATCTGTTTTCTTACATTTTTATTCAAGAACTGAAGGCAAAAAACAAAAAAACAACATTTTTAAATACAGGAAAAACCACCTAAATATTTGTCAAGTTTAAACTTACTGTCCATGAGTTGCTTCCCATTGTTATTGCCCACAGCATTATTACAAGTCCTCCCAGTGCTACAAAAATGGCAAACTTTATCTAGTCAGTACTGTATGGTATTTGTGTGAAGGATGACACTTGTATAGGCACATTATGGTAGCAGAAATAAGAATACATTTCAATTGTGCATCTTTTATTAGTTGAAACTAAAATGATCCAAAGAGGTATAACAAGATCAGTAGGGGTATCATATTTAAATTGCAACCAGTTATTTAACATTCTTATTTCCTCCCTGAAATCTGAGGACAAAATGCCAAGAAAGCCAGTGGGACACACTGCTGGCCAGACTATTTGCGTAGTGTATGGAACAGAGGCTCAGGCTAAGAAAAAAGGAGGTGGCAATTTGGAGTTTGAAAGCCAGTGGCTCTATTTTATGCTCCATGAGTCATCAATAGTTTTGCTACAACCTGCTGAGACTCATTAAGAAGCAAGTCTTAATGGCAATAGAGGATATAAGTTTGACTAGAGCTACAGTCCTAACATTAACCAGGAAGCAAGACTAGCTCGAATATATATGCTTAGCATGATGCTGGAAGTCAATACATCCACTCTTGTTTTTATGAAGTAGAAAGTTCAATCTTTTGAATTTTCTCCTAAAATTGTCATTTTTGGCCAACATTTGATTTTTGGCATTCTAATAAGAGATGCAGTTTCATTGTCATTCATAAATACAAAATTTTATTGACACATCATTAGTTGAGAACGGCAATGCTTTTCAATATACTACAACAACATTTAGGACACATCAAGTTATTCAAATATGTAGCTACTGGCTTACCACAGCTAAACTATACAGTGCAGTTTTAATAAAAGATATACCAGAAAGATATGGTTCACAAACAAAACCCCTTTAGTACAGCATATTTGATGGGAGTAAGCTCACCTATTAGAAAAGAGTATATTTTAACAAACTTATCTCCCAAATTTGTTCAGACAAATACATATATATTCTATAAGACCGGAAATGTCCTAAAATGATTTAAAAAAGAATTTGTCTAGGACAGCAGCAATGCCTTTTATATCTTTTTTATAGGTTTCAAATATATCTCTGCTTTTACAGAACCTGATTGCTAGCAAATTTATCTCAGGAAACTAATTGTGCAAGTTGACAATTCATCCTTCAAAAACTGCACAAAGTGCAGTGCCTTAGCACACACTTACACAAATGACCTAGCATAAAAATAATAAATAATAAAGAACTGTTAGAAATACAATTTGCACGTTCAGTTCAATCTACTCCACCTGGCTGCTATACAATCCATTCATTTCAATGATGCCTGCATGGAACCATACATGCAGGCTCGACTGAAATGAATAGTGTGTGTATAGCACTAGTAGTTGGCAGATTGCATTCTCAGGCCTCAGGCCTATGCATACTTACCTGGCAGTAAGACTCACTGTGTTCAGTAGCGGGTCTTACTTCTGGGCAATCATAGATAGGATTGTGCTGTCAGTCATTTTAAAATGCTACAGTAAACATTTTCTTTTGGATTTTTAAGAGGGAAACAATGCTTCTTAAGAAAGCTTTATACATGTAAGTCTAAATTTTAAAAATGACCTCCCAAAAAAGCTAGCAAAGCACCTTATACTAGAAGAGATTCTGTTTATATCAAGGACTATTACAACATTTATGTTCAGAGTAAGTGAAGTATGCATTTAATTTAATACATCCTAATTTGGGGAGTGCTGTATTTCCCAGCCAAATGTACAATATTTATAGCACTGGGAAAGAGGAGTGAAAAACCACTTGTGGGAAGGGCAATACCTAACCAGTTATAGCTGAATACTACCCAGGTCTGCATATTTACAAATTAGTGTGTAGCTCTGACTCTGAATCAAAAGTGCAACAAGGAACTGCCACATGATTGTAGTGCAGAGTAGTACAGGTGCTTTTTTCCTCCCTTCTCCGCTCATCACTTGCACACTGGGTGAAGCAGCAGGTCAGCAACAACGGACATGAGGTCTTGGAGGAGGCAGTTCTGGTGGGATTTCTGGCTCTGGTTGTAAGGACAGGATACTGTTCGACAATTCATTCCTTATTATATCCAAAGGCATCTTAAAATGGCGGAAATCATGTTGTAAGTGATATCCTTTATAGAATTTTACAGAATTTAATGCAGTCACATGACATAGCTTAGACATCACCTAACCTAAGTCACATAGCCTAAATTCAGATCTTGGTAAAATGTTCAGTGTTAATTACTTTAATATGTCAAAGAATACCCATAAAGTGTCATCATTCATATTTAACACACATTAGCATTGCTATAATGCTAAATGAAGTATCAGGCTTTGCTTTAACAAACTATCACTAGTGATGGAACTTAAACACATTCTACTATCTCCGAATTGTGCCTGCTATGTTTCTGTGAGCTCATATTCAAATAGCATGAATTTCTTGTCTTTTATTCCTACCTCACAGCAACCCCCCCCAATAACATTAGAAAAAAACCTACACAACCTCCTTCCCTCATTGAAGCAAGGAGAATTCCTGTAGCTACTACAGTAATAATACTCCTTTAAATGGAAACTGCTAAGGACCATAATTTTAAAAGCAATGAAGAATATTCTGCTGAAAAAACTGGATTGAATAAACAGTCCAAAAGGTGCACTCTAGTAACTGAAGAATCTGTAAAAAAAAAAACCTTTAACACAGTTTAGTCAACATTTTAAGTCCCATTAGCATGCAGTACAGATATTTTACCTTTTTTAGGATGTCATCAACCAGTTTCAGAAATATTTCATCCACATTAAAATTATCCTTGGCACTAGCTTCACAAAACCGCATCCCAGTTATCTGCTGTGCAAACTGTTGGGAAAAATTAAGAAATCAAGACTTTTTGGTCTGGCTCAAGGTAATTTAATTTGATCAGAATTATATTTAATTCTATAAACATTTTAATGATCCAGTCTATTTACCTGTATGTTAGAATGAAATTAAGCAACAGTTGACTATAAACAGAAATTCAGAAATGTAAAGTATGTTTGGAATCAAGTCAAATTTTCTGGCTTGGATTCTGTGATAAATTAACCTAAGAAAGTTCATGGAAGGAAAGTTTCCCATCCCTGCCTCCTTGCTGCAATTCCCCAAAAGCCTCTCCAGAGGGCGAGGAGGGATGGTGGCGCTCCTGAACAACAGGGAATGGGGTGGGGTAACATGGATGGGATTTTTTCCTTCCATGAAGTAAAGTTAACTTATCTTAGGATCCAAGCCATAGGCTTGACTTGTTTTACTGTTCTTGAGTTTGGAGCTCTTAACATTTTTTCTCAAATAAGGAACTCCTCTGAAAGAGGACATCAATCTTTTGTGCATTAGTTAAATTTGGCAGTTGTTGTAGAACAGAAAATGATAAATATCCCACACACACAAATTGTAAAACACTGGGAAAGTTGATATCACTAGCTCTGTGTATTTCATATACCATTAGTAACCTGCTTAGTCTTACTGTTAGGCCTCCCACATTTCAAGTTTGTATGGAGATGCTATCTGTTATGACCCGCTATCTCCATGTGGTGGCCCCCCTGATTTGGGCAATGAACAGTGGTCCTATTTCAAACCACTGAAATCATGCAAATAGCAATGGCAGTTTATTATCAATATTGAAATCATGTGATCCCAGCTGTATTTTTATGGAAAACAACCTCTGATGGTCTTGTGAAAGGCTGAATGGCAAGGCTTTAAGTACAAACAGGTTTTGGATGGATTTTCACAGAAATGGTAGACTATTACCTGGTTTTAATTAAAGAAACTTTTAAAGTAAATTAATTAGATGATGGTAAAGAACGTTCCAAGGCATAAAAAGTTAGCCAAAATTAAAATTAATGTCAAAATACATGTAATGTTAAGTTTATGTGCCCTTCACACTTCCACAGAAGCAATTCCTTCCTCTCATTGATGCATGTTTAGTTTCACTTTCACCTACTTTTTCTCCCTGTTGCCGACTAATCTCTCTGTCCACTTCACAGTCTAACTTATTTCCAACCAATAGTAGCTCTGCATCTTCTGAGGCATACTGGGGAAAGGAACAACACAAGAGCACAGAATGGTATGTTTCACTGGCTTAGGCTTTTAGATTTTAAATTTCATACTGATAAAAATGAAGCTATTTAGTCAATTCATTCATAACAGTTGTTATTGAACTGAATGATTATCTTATTCATTTTTCCTTTAAAGCTCACTCTACCAGTACAATTTAGTAACTGTTCTTGTTCATTTGCATATTATTGGTCTGTGCATGATCTTGTAACAAATATTGCTGCATTGCTACAAGATAATGTTAGAAATAAAATCCTTTTCTTATTACTGTGTATCCACAATGATTTACGTGCTTCTAGCTTCTCTGAAGACAGCAATTTCAACTCAAAAATTAGTAGAAGGCTGGCAATTTAACAATTATTATTACTATTATTATTCATCATAAGGTCTCAGGGTGGGTTACTGCAATTAAAAATAGGATATTAAAAGCAGCTGAAAACAAGTAATAGTCACAAGGATAGGGTGGGACCTATATATATATATATATATTTCAAGTGTCAAAGGCCAGTGTGAAGATGTGTGTATTGTATATAGTAAATACACAGCTGAGGCAAATGTTTTTGTTTTAGTTCTCATATGCTGCCAATGCACTCTTATTTTATTTATTTATTTATTTATTATTTGATTTATATCCTGCCCTTCCTCCCAGCAGGAGCCCAGGGCGGCAAACAGAAGCGCTAAAAACACATCAAAACATCATAAAAACAGACCCTAAAATACACCAAAACAACTTTAAAAACATTTTTTTAAAAAAAGCTTTTAAAACATCTTTAAAAAAGGGTTAAAAAACATATTGTTAAAAAATATTAAAAAACAATTCCAACACAGACGCAGACTTTTGTTCAAGAGCCAATCTCCATACTGCTAACATTTTCATCTTTATGCTACCATTTGCTCTAAAGTGCAGAAAAACATAGAGGGTTTTCTTTAAAAATATACAACTGTCTAGCCAGATCCTGCATCCATGTGAATTTTGGCAATTCACAACGTGTATGTTTGTGGTGATGCAATGCATAAGAGACCACATAGCTGGCTCACAACAGCTATTACCTAATACTCAAGAGTCTAAAACAGTGGTTCCCAACCTTTATGAGCAAGGGACACCCTTTATAAGCTCAAAACATTTTGTGACCCCCTCCCCACGCTAATTGTAATTTCAGCCTCTGTTAACTGAAAAAATGGTACATGACAAAATCACATTGCCAAATATCCCTTTCCCTAAAAAGCTCCCTGCAGACAGGGAGGTGTTGCTTCCTTTTCTTAATGCAAAGGTCCAATGAAATTGGCATCCGCCTCCCCCCCCATAGTCTGAAGATGTACAGTCCTGTCTCCCAACACCAGCGGGTGACATTGTTGAACTAAGATCCAGGTTCAAATCCCCACCCAGCCATGAAGCCCACCTTGGGCCGGACACAGTCTCTCAGCCTGACCTATCTCACAGGGTCGGTGTAAGGAGAAAAAGGAAAGGGGGGGAACCATGTGCACTACATTGAGCAACTTGAAGGAAAGGTGGGATATGAATAATAAATAAATAAATTTTAGCTGCAGCATGTGGACCCCAGCCTCAGCCAATCTGCCAAGCTTTCTAACAACAAGCAGCAGCAGCAGCAGCAATGTGGTAGTGGTGGGGATGCTAGACTGTGAAGACAAAAGGGTGGTCAGGGTAGGGTAGGGGGTTAGTGCTTTTAGGCCTTGGGATGATCATCAGAACTGATGACTTGGTTAGTGTGTACTTGGGGAATGAGAGTGGAGCTGAAGACAGATCAGTGCACACACACACCTGCAGCTCCTGCAAGCATCTGCAGGTGTGCATGCATTTGGGCATGTGGGAGGGAGAACGTCCTGAACTGCTGCAGCATCTTGGAGAGAGATTGGGGGGATGGGGTGGAGTGTAGGTGGAAGAAAGATGGGCACTGGCACATACACTTAGCCTCAGAGATGGGGGGCGAGCAAGTCCATGACACCTTGGCTCCCTCTGGGCCAAAGGTGAGGTCTGGGTGGCCTTGCAAACAAGAATAATTTTTAAAAGGAGATAGGCAGTGAATCATGAGCCCAGGCAGGCGGGCAGGCAGGCAGGCAGGCAGGCAGGCAGGCAGGCAGGCAGGCAGGCAGGCAGGCAGGCAGGCAGGCAGGCAGGCAGGCAGGCAGGCAGGCAGGCAGGCAGGCAGGCAGGCAGGCAGGCAGGCGGAGAGCAGCCTTTCCTTGCAGCCTTGCTTCTTTTTGCTTCACGAAAAGCAAAAAGAACTCCTCTTGTTCTGGGTAAGGGTGCCATGAGCAGCCGCAGTGAGAGGAGACGGGAGTCGATGATAGTCATTCCCTCTTCTTCCTCGTAGCTCCACCCTCAGCCTCCTTTGGCATCGGCCATGTGTTTAATAGGCAGATGCCTGGCCTCGGAGCACCTGAAAGACGCTCTGGCACTTCAGCAAAAGTCCTCCCCTCTCATTTGGAGCAAGGGGGAGGTGTCGTCTGCAGCAGCAGTGGGGAGCAGACAATGTCCAGGGAGTGAACCTTTTAAAAATAATTAATAAATAATTCATTTCTTTACTGTTTGTGGCCCCCTCTGGATTACCGTCAGGTTGGGAACCACTGGTGTAGAAGATGCCATAGTGGCCATATCTCTACTAGAATGAATGCTATAGAGTATGATTCCACAATACAATTTGATTTTATTAAGTATCACAATCACTATTGTTTATTTTGAGAATGTGAAGCTTACCTTATCAATCATTTTCATCCATTTTGGCAAATCATCAAATGTCTCCTTCTTTGTGATATCATATACCAATATAATCCCCTTGGCACTTCTGTAATAAGCTGAGGTAATGCTGTTGAATCTTTCCTGACCTGCTGTGTCCCTGAGAAGCAGCAGCAAATATTGGTACAATAATTCTATAATTTCACAAAGCACTGTAAATTCCCACATCACAAATTTCCACTGCAAGAAAGTCAGTATGTTAAATCTGTATCTTATTCTACTGAATAGGTAAGAACTATCACCAGTTTTATGTGGTGTTTGTCTGGGGAAAGTGGATGAACTCACAGGGAAGAAAAGCAGTTTTTGGTAGGACATGCATAAGGTTATGCACTTCCCTTTTTACTACATATACTTTTAGCAAGTATATTCAACTGTAGGAGCAAAATAACTCAAGCATGCAGTAGCCCTGTTCGCATTTCACAGTAAACCATCGTTAATGCAACAAGCAACAGCAATAAACCACGATCCCTAGGCTTAGCATTACATCCAAAGAGGGGATCCATGTTTGTTTTGCTCAAACCACGACCCACAGTTTGGACATAATGCTAAGCCAGGTATTGTGGTTTGTTGCTGTTGCTTGTGCTAGGGAAGGTGCCACCTGTGGGTTCATGATAAACCATTAACTATGGCTTATGACGCATGAATGCAGACTAAGTAATGATCTTATGAATCCTGTGATCACTGGGACAGAGGCAAGTCATTTACCGTTTCTCTCTTAAAATCTAGACCCTAATGCACATGGATATCTATCATCTACTTCAAGGCTGCTCATAAATGTATGCTAATACTAAGTTTACAAGAAAAGACCCCTAGTATCCTACTGCTATATTTAATGTGAACCTGGCAGACAAGTCATATATAACTGAATATTTTCAACAATGTGAGCCTAAAACATTATAGTTATGCAAACATCTTGGTGTGTTAAAAAGATTAAACAATAAAGGGATACAAGCCAAGTAAAACTCTGTTTTAGTAGTGATAATGGGGGCAACTTATGTCATCTGAGGGAGAGAGAGAAAGGGTGGTTCCAACGTGACATCACTTCCATGTCCCCTTCCCTGTGATGGTGTGAGATAGTGAAGCAACCAGACCAGCTCTGAAAGATGCCTTGAATAAATGTTTCACGTTCCACTGCATTCAAGTCATATACCTCAGTTCCAAACACATTTCTTCATAATTAAGTTTCAGTGGGTTCAATATGGCTTCCAAATAAATATGCTTAGGATCATGGAGTCAGGGGTTTCATGGTGACCCCTTGTTAGAAGCAGGTATGATTGTCATGGTTTTAGAATTCAAACACTGCTCAAGATTTTTGAAATGCTTTAGTTACTATTATTAAGGATGAATTTCTAAAAGTTTGTTTATGTATAACAGACTGTATAGGGAAGAGGAAATTTTGATTATCAACAACATGTACAGAAAACAATAACTGGCTTTCTGTTCACCATACTGTTTTAAGTTTGCAAAAACCAGAAAAGACTCCATAGCCCTTTCTCTCAGCAGTGCTACAATGATAACTCTACTATGTTGACACTAGTCTCGTTTGCTCATCATATTAAGACAAACCACCATTTAACATCAATGTGCCAGCTCCTAGCAGAGATTTCAGCTGCTTCACTCCTTCCCAGTTGTTCTACTGATTAATTTGGCTTAGCATGTTTTCTGAAACTAGACTCACGTCCACAGTAGCTCCTGAAGTTGCTTAAACAAATGCAATTACACTGATTTTGATCTAACAAGAAATAAATTTTTCATCTTCTTCCCGATTGTCAGTATTAATGGAACAATGATGAATTTGCCCTCTACACATTAAATTAAAAAAACCAATAGACACCATAACTTTGTGAGATTCTCTGCCTCTGAGTATTAGGTGCAACTTTGAAATCAGTGCCTACGATGTCTTAAGTACACACACAGTTGTATGGAGTATTAGTTCTTCACATGAAAAGCATAATCTAAATGCTTTAAAGAGCCAATCTTGTTAGCTTCAGAAAAAAATACACTGCACAGTTCTCCCTGTATGGTATCAATTCAAGACATAATTGGGAGGACTGTATACTGAATTTCTATTCCCTGCATATGAAGAATTAAGAGTACTACTTTTTGGTGTACCAGTCTTCTAGGGAAAACGTTAGTTTTCCATAATCCCCTTTGGGCATTATGAAGTGGAACAGCCATGGGAAGACTTTATCATGTATGCTTGACTCTTTGGAGTTCTAAGAGCGCTTGATGATCACAAACTGACAAACTGCATCAGGCAAAAGCAAATGCTGTTCTTTCTTAGTAAAATCATATCTTTAACAGATATTTAAAGATTTTCTTCATGGGTCAACATTTCCATTTCTGTTACGCTGGGAAGCAGAGCATGACTGGAATGAACTGACACAGTGTGATGCAGCTCTGACTACTTAGGACTCAGATGGAATGTGAAGCAATTAACATTGTGAGGATAAATTTAAATATAAGAATGCTGCTGTGTTGTAAAAACTGTTCTGTTTGTAAATAATCAGAATAAGGAGAAAAAACTGGCAGTTTACTTCTAACTGAAGCCTAGATGATACAACATACAGGTGTTCTCAGCTGATAGTCTGCCAAGAAACAGTGAGGCTGGTACAATTATTAAAGAGGTGATGATATCTTGTAAGGTTTTCTGTTACGACAAATGGCAGTAGAACTCAGCTTTTATATGTGTCATTAAAATACAAAAGGTCAAGCTGTGATAGTATCCTTTAGAAGATATTCCTTTTGAACACAATGGTTCAATGAGATGCAGAACTTTCATGGAGCACCTTGCAATTGGTCCTGACTGAAGAGAGTGAGGCACACAGCACTGTTTTTGAGAGACTGGAGAGAGATGGCTATTGATAGACTGACAAAAAGACCCAGAGGAGGCTGAAAGCAAGCCTGAAGAGAATCTGATGCTGAGCAGCAACTGCCGCCAGAGGGAACAGCCAGAAACCAAAGTTGGCCAATAGCTGGGAGATCACTGAAGCAGCAGGCAGGGTTGGGGCCAGGGGACAGCCAGGTCCCCTCCTTAGGGTGGGAGGGTAGTGCTCCTGCTCTGCCATCTATGGCAGCAGCAGCTCCTGACCCTGCCACAGGTTGCAGACAGAGAGCTCCCAGGAACCTTCCTTCCAATATAGTCAGTGCACGCCACTCATGCCCCACCTACCTCTATCACTCCTGTAAATGACATGCATACTGGCTAGGAAAGGCTATGTGCCACTGCAGCTTTAGAAATGCCACAATTTCTTTATTTCCTCTAGGGCAGTCACCTTTCCAAAAAGGCCAAACAAAACAATGCTTTAGACACTTCTTAAGAAGAGTCCTGCTGGATCAGGCCAAGGGCCCATCTAGTCCAGTGCTCTGTTCATACACTGGCCAACCAAATGCCCATGGGAAGCCCACAAGCAGAACCTGAATGCAACAGTGCTTTCCCCACCTGACATTTCCAGCAATTGGTTCTCAGAGTATTTGGCCTCCAAGAGTAGAGGTAAAACATAGCTGTTGGGGTTGGTAGTAACCGACAGCCTTACCCTTCACATCTGTGGTGGGGTGCAAAGTGCTGAAGGCTGTGGCAGTCCCTTTACCCTCATGTAAAATAGAGCCTCTTAGGGCCAAACTAGACAATTCATTAAATACATTCACACACTTAAAGCATCTGTTTAAGCATCTTGGTTATAAAAGCGTCTTAAAGCAGAGGGGGAGGAGAGGGAAATAAGGATTGCAACAGGCAGGGATGAGGTTTAACCCTTCCCTCTCACGCACAACATGGTCTTGACAAAAATGCCATCCACAAAGCTGCTACTCCCCACCAGGAGGGAATCTGTATCAATGGCAGCTTCCCTCCTGCAGCAAATAGCAGATTCATGGAGGTTATTTTGTTGGGATTACAGCAGGAAGGAAAGAGCTAAACTGCCCCCCCAAACACATACAGTAAGGGCCCGCTTACCAACGCTTCGCATTCTGGCATTCCGCTAATGCGGCGGCGGGAAATTCCCCATTTTAAAGCCGTTTTTGCGATTTTGCATCATTTTTGTGCGACGCTCCCCATTATAATCAATGGGGTTCCGCTTTACGGCAATTTCTGCTTTACGGTGGGGGCCTGGTCCCTAACCCACTGTATAAGTGGGGCCCTACTGTACACCACAGTTCTAGTTCTGATCTCCCCCATCACAGCAGCTATTTAAACCACCAAAAATGAATTTTTAAAAATACATTCACAGATTTAATGTTTTGTCTAGGTGGGTCCTTAGGCTATTTGTAAAGTTTCATGGGCACTTAGCTTGTATTGCATGCAAGTATCACTTGAGCCTCCAAATAGAGCAAACCCCTAAAGTGAGTACTTATTTATAATACACTGCCAAGTTCTTTCCAAATTTAAACATGCTGAATAGTAAAACTTTTCTAGTCCACATTCCAATAAGAAACATGGAAAGCAGGGGGCTGTTGTATTCATCTGAGTCTATTCCTCAGCTCTAACAAGGTGACAAAGGAAGTCAACCCTTAAATTCAGTTCCTAGGTACGGAGATTATTCATTCTGAATGTAGAAAAACAAGTTTGCATCCAATGGCATCCTTCATGTTGATGAAAGGCTGTTTGATCTAGTGGAGGTTTCCATCAGAAGGTGGCAGTATGCCCATTTCCCCTACCCCTTGCAGACCCCCAATTTGCTTTAGCATGGGAGATTGTGCACTGGGCAGGAGGAAAAATTGGCAATGATCCCCGTTTCACTGAGAGAAGCCTTCACTAGATCAAAGAGCCTTTTATCAGTGTGAAGAACACCATTAGATATAACCCCATGTCATTTAATATCCTGTCTGGGATTCAAAATACTCCATGCACATACATAAAGCACTTCTGTGCACATACGGCAATGGTGCCCTTCCTCCCGGTTTCCAACTGCATCGTTCATATGTAGCGAGCCCAATTCTTCCAACTTTCAAGAGCAACTTTTCAGGGGTCAACTATTTTAATTTTAGACTGAACTTTGGAAATATTTTTTTCTATCACTCTAATCTTTCACATATATTTCACAATTTCTCTAAATAAACAAAAAAGAATCTTTAATGAACTCCACTTGAGCACTTCAAATGAGAAACAAAAACATGCAAAAACATGCACACAGGATGTCAAAATGGAAAACACCATTCCAATTGGAAATATCAGATTATCTTGATGTATACTTAGCAGAGAACATATGACTCCTAGATGTACTCTGAAGGAGTTAAGTGGGAAATGAACGTTGCACCAAACGCTTTTCAGAAGACTGAAGTATGTAGGCATGCTTAAAATGTAAATAAAATCACTTGGAATGTACACTTGAACTCTAGACTTTATGGCATCAGTATTTTGTGATGAGCAGAAGATAACAGGAAAATTCACTATATGCTTTAGATATCTAGCAATAGATATTTAGGGCAACTTCAAATGTGACATTTTCCTACATGGACAGTACATGCAACAAAACAAACCTGTGTACAATTCACAGAGTACATGTACTTTCTACAACATTTCCTACACAAGCCCCATTTGTGTACGAAAACTTCAACTTTGAATTGCCCTTTATACTTAAACACTGAGGGTTTCCCAAATGGTATCGAGAAAAATACAAATTTGTTTTTTCAAGTGATGCCTGATTAGATACTCCAAAGTGGAATAGCTTGGAAAATGTTCAAGATGTAGAATTGCCAGGTTTGTTTTTGTAGCAACCAGAATGTAAGCAGAAGCTTTTGCCAAATTGGCAGCAGGGATTCCTTCACAGCTTCTGCATAATCCCAACAGCTGAAGGAAGTTCTTAGAAAAGCTATGCAATACTAACAAATAATTTAAAACAGGTCAATGACTCTAAATTTCCTTTTTACAGAGAGAAGATGAAGAGATTACTATACTGATAAATATTTGTATATTTAAATATAGTTTTAAAAAATAAAATGAATTGAACTGATGTCTGTTGCATTTACATAGTAACTAATAATATTAATTTTAATTGTCCATAGTGTAGTTTATAGGAATTTTATATCTCAAAGGGATGTCAAAAGTCATTTAGCCCAACCTCCTGTGGATGCAGGAAATCCACTGCTACAACACCCCAGAAAGGTGGCCATCCAGACTCTGCTTAAGAACTCTAATGAAAGAGAGTCCACCACCTTCAAACGCAGTTTGTTCCACTGTCAAACAGCTTGTACTGTCAAGAAGTACTTCCTAATGGTTAGACAAATTCTCTTTCATCTCATTTAAACTAATTGGTCCTACCCCCTGGAGCAACAGAAAACAATATTGTCCATGATCTATGTGAGAGCCCTCAAATATTTATTTATTTATTATTATTTGATTTATATCCCGCCCTTCCTCCCAGCAAGAGCCCAGGGCGGCAAACAGAAATGCTAAAAACACTTTAAAACATCATAAGAAGACCTCAAAATACATTAAAACAAAACAACGCCAAAAACATTTTAAAAAAAGCTTTAAAAACATATACATATATTTTTTAAAGGAGGGATCAAAAACATATTATTAAAGAAAACATATTAAAAGCAATTCTAACACAGACACAGACCGGGAGAGGTCTCAACTTAAAAGGCCTGTTGAAAGAGGAAAGTCTTCAAAAGGTGCCGAAAAGATAGCAGATGGTGCCTCCCTAATATTTAAGGGGAGGGAATTCCACAGGGTAGGTGCCGCCACACTAAAGGCCCGTTTCCTATATTGTGCAGAACGAACCTCCTGATAAGATGGTATCTGCAGGAGGTGCTCACCTGCAGAGCACAGTGATCGACTGGGTATATAATGGGTAAGACGGTCTTTCAGGTATCCTGGTCCCGAGCTGTATAGGGCTTTGGACACCAAAACTAGAACCTTGAACTTGGCCTGGCAGCAAATGGGCAGCCAGTGCAATTCTTTCAGCAGAAGGGTGACATGTTGGCAATACCCTACCTCAGTGAGCAGTCCTGCTGCTGCATTTTGCACCAGCTACAGCTTCCGGACCCACCTCAAGGGCAGCCCCACATACAGCGCATTACAGTAATCCAGCCTGGAGGTTACCAGTGCGTGGACAACAGTGGTCAGGCTATCCCAGTCCAGAAATGGCCGCAGCTGTCTTATCAGCCAAATATATGAAGATGGCTATCATGTCACTTAACAGCCTCTTCTCTGGGCTAAACATATCCAACTCCTTCAATCTTTTCTCATAGGACTTGAACTCTAGAATTATCAAAAAAACTTACAATATAGTTCTGTAGGTGTGAGCCCTCCACCCACAAGAGTTTTCCCATTTATTCCACTGGAGGCAAAAGACCTAAACATGTATTTTCGACATATGTCAATTTGCTTCCTCCACCGAAATGAATGGGGCAAACCTTGTGTGCAACAACTTTGCGTGCACAATTCGTGACTGGGGAATAGCACCTTCAATAAACATTCACTATGGAGTGCTATCCACTTGAAGAAGCACCAACTTTTAAATATCCTGTTATTAAAAAAATGTCGTTCCTATTAGGGGCGTATTTGCCGCCGCCATTATTATAGGGAGGACTCGTGAAGGTGCGCGATAATCAATTAGGAGCCACGTGAGATCGTTCATCCAATAGGGAAGGGTGTTGGAGCAGCGTATAAAAGGCTGCTTCTTCTTTCCCGCTCTCGCCTGTTTCGCCTCGCTGCACCCACCCTCCCTCCCTTGTCAGTATGGGCTTTGCTGGTCGCCAGAATAAAGGGGCCGAGTAGGAATTTTTGGGGGGGGATCCTGATTTCAGAATCCCTTTGGTTTTGCCTACTCCATGCTGCTTGGGTCTAATTCAATTGGCTTTTCGGTTGGGTTGGGTTGCGTCTGCTTTGGCTGGCATAGAATTCGGGCAGGTGAGGTATATGGGGATTATATTTAGGCGGTTAAGGCATCCTGAAAAAGGGGCACTCCCCAGGGAACCATCAGGGCTTCATGCCTGATGGGGATCTGGGTAGTGTCCTTGTGGGACTGGCTTGCACATCATGGTGAACGCCTGTACGGTGGGGCCATGGTGTGGAGGTTGGAACCATGCACCTGGCTCCAAGAGCAAGGAGGGAGGAGTCCACCCACATCCTTGACTCTGGAGTTATGCAATTATGAGAATTGATGCCTTTAGAAGGTGGGAGTGTAGTCCCACATAGTTAGGTTTTGCCTCACCTGCCCGAAGCAATTATATTTGAATAATTGGCTGTCTTGCTTTGGATTTAGTATGTTATATTTAATAAATATAACATTATTCCAATATTGTGTCACGAGTCTTCCTTGTGTGGTGGCAATGTCTATTTGTGGAGAATAAGCAATTTCAGGCCCAATTGGCTTCTGTTTGGTATCCAGTTTCATGTGATGAACACACATTGAAATGAAAAGGTTGACTCTACTTAGGACAGAATTTCAGATGCCTTTTCAAATGTTAAAATGTTTTGTGAACATTGGGTCTGTGGGTGGTAACAGTAATTATTATTTTTACACTCAAAAACACTGGCACATTGAAAATCTACATTACCTTATATCAGCTTCAGTAGGCCCTGGCTAACCATCATGCTGGCTCAAGTACCAACTCTGGCCATAGGATTCCAGATGGGGACACAGATGAGGAATGAAGTCATGCCAGTAACTTTCAAGTATTAGGTAACAGATGATACGAAAGATGCAACAGCAATTAACTCAGATGGAAGCAAGACAAATACATGGTGCGACAAACAGAGTTGATGGTGACCTGCCAAGAGGAGTTAGTACACTGAATTCACTGCATCTATGCAAGAGTTAAATATTACCAGATTATTCCGGTGGTGTAATTTGAACAGCCACTGAAGCTTATTTTTCCCTTATAGGTTATTAGCAAATCTAGCCAGTTATCTCTAATGCATGAAGTATTAACATCACACTGGGGTACAGCCATTAGATTTCTTACAGGATTAGGATTGTTAAACATAGGTGGTTTATTTTCTCACACAGCAATTTGCACCACACTGCTATGTATACTTTTATGGTATAATATGCTCTAACAAGGTTATACACTGGCTAAATAATACAGAAACTACTTCTGAACAATTATCACACCTCATTCCTTAGACCTTGAAGCAATAAATAATCTTATTTTAATATGGGTATTACTTATTAGTATCACTAACCATCTATAGAGCAAGCTTAATTTTTCTTAGGTGTCCAGCAGGTCAAATATTTAAGCATCCAAGTGGCCAAATGGCAGGGACTTTCCCAACCCTAATCATCCTAAGCCTTTAAGGTTACATGCCGATTTTAAGATTATACAATGATGTGATGTGCCAAAAGATAACAATTTGCTAAATGAGAAGCTAATAAAAAGTTTAGGAATTTGCTCATTGAAAAAGATACTAGATTCTAGAATGGCTGTAGAAATGTAGATTGGTACTCGGGACTCTGATTGCCTATAGGTATGTCCCTACTACTTGTCTGTTAGAAAATCAGTTTATCTGTACCAAGAGTCAAAGACAACCAAACAGCTACCTTTAAAAAAGCAAAAACACTTCTCGATGGTTGTCCTACTAGAAAAGCATGATGAAATCATTAAAATAAACTTTACTGAGCTTATATAAGCTGCTTTAAATAATAAACAAATAAATTTTCAGAGTGTATCACTTGATTCCACCCCATAATCATCACCTTATAAATTTGTTACCTATTGGTATAGCTGTGTGAGGGAAAGGAAAAGCAGCAGCAGCAGCAGCAGCAGCAGAAATGTTAAAGCTAAATCAGCTTATAACTGTTAATCATATTAGACAAGCATATTAAAACCATGTTAGAACATAAAACTTTAAAAAATTCAGCAGAATGTTTTACTTACCAGATTTGTAATCTAATTTTCTTTCCTCTTAGCTCTACCGTTTTGATTTTAAAATCAACACCTAGTTATAGGTAAACAAAAAAGATGGAATAAGCAGCAAAGGCAACACAGGTATGATTTAGTTTAATTTAGTACCTGTTCATATATAAATAACATGAATAGGGGGGATTTGCCCCACCTTGGGCTACCATAAAGGGGCAAGAGGAAAACAAAGGGAAGATAGGTCTTATAGGACTCCACATGGACTATTTAGCACACTACCACCGAAAACATTTTCAGTAAGGGCAAAGGTTTGGGTTTTTATGATTTATTCAATTCAAACTAGTTGACTCCTCCCACTTCATCTGTTTTCTAGGAGCCATCAGAAGTTCTTTTTTTTATATATAAAAGGACTCCCATCATTTACGGCATCTTATAGCTCCATTTGCTTCAGTTTTGCTATGTGAAGTGGAGGAAAAGGTCAATCTAGAGAAGCTAAACTTGCCTGAACCCTGTTTAAGGGAACTTTTAACACATTTTAGTGTGCCCATAAGTTGTATGTTTTCCAATAATTATTAGACACTTTTGTTTGATTGTGGCCAATAACTATCTGTAAACATCTTCAGATGGCTGCACAACAGGTTTCTATGGAATATATCTTCCTTAAGGTACATATACTGGTGCTTCCATTATATATAGCAAATATTTCCCAAGTATTGTAAAATAGCACCACAGAATATTGAAATGTTAACCCATTTAGGAATGTTAAAAGCATTCTGATTTTGAGATTGCAGCACAAATGAATAAGATAACCTGTTAGCCATTCACGCAAACAAAATATAGTCTTGTTTTTATACGACTATTCAAGAATATAACCAGATGACAGAAAATAAGATAACTAAATGACAATGTAAAAATATAGTACAGTAGGGCCCCACTCATATGGCAGGTTATGTTCTGGACCCCCGCTGTAAAGTGAAAACCGCTGTAAAGCAGAACTCATTGAATAGAATGACGTGCGACGCCCGAAAACCGCCGTAAAAGCGGAACAAGCGCCGTATGAGTGGGGCTTTAGTCTAATTGCATCTAATTGAGGCAGCTGTATTAGCTATTTGCTGTAAAGCGAATCGCCGTAAAGCAAGGCCCTATTGTATAAACATAGACAATACCTTCCAAGCTATATAAAATAAGGCACAGACATACCACACATACTTTCTTGTCTATGAAACATATTTTTTCAAAGATACTCAACATACAATGATGTCTCTTTGCTTGCGTAATATAAATTTGTTTGCACAATAGGACACCTAGTTTCTCCTCTTCCCCCTGCAAGAATAAACAGCAGGTCCCCTTCCTGGCCCCCACCCACATTTTAGGAGAAAGTCCACGTGGAAAAAGTATGAATGAGGTAGGAATTCCTTCTCTGTGTTTGTGGAGTACTTTGGTGGTGAGAAAAAGCTCAAGCAAGTCAGTCAGGAGGTAAGAAATCTCTGATTATTTGGAAGGCTTGACAAAATAATGTTGTATTTCATAAAGCAGGATCTATAGCTGTAACACTGAAGAAGCAGAAGGAGAAATACTTATTTAGATGGGCTAATGGTCGAATGCACAATGGCCTTGTTTGTACATCATGGTAAGCGAAACTACAGCTTACTGGGACCGCACAAACATGCTGGTTCCGATGAGCTCACATCTGTTTTGCTCCTTCACAGTACTTGCTTAGCATGTCATCATTATCATTATCATTATCATCATCATCATTATTTAAATTTATATCCTGCCCTTCCTCCCAGAAGGAGCCCAGGGTGGTAAACCAAAACACTAAAACGTCTTAATAACAAAAGACTTTAAAACATATTAAAACAAAACTTCTTTTAAAAAAAAATATTTTAAAACACCTGAAAAAGCAATTCCAAAAGAGATGCAGACTGGGATATGGTCTCTACTTAAAAGGCTTGTTGAAAGACAAAGGTCTTCAGTAGGCACCGAAAAGATAACAGAGATGGCGCCTGTCTAATACAGCATTTAAGGGGAGGGAATTCCAAAGGGCACGTGCCACTGCACTAAAGATCTGCTTCCTATGTTGTGCAGAATGGGCCTCCTGATAAGATGGTATCCGCAGGAGACCTTCACCTGCAGAGTGCAGTGATCAACTGAGTATATAAGGGTAAGATTATTCTTCATGTATCCTGGTACCAAGCTGCACAGAGCTTGGTACAACAAAACCAGAACCTTGTACTTGGCCTGGTAACCAGGGCTGTGGAGTCGGTACGCCAAACCTTCGACTCCGACTCCTCTATTTTTCTACTGTCCAACTCAGACTCCACCCAAAATTGCTTCCAACTCCACAGCCCTGGAAAGGGCTGTAAATGTCTTTTTAAATTGGAAACTCTCATAGGAGCATTTTTATCACTGCCTGAATATGCACTGATCTTGGCATCACAGCATTTGTCTTCATCTGGGTCCTGTGTCATGCACTGACACACAAAATGTTTTCCATCTTGAGTTATGGTGAAATGCTCAACTACAGCTGACTTCATGGGAAGCTTCTTTGACATTTTGAATTTATATTTTAAAAAATTTGTCAATCAAAATTTATTTTGAAGCCGGAGTCGGTACATTTCTACTGACTCTGACTCCACCCAAAATTGCTTCCGACTCCGACTCCACGACTCCAACTCCACAGCCTTGCTGGTAACCAGTGCAATTCTTTAAACAGCAGGGTAACATGTTGGCGATACCCTGCCTCAGTGAGCAGTTGTGCTGCTGCATTTTGCACCAGCTGCAGCTTCCAGACCAGCCACACATAGACAGCATTACAGTAATCCTGCCTCGAGGTTACCAATGCATGGACAACTGTGGTCAGGCTATCCAGGTCCAGAAACAGCAGCAGCTGTCCTATCAGCCACAGCTGATAAAAGGCACTCCTAGCCACTTGAGGTCATCTGGGCCTCCAGAGATAAATATGGATCCAGGAGCACCCTCAGACTACAAACCTGCTCTTTCAGAGGGAGTATGACCCCATCTAAAGCAGGCAATTACCAACTATCCAAAATCCAGGATTGTAGTTAAACTCTCTCGGCCTTAGACAATCTGTAGCCAGGAACAAACATTGGCTACAGATCTCAGGTTCAGACACCATGCTAATCCAAATCCTGGCATAGCCGCACTGCTCTGAACTAAAAAGACTGGGGAAGAGCAAAGCAAGCACAAACTCCTTTCCTGTAGCCAGCATGTTTAGCCATTTGTGCTTTGTCATAGTTTGGCTAAGTGTTACATGCAAACATGGCTTAGTAAATCTTACAAACATTATAGAAGATATGTTAACATACATTGTGTGTTACTTTAGTCTACTCTGGCAGTGGCTTTCTAATGTCTCAGGCATATGTTACCCAGACCTGTTACCAAAGATCCTTTTAAATCACAAATGTGAACCAGAGGCCCAGGGGCTAGTCTGCAAACAAAACAAAACAAAAACTTGCCAATTAGGAGCCTTTTATTTCCATGCTGGCTATAGAAAAAAGCAAAGATCTATCAAGCAGAATGACAGAGGAGGAGTGGAGTGATCCATCTCCCTCTGCCAGGGCTCTCACCTGCATGCAATTCCTGGTGGCTCAAGCAAGGTGAATAGAAGCCTGCATTTATGACTGCTGTAGTTAAGAGCTAAATTTGAAGTCTGAAGCATTTTGATACAGGTGTCAATTTCCAAGCATCTGTTTATCACAGTCTAACCAAAGCATAACATTTTGTGTCTGTGCAATCCTTATATTAGAACACTGCATTCATCTTTGTTTTTCTTTTCTAGGTCTTCAAATTTAGCATCTTAATTTATCAAATTCAAGTGTAAAATAAAAGGGATTATCTATACACCTATGGCTGATATAATTTCCCCAATATATAACATTAGAAAAATAATCTCACTGTTTTCTTAATTTGTCATAGGTATGTATTGCCATGAGAACAACACTTAAGCCAAATACAAGAAACGGTCCCACCAGACATCTTCAAACTATCTATGTAATGGATAACAGGATATATTTAGATTAAATTTTCATGTCTTGACTAGTAAAATGTTTTGGAAGAGTGACAACTGAATTCTGGCAAGCCCAATAGGAGGTATATAGGTACGATTCAATGTTTTCTTTCCATTGGAAGATGACTTTTTGCAGTCATGTCTTGATCACAGGCCAAGCATAGATTTTTTTTTACTAGTAATTGGCCAATTTATGCTTAGTCTTAAAATAAAAAACAAAACAAAAGGAGGACTTCAGACTAAAATTGGCCTATGGCTGAATATGGGTTGCATAATCCAAGAGACCAGGAAGGTTTCGTCTTTGGATGTCTGCAAAATCAACATCTAATAATAGGAAATATATCTTTAGAAAGCCTTCTTGGTGATCCTGTTCTCCAAGTAGCAAACAGAAGAGTAAGCCATCTTCAATTCATGGATCTTATATCTAGCAAAGTACACATTAAACTGTTGAATATGGTACATAATGCAAATGAGCATGCATATGCACCATCCTGATTAGGAAGGCTGCAGCCTTTTTAGCAAGCCTTACTGCAGGGATTGGGAACCTCAGGCCCAGGGGATAAATGTGACCCTCCAGGCCTCTCAATCTGGCCCATGGAACTCTCCCAGCCATGCCCCATCACCAGTCCCACTCCAGGCTCTCCTCAACTGCTTTTGCTGGACTAGAATGGATTCCTGAACTATGATAATGTCTCTTACTTGCCTGGATAGCAAGATTATTACTTATTTTATTTAAGAAATGTTACAAACCACTTCATAAAAAAATTAAGCAGTGTACATAAAAGAGTAAAAATAAATAAATAAATACAGTAAAATAAGCATCAATGATATACATATACATTAAAATCCCTTTATTTCTAAATAACTGATCTGTGTCCGATAGGCTTGCTGAAATGGGGCAGGGAGAGAACCTCTGACTTCTGCATGGCTAGACAAAGCAACAGTTGTGTCACTGGCCCCTCTATTAACACATGAAATCCGAAGTAGCCTCAAAAAACAAAGTTTACCCACAATACCACTAATTAAAACTGACCTCATGATTGATCAATTTATACTTCAGGCTGTCACCAAATTAGGATTGCAACCTTAATTGACTTCCAGCCCCAATATTGCTTCCCATTTCAAAGCTGTTGTTCATCATATATGGGCATTTCAGTTGTGAAAATAACTTCAAAATGTAACTGCTGAAGTCAGATCTATGTATTACTGAGTAGCAATTTTATTTTCGAATCTAGATTTGAAAATTAAAGTTCTTTAAAATTGAGAACTTTGCTAAAAATATTTCATTAATATAATTCATTAATAAAAGTAAGTGTTCCCAGTTACGCAACTGGGAACAGGGGGGACAGGGAGAGAAAAACAGGGACAGACTTGGTCCAGGAATTTTTCTTTTCAACTGGATACAATTTTCTTATTAATTTATTGTCCTAAGTGGTTGTCCTATGTTGCAGTGACCTGTATAATAACAATTATGTTTACAAGCAAGGCTGCAATCCAATACACACTTACCTGGGAGTAAGTCCCACTGAATCCATTGGAGCTAGATTCTGAGTAAACATGGACTGGATTGCAGCCTAAGTGTCCCACAAAGATATGTCACTATCAAAGGGTTCAAAGACTTCAGTATTTTTAAAACATACTAAGATGAAATCCACCATATAAAGGTGACCTCAGTGTAACAACAGGCTTAGAACTACTTTCTACAGCCTGAAAGAAAAAAAATCTACAAGCCTTTATAACTTCCTTTCTTGTATTTAACACAACTGAAACACACTCACAATCTCAAATATAATATAGAGCAAAAGTTTATATTCCACAGTCAGAAATGAAATTTCAGTTTTAAATGAGGTCATAAACGCCTGCTTGTTTTGCTTCTTCTGAAACCATTCCAGCTGTTTACAACTTGACACCTGATCTCTACTCTCATTACCAAATGAACACTCATTTAACTCCACCCATTACTTCATTTTTCATTTTATTAGAAGATCTCACAGATGAATCCATTCTGAATAAAGAGCTTTCCAGTTCCTTTCCACAGTGCAAATATACCCAAATCACTTTAAGCAAGGTGCCTCTAATTATTGACTGCTTGCTTATTCAGAAACAATTGCATGTTTATTTTTGGCATCACACATTCTCAAAATTCACCACTTATCTTCCTACACAACCTAGATTCTAACATTTATCAGCCTTTCTAGCCTTTATCAGAAACATTTGTCATGAGTCAGTGTGGTGCTGGTCAAGTGCTGGTTTTTTAATTGGTAATTTTCCTAGTTAAAACTATTACTGGACAGTCTTGTTAGGTGGAGGCACTCTTCTGTATATACTTTTTATATTGACTTTTTGTTTCAGATAATGTTTGGCTAGCTTTTTTTGTGAGCCAATAGCTGTTTTTTCTTGATTATTCTGCTGATTTTATTTCATTTTTAATTGTAGCTTTAGTTTGTATAAGCCATTTTGAATGTTTTGGAAAGGTGATGACTCAGAAATGTTGCAAAATGAAGATGTAGTAGTACTTGTCGTTGTCCCTGCTTTTAAATGTTTTGTACTTCCATAATTTCTCTCATTGTGGAAATTATTTGCCTTATCTAGTCATATGGCACAATTGTGAAGCATATTATCTAAACTGATTATAAATGTTTTCTAAACTATCTACATGGAATGGCTGCTGGAAAGAATGCCTACACTGGTGTTTCCCACAATACACATCTATGTACGTGCATCTGAGATGTACAGAAACATGGTTTATATCTGAAACTTCTGGCCAACTGCAATGCATAATAGCTTGTTTCGTATGACCCAGCAAACAGCTGTAGAGAAAATATGAGTTTGACGGCTCTGCTTTAGAATTTGGGGAACGTCTTTCACATTTTTATTCTAAGAAACATCAGTTATTCACAGGAGAGACTAGGAATTTAAAATAAAACAACAGCCCAAACCAGAAGTCCCATGACCTCTTCTGTGATGATCAGTCACCATGTATTGACTTCTGCAATTCTTGCTTCCAGTTTCTAAAATTATCACACATATTGTGACAAGTTACTATTTTAAGTAACCAAGACTGCAATCCTGCATTCACTAACCTAGGAATAAGTCCCACTGAACCAAATGGGGCTTACTTACGAGTTAACACATATAGATTATAAGTAATTAATTATTACAAAATAGTCTTATTTCAATTTAAATTAAATTTTCTTTACGTTACAAACAAATCCCATATTAAATAGAAAGAGTATTCCTTTGGATGACAGATTGATAAAAAAAGAACCACAAAGGAATTTTAAAATCAGTGTCATATGTAACAGGCAAGATTCAATTAATGTAATATGCACAAAACAGTATCTAACAGTTAAAGTCTTTCTGCCCCTTGTACGTTGGCATTTGCTTTGTTTGGACATGCGGAAGCTAGAACATGAATTTAAAACTCAGCTTACACCTATTAAAAATGAAACATTATACATTAGCCTGCCATAAGATTAGTAGTACACCAGCAGTTCTTTAGAACACTGGATGCTGGACAGCCCTATAAATCAGGGGTGAGGAACCTGTGGCCCTCCAGCTGTTGTTGGACTACAAATCCCTTCATCCCTGACCACTGGCCATGCTGGCGGGGAATGATGGAAGTTGGAGTCCAACAAAAGCTGGAGTTTTTCATACACACAATGAATAGCCTTACTGATCAAGAATATTTAACTGCTATGATATTGCAGGACTGTAGGCCAACTAACCAAAATAAAGGGTGCACATGGATTTAAGTGGCACTGCAAAATATTCAATGAAGATTGTACCAGACATCTTAACAGCCAAGAAACTACTTTTAAGTACTAGCTGCAGTATCTTCAAAATAATTACATATCCAACTCTTGCTTACTAGATATTTTCGGTTGAATTCAACTAAATCCTAACTCAGAGTAGAGCCACTGAAATTAATGAACCTGATGCCCATTAACTTCAATAGGTCTGCTCTGAGGAGGACTAACACTGAATACCACCCTTCATGTTGCACAAGGGGAACAGCTTGTAGTAGAACATGTGTTTTGCATGCAGAAACCTCCAAGTTTAATACCTGGAATCTCCAGATAGGACTGGGAATATCCCATGTCTGAAACCCTGGAGAGCCACTGCCAATCAACAGTGAACTAGAGGAGAGAGGAGAAACAGTCTGACTTGGTATAAGGCCGCTTCCTATGGTGCACAGACAATTTCTAGAACTTTGGGAAACACCCCTCTTCATAAAAATGAATCCAAAGCCTTCATTCTGGCTACTACAAAATCTTACAGTGAAGCCATAAGATACAATTAAAAGCAATCTGCAAAAATGTATTTAGAGTGCTTCTCACTTTCTTTCCGCCTGCTATCTCAGAGTACAGGTTTCAAGCTGATTTCCAGGGAGCCCTAGTGCTCCATTGAAGGTTATCAGGAGTTTCTCAAAAAGATCTGTAACGGTAGATAAACTGTGCCTACCACTGTTTCTAACTCTCCTAACAGTGTGCAGACATATATTGGGTGGGTTTTGGGGCATACATTCAGTTCAAAATGGTGATCTGAGACCCACAGACCTGGCACACAGCCTGCATAAATTGAGTGCATGCCCTAGATCACTCACAATGCAGTATTAGACATATACTCAGGGGTTCCTCTGATATGGCAAAGTTTTCCTGAAAGTAAAAAGTCTTTCAGAATTAATCATAGTTCTTCCCTCGCCATGGAGAATATATAGGCTACAATCCTAAATACACTTATCAGGGAATAAGTCTCACTGAACACAGTAGAACTTAAATATGCATGTGAATGCACTGTTAGAATCCCTACTTTCTTTTAAGAAGTTGCGGATAATTCAAAAATATCTCAAGATCCACATGTTTCTTAGAAGTTCAGAAGATACATGCTCCCTTGTTCAAAGAGTGCTGCCAGTACATTGCCTCATCACCACTGTTTGCATGTGAAGATATTATCTAGCACTTTAAAATCACCTTAGTAGTTTGTAGTCTTTCATTGAATATGTAGGTTTTTCATTTGAATATGTGGAAAACTCAACATTTGATGTACTGCATGAGATGCCTAGATATATTTTTAAAGAAGAAATTATGGCTGTAGAGGTCATTTTAAGGTTAAAAACTCTTTGGAATAACTATAGTAATAACCTGGTCAGTCCTTCATCCAAGTCTAGGACTTTCAGTTAACCTAAAACATGACTGATAGTCTGCATGAAAACTAGACTGTGAACAGATCAACTAGACTACTACTACAGAGGTTTTCATTCAGGCACCAGCCTTGTGAAACAGTAAAATTGCATAAAGCGGTCCCTAGGAACAAGCTGAACTAGTTAGCTGCAGGGTTGTTTACACTCTAATAGTCATGTAGTTACCAATGAAGAAGACCATCTTACGATTTCTACATATATTCGGTAAGATGCGGGAGAGATGAAGGACCTGGCTTGGATTGCTACCCATCAGCATTGTACAATCAGAGTTATTTTCATCTCACAGGAAGATGAAGAGTTTTCTCTACCACAGGAAGATAAAGAGTTTTCCTGGGTCAGGGACAAAGACTCTCATATCAGCTCACAAAAAGTCATGCCACTGGGGAAAACAGATAAGCATTTTCCAACAACCAAGGGTACTCCAAGCACTTTCCAAACTGAGAAGTCTACACCTTTGTCACCACTGGCACTTAAATTTTAATCTGATGAGGAAATACTTCTCCCTCACGCACTCATTTGTAGTCCTTATCACTTCAGGATTTTAGCAGATAAATCTAGCCCTATATTCCAACAAAAGAGGTACAGACTGTGCCCAGTGTGCGCGTGTCTGCACATGCACACTCCAGCGTTTTGTCATCCTACTAAAAGGCAAGAAAATAATATTTCCTTCCCATCCTGAGGGCAAGGGAGAGAACATTGTATCGCTAAAGGACAAAAGTTTACCTGAACAAAGCAAAGTAGCATCGCACTTCCCAGCCGAACCTTGAAACGGAGGTGCTTACAATCTCGGAAGAAACTGGGATTTCACAACAGTCACTGACCGCAAAGTTATAGATGCACTTTGGACGTTTAAGAGACGGCTTTGCAACCAACAGGAGAGGAAATGGTGGGTTAAGGAACCACAGAGAGTCCCAACCGCGAATCCAAGTTCTGGGTAGCCTCCACTCGATCAACCCTATTAAATCCCTAATAACTGCCCACCTGTCAACTAACCACTCAGTCTAGTGCCGAAAGGGTCCCACACCACCCATCCTACAGCCCAAGAATCCTTCTCTTACCCACCCATCCTGGGCCACCTCGACTGGCTTCATCGTACCTACGGTGGACTTGCAGGCCTCGCAAAAGGTGTCGTCTGTGAAACGCTCCATCAGGCTGGTCTTGCCGACGCCCCGCGAGCCGATGATGATCACCTGCAGCTTGAAATCGGCAGGGCGCGGCGGCTGTTTCCTGCGGCGGGCCTGAGGGCCCGAGAGCGCGGGGGAGACCCCGGCGGAGCCCAGTCCCCCGCCGCCAAGTCCCGGCCCCCGCCGCTGCAGCCCAGAGCCCGGCTCCATCCACTCATGCGGCTCGCGCGCCCCACTATCCGCCACCTCGATCAGCGCCCAGCCTAGGCCCGGCTGCCCTCCCCCGCTTCCACTACGTCTTGTCCCGGCCTGAGAAGGGTAAGCGGGGCTCCAGTCAGTGTAAGCGGCCACCCGGATGACGAGTAAGAGGCTGTGAGCCAGAGACGCCCTGAGTCTGATGGCGAGAAGCAGCGCCCTCTATGGGACAGGAGGACTTGGCGCAGTCACCTTGAGGTGAAAAGGCGGGAGGACGGCTGTGGAGCGCCCCCGGCGGTCGAAGAAAACCCTCTGACCATACATCCCGATCGCGAGTTATCACAACAACGAAGAGTCGTCGCCAGCCTGTTACATCAGGCATTTCTTAGTGCGTGGGAAGGAACGGAGAATCCTATTTTGAAAAAAAGAAAAATATATCCCACAACATGCCTGCTACCTCTCTTTCTTTTTTTGACTACAACTTTCCCTCTCTGGAATGTGTAAAATAAGGTTGGCTGGCTCTACGTATAGTTTGGATGTTGTGAAAGGGCAGCAAATTGTTAGTTTGTCTTTACAGGGAAGGGAAAGGTAAGTGTGGGATTTTCCGTTTTAGAGCCAAAATAACTTGACCAGCCTTGGATATTGTGCAATTTGACTTGCGGTGGGCGCGTGCGCCATTTGCTGCTCCGTCCCAGGCATCATAGGACGCTTCCAGACGGCGCTATTTTCCGGTAGGATTCAAATCACATACCAGCAAATTCAGGTTGCGCACAATTATAGTTGATTAGGAGGTCTTGTGAATCAAACCCGCTTCTCCAAAAGATCAGGTTTTTTTTTTCCACCTAACCTCACTACAAACAAATCAGAATGAATGCTCAACAACTTTGAAGCACCCTTAATGTTTTGGGCAGGACCTGTGTGTACTGTTTTAACAGTTCTGCAGAAAAATAAATTTAGTACTTCTCACACCTAAACAACAAGTTACCCAAATTCCTTGTTCAAGTTCTAGGCAATTATAAAAGCTAAGAAGGGTGGGATAAAAAGGTCCTGGCCAACTTGACATGTCATCCCAGGAGTGCAAGATGAACAAGTTAAGTAGTGGAGTCTCCTATCATCTTTGGTTAAAGATTGGGGTGGCTGGGGAGAGAAGAGGTAGAAACTAAATAAATGTGTGGTTGTAATCTGCCTCTCCTCTTAAGGTTGATAACTGTTCAACTATCCACTGTAACTGTAAGAGAAGGTCCCTACGCAGATGTTAGCTGGCGGTACATTTTATTGATAAAAGCTTCACCTTATGTTTTCTGCATAGGAAGCTTTTGTTGAATGTACATGAGCAGGCTGCTGGGCCATTTCTTTTGCGTCAGTCCATAACTGTACTTCCAGACTCCTCCCCCCCACCTTGCCGCTATCTTGCTCCTTGCCCAAAAGATTGCTGAAGAAATGGGAGTGAGTAGTGCCAGCTTCTCTTGTGTCCCTATTATATGCAGTTCCTCATGAAAGGTTGCAGAACCGGTTCACAAGATCAGTAATTATTTTGTTGGAAAAACAATATGTCAACAGGACATAAAATATGAGTGCTGCTATTTTTGTGACAAATTAAGACAGTATTTGAAGACCTGGGGACAGAAGCTGAGAGCATGTCTTGCAGCTAAAAGAAAGGAGAACCAAAACAAAATGAACTTTTAAAATGCCAATCCAATAAACAGGATTAAAAAATGACAGCAGAGTAGTGCTCGTCTCTTTTTTAGCAGTGGAAGCCACCTCTTTAAGTTCTCACAAGCAGTTAGAATTGAACCTCTGAGGAAACTATATAAATAGTGCCATAATATTAAGTATAGCCATCATAAATTTGAGTTTATAACCTTTGAAAAAAAGAGTATTATGTTTAATCAGTGTAGTGTAGTCAAAGAACATATGGACCTCACTTTTAATTTGCTTGCTTTCAGATCTATCTGTCTTTAGAAAATTATCTTCTTGCTGAGTTAACATCACAATAATAACTTATTTCTGAGCCTATGGGAAGCATAGAATTAGCTGATGTATCAACAAAACTATGGAATTAGCTGATGTATCAACAAAACTGCTTGTTGCAGCATTCCTAGCTTGCTTATCAGATGGCCTGCACCCAGTACAGCAACAACAGGTAGGAATATTGCAGTTAAAATACTTTACCTCTCTGCCACTTGAAAGCATTTCCATTCAGAATATTTCTAGAATTATTAGCAAGAACACTGAAGGAGAGCAAGGAAGTAGAAGATAAGTTTGGGTAAGAGGGGGTTTGACCGAGTGGACCCAGGGTATGGTCAATGCATCATTGCAGGAGGGAGTGGTTCCAGCCGTCTTGAAAGAGGCAGTGATCCGACTACTCCTGAAAAAGCCCACCCTGGACACATTGGTTTGTGACAAATACTGACCAGTCGCAAATACCCCCTTCTTAGGGAAAGTGATTGAGAGGGTTGTGGCGAAGCAATTGCAAGTACTCTTGGATGAAACAGATTATCTTGACCCATCCCAGTCTGGGTTCAGGCCTGGTTATGGGACTGAATCGGCCTTGGTCACCCTGATGGATGACCTTTATCGGGAGAAGGACAGGGAGAGTGCAACCCTGTTATTTTTACTTGATCTCTCAGCGGCTTTTGATACCATTGACCATGGTATCCTGGGCTGACTTGGTGAGATGGGTATTGGAGGCACTGTTTTACTGTGGTTCCGATCCTATCTCCAAGGTAGTTTTTAGAAAATAGCATTGGGTGACTGTCTTTCGGCCCCCTGGCAGTTGTGCTGTGGGGTGCCACAGGGTACCATCTTGTCCCGCATGCTGTTAACATCTATATGAAACCTTTGGGAGCAGCCATCAGGAGATTTGGGGCGAGGTGTCAGCAGTATGCTGATGATACCCAGCTCTATTTCTCTGTAACATCTGAATTGGGAGATGCTGTGCAAGCCCTGAACTGCTGCCTGGTGGGCTGGATGAGGGCCAATAAACTGAGTCTGAATCCTAGCAAGACAGAGGCACTGCGGGTTGGTGGTTCCTGAGTTCGGATAATTGGTCAGTTGCCTGCTTTGGATGGGGTTGTACTCCCTCTGAAAGAGCAGATTCGTAATCTGGGGGTGCTTCTGGATCCATCTTTGTCGCTAGAGGCCCAGGTGCCCTCGGTGGCTAGGAGTGCCTTTTTCCAGCTTTGGCTGGTAAGACAGCTGCGGCCATTTCTGGACCAGGATAACCTGACCACTGTTGTCCACGCACTGGTAACCTCCAGGCTGGATTACTGTAATGCACTCTATGTGGGGCTGCCCTTGAAGTGGGTCCAGAAGCTGCAGCTGGTGCAAAATGTGGCGGCGAGACTGCTCATTGGGGCAGGTTATCATCAACATGTCACCCCACTGCTGAAAGAATTGCACTGTCTGCCCATTTGCTACTGGGCCAAGTTCAAGGTTCTAGTTTTGGTGTACAAAGCCCTATACAGCTTGGGACCAGGATACCTGAAAGACTGTCTTATCCCTTATATACCCAGTCAATTACTGTGCTCTGCAGGTGAGGGCCTCCTGCAGATACCATCTTATCAGGAGGTCCGTTCTGCACAAAATAGGAAACAGACCTTTAGTGTGGTGTCACCTACCCTGTGGAATTTCCTTCCCTTAAATATTAGACAGGTGCCATCTCTGCTATGTTTTCGCCACCTATTGAAGAGCTTCCTCTTTCAACAAGCCTTTTAAGTTGAGACCTATCCCAGTCTGCGTCTGTGTTGGAATTGCTTTTTAATGTTCTTAAACCTTTTTAAGGTGTTTTTAATCTTAGAAGATGTTCTGAAAGCTTTTTTTTAAAAGACATTTTGTTTTAAAGTGTTTTAAAGTTTGTTTTTATGATGTTTTAAAGTTTTTAGTGCTTTTGTTTGCTGCCCTGGGCTCCTGATGGGAGGAAGGGCGGGATATAAATCAAACAAACAAACAAACAAACAAATAGTTTCAATAGCTTTATTTTCCTCTTAGCTCTACTCACTTTTAGTCGTATACAACCCGAGTGGGCAGAAAGTAGATTGCAATAGAACCTCTGCCCATTTCGGTTAGACTACGCAATGCCTGCTGCTTGCTGGGATTCTTGCAAAAATAAAAATGCCAGCCTTGCTTGGATCCTGCTAGGCACTTCTGGTTTTCTTAAGCATGCATGCATGTCCAGGATTACTTAACATAGATTAGTTATCCCTTAATATTAAAGAGATCATATGTACTCTTGCTTTATAAAATTATAATCATAACTGGACCATGAAGATTCTAGTTTGCTCTTGTTTTTAAGTAGACTACAAAAAACTGAAGTCAAGCCCCACCCCATGTACACATACATTAGAGAGCTAGTATGTAGTGTCTTACTAGGATTGAGGAGGCTCATATTCTCACAGGGTGGGCCAGCCACTGTCTCTTTATATAGCCCACCTCACAGGGTTGTAAGGGTGGGATAACAAACAAACAAACACAAGAGTACAGTTAATGGACTGCACTGTAATACCACATTTCTCAATCATAAAATGTGCACGTGCAAATCTACTTGTGTGACAACAGGATGTACCCTTCTCTGCCCTCTACTAACCCTCCCTCTGGAACAAAGGCTACATTTGAGAGGAGAGGAAGGAAAAGTCTCATTGAACCAGCAGAAATCTGTCCCACTGTTTGGTGTGAAGTCATGCATTGTGGTATGTGGTTTTAGGTGTGAAACAAACAGGCCTTCTACATTAATATATAAATCTGAATGTATACAGTATATGTATGTGTGTGATATATTAACAGACATACTCACAAATAGACCAATACTTGCAGAAGGTTCCTATCTCCTACAGTTTTCCCCATCAGCAGCTGGAATGTAGCTGGGGCTCCTGAGATGCTTTGCGGCATCCTCTTTGGTCTCATAGGAAGGTTGTGGCTTGACACATTGACAACCCTCATAGCAACTCTCAGAAAGTTGCCTTGGGTATTTCAATAACTCCAGCCAATACCATCAATCCATAGGGCAATCTAAGATGCTGGTCTAGAACGACAGGGCCTTTGAACAGGTACCCATGCCCAGCTGGGATGGTGACTGTGCCTTTCCTCACATAGTGCAAAGTCCCCAAGGGCTGTTCTGTGTCCACACCATTCTGAGTGATGTGTTGGTAAGCTGCAGCACACGGTGCATTTTTAGGGTGTCTAGGGATCTCCTGCTTTCCCCAGCAAGAAATGGCCAACACTTTAAAAAGGAGGGAGTTAGTTCCAATAATCAGAGGTGGGATGGATAGACTAAGACCATTGTATGCAGCACCTCCTTGACTCCCACAACTTCTTCAGAAAACTCCACCTGAACAGTGATATAGCCTAGATTGGGTAGTTTGATTCACTAAGGCCCCATAAGTCCAGACGAGTGTTGGATTGTCAAGTGCAGTGTCATCCTTTCATAAGAAGGCTTGAAAGGAATAGTGACGTGAGACCCACTGTCAAGCACAGCTTTGCATGTGTGAACTTGTGTGTGAGTAAGAGCTGCAAAAGAGCATAATTCCATGTACGTGAAGATTGATTAGCATGAAACAAAATGACTGTGGAAAATGCCAGAAATTTCTATAATTGGCCACCAGAGGGAGTATAGTTGCTGTTAAATGTAAAATCCGTGAGATGAAAATTGTGGGAGGGATAAAGTTGTATAGACTACAGTACTAAGTTGAAACAGCTAGAGATACTTGGTGCTGATGTATTCTGGGTGGCCTATTATACTCATGTTGTTCCCCTGCCCCCGCTCAGATTACATTTGAGGTACGCGCACATCATCTTTGGCAATGGATCACTATGTTTCAAATAATAAATATGAAATATCTTCACATTTTAAATGAAATGTAAAAGCACCCAAAGATTGTACAAAGAGCCTATCTTAATTGCTTATCAATAGTTTTTGAGGTCAGATTCAAAACCAATTAGCTTCAATGAGTTTTTATCTAGCTTTACTTTTGCCACTCATTTGCATTGTGCAATGCAATCCTATTCATGTTTACTCAGAAGTAAACACTACTGTGTTCACTGAGGCTTCCTTCCAGGTAAGTGTGCATAGAATTGCAGCCTTAAGGCTATCAATGGCTGACGCAGTTTTCAACTAATACAGAGCTTCTTTTTTAAAAAGTATTATGTACATTAGTGATTCAAGTTTTCAGAGATTAAGTTGTGCCACTTAGCTGGAGATTTTGATTGTCTGAAAGTAAAAACAAAAACGTTTTCCTGTCTCTTAAAATCATTGAAAATGCCAAAATACTATTTGATTGAAAGGAACACTGAAGCAATATTTTATGTTCTTGAAAAATTATAATACAGGAGGAGAGAGTGACCTTTATGATGAGTTCCTGTGTCAACTTCATTTTTGTAATGTACAATTCTGTTTTTTGCTGGTGTTTCAGTTCCGTTTATATCAATTGAGGATGCAATCCTACATGCAGTTACTTGGAAGTAATTCCCATTGAACTCTATGGGACTTCATTTCTGAGTAGACATTGGGTGATATGCAACTCAAAGTATACCCACTGAAATTAATGAACCTACGTTATTTATGTCTTAGTTTCAGTGGGTCTACTCTGAGAACTAGCATTTAATACCCATTAACAGGATTGTGCTGTAAATCTATCTTTCCGTCTCTTGAGGTGTAAAACAGGCTTCTTCTCCTGATTCCATATTTCCAAAATACTGTGGCCAAATTAATTTTCAGCAGTCCAGCATGAACTTCAAAGTGATATGTAACTGACTGCAGCAAATATTTTCAATATATTATTTTTTAATACCCTGGTTTTAAACTTATTGTTGCACTCCACCCCGATCTCTGAGCGGTGCGAGACTTCCAGGGCTTCCAGCACTTATCCAAGGTTTAGTTTCCTTGGAAAGAAGGTTAGTGGAGACTGTGGTGACCTGTAGGGAATATGGTTGTTATTTACACATAGTCTCAAACTGAGCATAAGATGGAGGAGTTCTCAGCATTAACAGTCCATCAGATCTTGCTCTTCCATCAGGCTTGTAGGGAGGCGCCCCAAAACCCTCTCTGTGTGTCTTCCTAGTTCCCAGCTTCTCCCAGACCAGACTAAAAACAAGCCTCTCTTTGACTTCAGTATGGAGAGGGGGAGGAGCGCCTGTCTCCAGAAAGAGTTCCAATAGCAACAGAATATCTCTGTGCTATATTCTTACATATGCTAACGGTGGCCACTTGACAAACCCATTAGCTCACAGGCTACCTTAAAAAAGGAAACTTTCCACTGCAGATGCCACTTCGAGATTCAAGATTATAGGCTTGAAGGGCATCCAGAGAAATTGTCCATCTCAACCCTCAGTCCCATAACATTATTTATATGGAAGTCAATCATATTTTAATTCCAAGTAAATTTGCTTAGGATAGGGATTTTAGAAGATATGAATTGCCATGCTGGTCTGTTTAGCTCAGCATCTGGTCTTTGACACTGGTTAGTCAGATGTCCCAAAGAAGTTGACAAGCAAAACAAGATGGTGGCATCAATGTCTTATTATTTGAATCTAGCAGATAGTAGTGGTAAATATTCTCTAAATTAAGAGATACATCCAAGCTATTCTAGCTAGTGATCAGTAACAATGTCCTCTGTTGCCTCTGTTGAGTGTGCTCAGCTTGGCAAAATTCTCTGCGTTCCCACTACCCACCCCTTATCTATCACAACTTTCTTTTATTACAGAGGTTGGGAACCTTGTGGTCTTCCAGATGTTGCTGGACTAGAACCCTCATTATTCCTGACCATTGGCCATGCTGGCTGGGAATGATAGAATCCAACAACATCTGGAGGGTCACAGGCTAGCCACACCTGGAAGCTGTGCCCCAAGAGTATGTACATATTAAAAATTTTAAATAAAAAATGTAAATAAATGCATATTAGAAAGAAACAATCTGTATTTCACTGTATTTGCATGTTTTTGGATAAGGCAACTGCAGTTGCCCCCCCTTTAAAAAGTAAGTTTTTAGCATTTGTAAAACCCAAGATATGAAGCAACTAGGCCTGCTCGCTCCATTCACTAACCCCCCACCAACCACAACCCTCTGCCAGCCACAACCCCAACTGCAAGCCACCTGCTCCCCCCACCACACCCCAACCCCCACCTCGTCAGACATCTTCCCTCACCAACTCCCCCCCCAGGCATTCCCCTCTTTCCTCGCCAACTTGCTTGCCTTGCCTATTCTGCTTCCACTGCCGCTCTGTGTCACCACCTCCTCTGGACAAACTGGCCTTCTGCCCCCCCACCCAACAAGGCTACTGCCCCTGCCGCGTAACCACCACTGGGCTTAGGCCACCCACTTGCTTGCTCTCCAAGGCTGCCACCGCCGCCTTGCTTGCTTCCTGTGGCAGGCAATGTGAATGGCATGCAGATGGTGGGGCCAAATGCATTGATGCTGCAATTTGCAGTGCTACCTCTATGGCCCTGCAAAGTGCAGCATGACGCTTATGGTTTTATATATATAGAAAAGTACAGGTACTATACCCTTCATTTGTTTTGTGCAAACTAGCCTGTTTCTGCCTTTCAGTGTTTTTATCCAATAACTGAAGCCAAAACGATTGCCATCTATGAAAGCAGATCTAGCTAATTAGAGAAAAAGAAAGCTAGTATAGAAATTTGCTCTGTTCAGAGTGAAGCTCCAAGTGTGATTTCTATATAGCAGACAATTAAGCTACACCTTAGTTCTCTCTGCACAGATGTCACATTAGGAAGTTAACTCCCTCTGTACCAGCACACAGAAACATGTAATGTTCAGGGATGAGTCTTAGGCATATAAATGTAGTCGGTAACTACATTTCTTTTATTTAACTGAACTTAATCAAACATTTCAGAAAATAAAATTAATGATAAGTGGTTAAGGTGTTGGACTATGACCTGGGGGACCAGGGTTCGAATCCCCAAATAGCCATGAAGCTCACTGGATGACCTTGGGCCAGTCACTGCCTCTTAGCCTCATGAAACCCTATTCATAGGGTCGCCATAAGTCGGAATCGACTTGAAGACAGTACATTTACATTTTACACAATTGCTATGCTCTATCTACCTATATTTTTGTCAGCATTACACTAATGAATGCTTACAGGTGCGGCAGGCAAGGACAAACCACAAGGCCTGGAGCTCGGCCTCAGCAGGTAGGTGGGAGCCCTTAATAATTCTAAACTATTGATGCAGAGCTGAGAAACCCTATTAAAATGAACTACCTGAATCAACAAGGCTGTCTAGAATGTAAGCATGGTGATAGGTGCCTCTCAAAAAGAAGAGGGACAGATGCTCAAAGGAAGGGCTATTGATACTAAATCTTTCCTTTGAAGAAGATAAATTTATGAAGCACTCCTAAACGTTCCTAAATTGCTAACTTTCTCAATTATCAAAGAAAAAACAAAGCTACGTTCTATAAAATATTGAGCTATATTAAATACTTCAGTAAATAATATAACAAGGTAACATACATTGCAAATTTTGCAACAATTTTTATTAAACATAGTCTATCATTTAAGAGAAATAATTACAGGCTCATGTAATAGAACTACATCAATAGGAACAATTGCTATTTTTTTTAGCAAAGCCTAGTTTGTATTAAGAGAATCTGTGTGGTTATCTGTGCATGGTAAATGTATCTGTTAAAAATAACATTTTCTGTGAACACAACTTACTTAAGTAATTTACAAATGCGGGTTGATTCAGTCTAGCCAATTCAAGTTTTGGTTTGTATAACAGGAGGAGACACAGGTGTAATGGTTCAAGATAGGGAAATGGGGAGTAGTGATGTAACAGTCTGGTTTACAAATCTGGTCTGTCTCTGAAGGACATCACAAAAATGGAAAGATGCCTTCTGTTCTCAATATAATGATGTTAATTAGCTTGCTTTAGGTTTAGGGTAAGGGAAATCAGCTATGGGGCCTGGTCCAATGTCTCTGGAACTGGTCAAAATGGATGCAAAAAGAAGTGGGTATATTTGCCACACTAGAATGAAACACCCATTATCTTTTTAACCCATTTCTGCTGGTCTTCTCTGGTAGAGAAGTTATTGCTGCACTACAGAAAACAATTTAGGTATCTAGTATTTATATGCTGCATTGTTTAGGAGTACTGTAGCGTGTCAACTCAAAAACTAAAGATAGCAGCAAAAACAAGTATTCACAATCTTTCTAACTCAGCTTATTTCAAACCATAAAACACACCCTAAATTTCTAAACATTTTAAAATATTCTGCTAATGATAATGAATGTTGTTGTTGCATATTAAAGGGGGTGAGGCTGTGTTGTGTTGTTATCCTGGTGAGCTGGATTTTTTAAAGGGAAATGCAGGGAGGCTTTGAAATTGGTAGTAGATTTAAGGGCTAGAGGAAAGAACATCATTCCAGTGATGTCTGGACTCCAGGCCTAAGGAAGGTTAAATCTAGAATACAAATTTCTCAGAGGCCAGGTCTACCCAGACCATGTCACTATTCAGTCTCCAAATCTGTGAGAAATGGTAGACCGGTTTTCTAATGCTAGTTATATATATTCATTTGGCCTGGAATACAAGTTTCTCAGAAGCCATGGCTCCCCAGGCATTACCACTGCTCTGTTGTTTCTCACTGTAGCCAGTTCTTAAGTACCCCATCCTGGGATTGAACTTAATGGAGAACGAGCTAGAAGTGTATCATATGAATGAATTGTACAAAGGCCTTAATGATCTGAAAATCGCTAAAGAATGAAAATCTTTTTAGATTCTTCAGTGTTGTCTGCTGCTTAACCAAAGTGGTGGAATATATGTCTAGTATCCATTGTTGCCTCTACTTCAGCAGAATAAGAAAACAAGGAGAGCCGGACCAAAGGCTTATCTGCTTCAGCATCCTTTGCTCACAGTGACCAACTAGATGCCTACGGGAAGCCCACAAGCAGGACACGAGCACAATAGCACTCTCTTGTGTCTCTGATTCTGGAGGTACTGGGCGGTATCCAATTGACACATCCTGTCAGCACAAAGATTTCCACTTGCACAACGGAACTTCCCCTCACTTCTCTCCTGCACCCTCCAAATCTGTTCTAGGGGTTCCCCACAACCCTCTGGAGCAGATTTGAGGAGAGCACAGGGGCACACGGGAGGAGAGGAGGAAAAGTTCTGTTGCACAAGTGAAAATCCTTGCACTGACAGGTTATGTCAGTTGGATACCACCCAATATAGCCATCATAACTTGCAGCCACTGAGACTGTCCAGAACTGTACCTGATTCTCTTATCTGGGGACCTTTCCTTTGCTGAGCATTTGTTTCTAGCTGTAAGGAAGCACTGGAGTTGGAACAAGTATTTACATCCTGACCAGGGATATAGTTGTTCAGGGTCTCGGGGGGTCTTAGACCCCTTCCTTTTTTAGGAGCAGGGTCTCTAAGACTCGAGCATCCTATGAGCCAATCAGCATGAAAGGTCAGAGTGTTAATCACTGAAAAGAGTGTTCTAACATGCTTCCTTGTCTTTCCTGCTGATTGGAGCCAATCGGAGGGAAAGGAGGTGAGTCAGCCACTGAGAAGACTCTTCTCAGTAGCTAACATGCTTCTCTTTCATACTTATTGACTCCTAGGAACATCTGTTGCGGTGAGCAAAGGTATTAACAAGGATCTCATTCTCAACCCAGCAGCAAAAAGGGGGGGAGGGGAGGGGGCATGGCTGTGACTATCATGAAGGGACCCTGCACTTCTGAATATGCCACTACACTACTGATCCTGACTGATGAAGGGTCATAGTCCCTACTAGAGCATAAACATTGGATACATTCTCTGCCTTCATTGCTATCTGTGGCAATGCCTAGCTGTACTGGAAGAATCCCACCCTATTTAGGAAATGAACCCGTGCTGCAGATTTTTCTGCAACCAGTATGTACATGCTAGCATGGACATCTGTAGCATTTTGGGGGGGGGAGGGGAGAGAGCAAAATAATACTTCATCAGAGAACATACCTACCATTTGTTTTAAATCTGGTGACTGTGTAGTGCTGAAACCTGGGTAGACCAGGGCTTCATATGTCGGAATAAGTATCTTGAACTTGGAATTACTGTTGATGCTGGAGATGGAACCGTTTAAGTGGTAACATCATAGTGGGGTGATTTATTAACAGCAGCATAAGATTCTGCAGATTGTACCTCCCAGTACTACTTGCACAGCTGCCATTTCATCAACACTTTGTAGGAGAACAGAATAGATAACTACATAACACTATGATTATTCCTTCCCCCCAGCTCTGAAATAGTCACATTTACTGCTTATATATTGAGGCCCATCGTATAAATTTTCCACATTCAGGGAAACCTGGAATGACATTCTTATCTGTACCTCAGTTCCACCTGTTTACTGATATTTAATCTATTCATGGCAGGTGGCTCAACAGCAAGATAGGGAGCCCAAGTGTCGAGACGTCTATTACAGAAAAGAGTGACATAGGTGACCATTAGCATAAATACTGCACTTGCCACTGGCTTTAACTGGGCAGAATGCATGTTGTGCTACATTCTGGTGAAATATACCTGTCTAGGAATCTTGTGGTGCAATTACTATGTTGAACTGCTTAAAATTGTTCTTTGACTGAATTATTGTTATATTTTTAGCTATCTATTTATATTGACTGTAGTGCCTTCTAATCCTATTTTTGTTTATTATTTTCTAAGAAACAAGAAATAACACGGTTGGCTAATAGTGCTTAAAGCTAATTTAGATGAAACAGAAAACAATTCCACATACAGCAAGCAATTCTCACTGTAGTATGCTCAAATGCAACCAATCTTGTTCAATCTATTGCATTTCTCTATGGACTAGTTAATTGGCTTTGCTCAACATGGTTGCTTCTATTTTATACTTCTGATCAAATTTCAGTTTTCCACCAAGTTGCCCAGGCTTCATTAATTCATGAACATTGGCCTTGTGTTCTGCAATTGTATGCCTTTCATGCGGAAGCTCACTGCTCATACTACATTACTTCAAGAATGCCCAATCCTTTTCAACTGAAGGTTGCTTTAGCAATTTTTAGTACATTTATTAGCAACACTTAATCTACATCAAGTAAAACAAATTGCAGGATCTCTCCTCTTTAATACAAGGCACAGACACATATGCTTTGCGGCTGGATTCATTTGGTAGATGCAGACAATTTTCATACCATTTACAGTATTCAAATATTACAAATACCAGTGATTTTCTCCCTCCACAGGATGACCTAATGGGGTACCCATTATGGGACTAAGAATAGCCACATGTTTCATATGAGCATGACAAGCAGATTTATTGCAATGAATGTAAAGTGTGAATATCCTACAAAGTTAAATTTTGGAATGACTATAGTCCTTAGTATGCAACAGTAGGAAAATGCTGCAGTTGAATTAGCAGGTGGGTCAATCACACAGTTTCCCAATGACCACACCCTCTAATTTTACATCTCCACTTCCTCTGGTTGCTAGGGAACTGAGCATGCTTAGTTTTTTTAGCCAGCTGCAGTAAGTTCCATTAAAAAAATGACCCTGGAAGTGCTATTTTCACTGCCTATGGTTGCAAGGTAACTGGGCATGCACAGCTTTCATATTTCCTCAAGGCAGACAGTACAGAGGACCAAAAATTAGTGTAAACACTCTAAATTGGGAGTTCCAAACCTTTGTCCCTTACTGTACCTTCATATTGCCAATGGTCTTTGTGGACAAATGATTTTATTTTATTCCTGTTTTAGCAATTGTAATTTGCTGTGCTAGATGATCTTTGACTTTTACATATATTGATACTTCTTCAACTTTCACCTAAGCTGCTTAAGTGCCCCAGCAAGCTGAGGTTCAATGGCTAGCCTCCTAATGCATCTCCAAATAATCATCTGTGTTAAACTAGGTATCCAGCATGGCAATTACAAAGGAACTAGCTTGATAAGAACAGAAAAAGGTGTGTCCCCTATCTATAAGCAGACCACAAATTTCCTTGTAGGTTAATTAAAGTGAAGGGCATGAGGTGTTGCAATGAATCCTAAAACCTTTTTAAAGTGTTTCAATTAGTTATTCAGCTGTACAAAATTAAAAATTTGCACTGGAGCTCAACATTTATAAACCACATGTATGCTTTATTTGGACAAAGGGAATCTGGATGTGCAGAATGGGGGGTGGGGTGGAGAAAAAACATGGCAATTAACATTACAAGAAACTCCCTACAGAAGACCTGACTAAGGTTTGTCCCATACCTACAAGGAGAAAAGAGATTCCCAAGTGGAGAAAAATAACCATGAGGGTTTTGAGGTTTTGCAGTAAATCCTGAAAAACCAATGTGGGGTAATGAGCCTCCAGCAGGACTGCGCTAAAAGCACTTAAAAAAAATTATGCTGTGACATGCTAGGGTTATGCAGGCAGCAGCAGCAAAATTGGAACATGAGGGCATGAGTCTTGGGGGTAGGGATTGGGCCAATGAAGGGTAACAAGCCTCCAATAGTACTGTGCTAAAAACACACTTAAAAAAAATTATGCTGTGGCATGCTGGGTTCGTGCATGCAGCAGCAAAATTGGAACGTGGGAGACGTGAGTCTTGGGGGTGGGGATTGGGCCAATGAAGGGTAATGAGCCTCCAGCAGGACTGCACTAAAAGCACACTGTAAAAAACATTGTGCTGTGGCATGCTGGGCTTATGCAGGTAGCAGCAGCAGCAAAACTGGCAAAAGCTCTCAGTGTTTCCAAAATTTCCTCCTGTGTTTAACAAGGGAGTTCTGGAATAGACCTTCTAGATGGGTACAGGAGGGTCACATATGCCAAAAAAGGAACCCTACAAACATACGCCATTCCCAAGGACCTGCAACCAGCAAGACTCGCTGCCCTCTGTTTTCATTGCCCCAAAGGACAATGGATGCAAGATAAATCTAAGGGGCTGTTACGAGAATACAGGGAGAACCAGAGCTTGGAAGATTACTTTTAAAAAGTAATAAATTACAGTTACAATTACTTGGCCCCAAAAAGCAGTAATTACCGTTACAATTACAATTGCTCTGAAAGTAACTGATTACTTTACTTTTTCTCAAAAGTAATCACTACAATTACATTTCAGTTACTTTTTTAAAAAAAAATCCTACAAGGTGCTGGCCTTGGCTGCTGCACATCTAAGAAGCCTAAAACAATATTAAAAATAAACACACACACACAGGGGGTAGTAGAATAAAAAAAATTATCCATAAGATTAACATAATGGCATAACAGAATCTCACATCCCCCCAAGCAATGAAGATACCCCAACTCTTGAAATCAAATTTTACACTTGAAATGCTTTTATAATATGTTTCTGTTATGTCTCAAAAGAACAAGATGCTGAAAGAGCATGTCAGACAAGGAATGTCTTTTTACAGTCATTACGTCGCCACCAGTACTGAACAGGCGTTCTACTGCGGCGCTTGAAGGCATGCCTGTGTTGTGCTGCAAAAAACACCGCAGCACACGTGGAAAGCCATGGAGTGATGACACTTCCCTGCTGGGAGACCTCAGGTACCTCACCAGTTCCTCCTCAGCAGTGTCCACTGCTGACTTCTTGCCCTGGGGCAGAAAGTTAAAGAAGTCATCTTCTAAGTCATCTCCTTCCTGGTCTTTATCTGAAGACCGATCACTGTCCTCATTAAGTACACCCATCTTTATTTCAGCTTTCAACAAGGCTTCCATTGTGTATCTAAGAAAGAGAGAGGATATGTTAACACATATATGTTAGGAAACCATCATCTGCTCTTCATTTCCTGATGCTTGTCATGTCCCCTGGTTCAGGGTCCAGCCTGAGCCTGTGGATGATGACATGGAAGGTAGGAAGGTGACCAAGTCACCACACTCATGGGGCAGCACAGCAGACCCTTAAGGATTACCTGCAGCAACCCAAGGTTGTGATGAGGAGCCCCAGGAAGAAAAGGCCCAGCCCCTGCCTACCACCTTAAGCCCTCTGATGCCTCCCTCGAGACAACATTTCCCTTGGAGTAATCCACCCAAAGGGCTTCCCTAATGTTCTTACTTGTTGGTATGGGTGGTGGCCTGACACGATTCCAGTCGATCTAGTTTGAAGCGAGGGTGTACGCAGGCTGCCAGAAGAAGCAGATCCCTGCCAGATCCCCACCTCTCAAGGGTTGTCTGCTGCTGCTTCAGCATTTTGGGAGGAGGGGTGTCATGCATTGGTTCAGGAAAGCCACGTCTCCTTGCCTTTATTGCTTCTTCAATTGCTCTCAGCTTCTCAGGGTGTGCCCTCTGAGGAAGAAGAACAAAGCATGAATCCAAGAAAAAATGGAAGAGGAACTTCACAATTTAAACATAAATAGACAATGGACACTCTTTGAGGACCAGCATGACAAAGGCTTACCTCAAAATGTTTCTTCACATTGGATGAGGAGGAAACAGCTGATCTCAGATTTTTGATCCTTGGAAGGCAGTAATTGCATCGTACAACAACATTTTTCCCACTCTGGCTCACAAATGTACAAGCTTTCTCAAAGCCAAACCATGGTACTTGCTGTTCTGCAGATGTGGCTGTGGGCAACTGGCACTGCTTCATGCCCTCCTCCTCCTCGTGCACAGGGCCTCCTTTCTGAACCTCACTTTCTAGTTTTGCCTCCTCAGGATCAACAAGCTGTGACTCAAGTGGCCGCACTAACTGACTGCTGCTCTCAGCAGCAAAACCTGCAACAGGCATCTCTGTAATAAACAAGAGATAATGCTCCTATATGGGTGAACTTCAGCTGTGATGTGCCCCCATCTCTTCCCCATGCTGCAAGGTGCCCCAGTCAGAGTGGAAGTAAGCAGGTCGATAGCACAATTAAAAGAGATCCTATTTGCATCATTTTTGCTCACTGAATAACCCTGCCTGGGCCAGTCTAACCTACTATCTCACAGGGTTGTTGTGAGAACAAAATGAGACTAGGGTTCAAATCCCCACATAGCCATGAAGCTCACTGAGTGACCTTGGGCCAGTCACTGCCTCTCAGCCTCATGAAAACCCTATTCATAGGGTCACCATAAGTTGGAATCAACTTGAAGGCGGTACATATATTTTTTATTTTGAAGATGATGATTATGATAATAAATATGCAGCATTTCAAATTAATTCTTTTTTTTTTTTTCAATAATTTTTATTCAGATTTTCATAAAACATACAAGACAAAATCATAAAACATTCAAAGACAAAAAACAAAATCAAAAATAGTTAAACAAAAAGAAAAAAAGAAAAGAAGAAAAAAAACAAAAACAAAAAAAAAAAAAAAATAAAGAGTAAAATATTGACTTCCCATTTGTCAAAGATCAAATCAGTTATAAGTCTATAATATATAGCAATCCTGTCTCTTAAGTCATATTATAAAATCACTTTCCTCCAGTAGTTATCTTACTTAATCATCAAATCTCATAAACATTACTTTATTCTTTCCACAAAAAGTCAAAGAGAGGTTTCAATTCTTTAAGAAATATATCTATCAATTTTTTTTTCCAGATAAGCATATCGATTAATCCATCTCATTACTAATTATGATAATCTTATTGTCATAACCATAGTCAAAATAAACATTTCAATTAATCCATCACATCAGAATCTGTTAGGTTCAGTAATTTCAGTAGCCATTGTTCTATTATCTCTATTAGTTCCATTTTCCATCTTCTATCTTCAGTAGTCTTGTTAAGTCCAGTAATTTCAATATCCAATCTTCCATTATCAGTATTCCATAATAATCTTGCTGTCAAAGCCATAGTCATATAATAAGAGTCTGATGGGAATTACCTCTATCCCAAATATTTTCTTGCCATCCATTCTGAATAAGTTGCTGAAATACTGCTGTAAAATCATATCTCTGTTCTTTTTTTCAAAATACACTGGGTCATCTCTTAAAAGTTTTTCCATTGTCACATGGCTGCAGTTAATTCCATAGATTTTCTCTATATTGGGCTCCATCACATCATTCCAGTCCAGAAGATAATCCATGCCATTGATAACTTTATCTCTAGAATCTTCATTAATTTCTTCAGAGATAACATTGAGTTCCAAACAATAGATTTTATTTCTAAAGTCCATAGACTCCAAATCTTGTTCCTGTTCCACGTTTGTTCCAATCTCCGGGATCTCCTCTCTCACAGGGACCCCTATTCCAGTCTCCAGGGTCTCCTCTCTCACAGGGACCCCTATTCCAATCTCCGGGGTCTCCTCTCTCACAGGGACCCCTTCCAGGGTCACCTCTCTCACAGGGACCCTTATATCTTTAATCTCCTGCTTCATTTTACTCAATTCAATTTTCGTTATCTCAATCTCATTCATTATTCTCTGAAACATAGTTATTTCCAGATTCTCAGCCACTTTCTTAATTGCCATTTTAAAAGAAAAATATAGGAAAACCACTTCTTATTTCAGCAACAATTGGGTTAATACTCCAAACTTGGTGACATCACAGTATAAACAGAGCAGACAGCCTTATCTCTCCAATAGTTAAGTAAACAAAATGCAGTTCCCAGGATCGAAGCAATTAATGGCAATCGTCAAGAAACAGATTCGTCAAAATAAAATAGACCAAAAAGAGAGTAGTCTCAAAACAGTATAATATTTTTCAAAATAAAAATCTGGAATAGAAATCCCTCTTCTGTGTGTATCTTTAGAATGCAAATCCAGGACAGCTTTTTGCAACAAAAACAGAGATAAGCTATTAATTAGTGCGTAGCAGAGAGAAGTTACGGCTCCCCAGTGAGATGTCAAAAACCGATCAATCTGGCAAATCTCTTTTAAACAGCAACAATTTAAGTCAAGTAAAAGAAAAATATAGAAAGAAGGGTGCTTGCCTGTTAGTGCGTTCTCTCTTAGAAGATAAGATGAACGTTCGCTTTAACAGATAGAGCTTGCTGTTGAAAATCCGTCCCACCTTCGTCGGCTGGACCTCGTCCCATAAATTAATGAGATCTGGTCGTCCCAACAAAAATAGGCTTTGAGGTTAATCTCTTCGTTTCTCCCTACCCGGGAGAAGTTTAATCAGTCAAAAAAAAAAGAAAAAACTGACTGATATATCTGAATAAGCTTCTTTTGAGGCAGGAGCCCGTCTCAAAAGCAGGCACAGGCTAAGTCACCCTTCCCGGAAGTCAGCATTTCAAATTAATTCTGTATGAGAAGCATTCCATGCCAAGCTTGGAAAACCAAGGCTGAGGTATAAAATGTAGACAAAAATACTTTTGACAAAATGCCGTTTATCTTTTATATCTATATCTATAATTAGCAATACAGCTGAATGATGTATGTAAAGTATTTTTTCTTTCCCTTTTCTTTTTTATTAATATTTTAGTACTACTGCTAAAGTTCTGATGAAAGAATAAAGCATTCATTAGCCAAATTCAAATGATTAGAACACATCACATAAATTCCACTGAAGTTGGAGTTTTTGCCATAGAAAATGAAAAAAACATATAACCTATGATAGCCCAATAGACAATCAGAACTAATATAAAACCCTATTGCTTCTCATTTGCAAATCTTGCAAGATCTAAGGTAACTCTAGATCATGTGAGTTCAGGTGATGCATGTTATGTACATTTGTATAGATATTAGCAGAGATTGTCAACAGTCTATCTCTCTCTGGGACTGGGAATCTCTCTCTCACAGAACATGAGTTTGAAAGCTGGGGGACTGAGAGGAGGAGCTGCAAGGACCCTACTTCTCACCTCATCTCTGCCAAGAACAAAAAAATCAGCCTTAAGCCATTTATTATACGCCTAATGATTTTTTATTTTATTATTATTATTACTGAGACAGTTTTTGTCCCACATACAATTCAGTCTTGTGATTAAACAGGACAAAAATACAAATAAAAAGAAAGATGGAGTTCAAATAAATATACAATAAAAAGCTAGCTAGCATTTTAAAAGGCAGGAGTGCTCTGTCTGGATAAATACAGCACACAGGTATGCATAGGAACAAGGGGGAGAGTTCAAAAGTGGGGGGAAGGAAGAGAAGTAGGGTAGGCTGAAGTTTCAGAAGTGCCTTGTGATTGATGGGGAGGCGGCAGCAAGGCAAGGAGAGGCAGTGGGAGGGGCAGAAGGGGCTGCGGGGGGTGGGGGGCAAAAATGTTGTGGGGGCAGAAGGGGCTGCGGGGGGCACACACACACACACACACACACAAATCATCGTCACTCACCTCCACAGCTCTTCGCCATTCTGCTGCTGCCTTCTCCTCCATTGTCCTTGCCCTGGCTTTTTCCTCCGGCATCCATTTTTTCCTCTCAGATGCTAGCAGGCCCTGCCTATTCACCTCTTCCCTCGTGCCTCCTAACACAGATCACGAGGGAAGAGAGAGTCTGTGCAGAGGTCCAATCAGTGTGAGGCATGTGTCTTGTGTTAACCAATCACAGCCAGGAGCTGACTTCCCCTTGTTCCCGCCCCCAAGTAACGTCCAACCTAACGTGGAAACATTAAAGTTGCAGCTGAAAAGTAGGGAAATTACTAGTCGTTCCGTTACTTGCCAAATGTAATGGAATTACCCACTCGTTATTTAAAATTGTAACTAATTACAAGTAACTCGTTAAAAATAATGAGTTACTTCCAAGCTCTGGGGAGAAAAAATATCAATTAGAAGCAAAAGCAGTTTATTTTAAGCTGATAAAGTTTATTTTGAGTTGATACAGCTGAACGTAAAACCTTTTGTTAGCATAGCATTACACTTTTGTGCACAAGTTAGAGAAAAATAAAGGCATCTGTCATCTGCCAAGAAGGGTGTCTGCTTGTTGCAGTAAATAGCTGTAGAACACTGTCAGTAGTCAGTAACCCTGTGGCTGTTTTCAGGATTGCAGAACTGTTTGCTAGCAGAACTGAGGAGAGCAGCCAGAAGTTGTTTGTCAACTCACAGGAAACAAAATGAATGAAGGTACTTATATAGTGGGTGTGGAAAGGGGTTTATGAAAAAGTAATGATTGACACACCCACCTGCAAAATGAAGCAAATGCAATCACTAATGGAGTGAAGTGGAGATGTATTATTTTCCACTTTTTGGATTTTCAGCCTATTCGGTTAGTACATATTTATTATTATTATTATTATTATTATTATTATTATTATTATTATTATTATTATTAGATTTATGTACTGCCCTTCCTCCCAGCAGGAGCTCAGGACGGCAAACAAAAGCACTAAAATCATTAAAACATAATAAAAACAAACTTTAAAACACATTAAAACAAAACATCTTCAAAAGCATTACTTAAAAAAAGCTATTGGTGGGATTTACCGGGAGGAAACTGCGTGATAGCTTCTGGTTTGCCAGTAACATCATGTGAATGATGGAAATTAAAAGGAGATGTGAGTAGAACCAAACACAATAAACCACCAGTGTAGATAATGGTATTGGGGGCACTGTTTTACAGTTCTGATCCTATCTCCAGGGTCAGTTTCAGAGAATAGCATTGGGTGATTGTCTTTGAGCTCTCTGGCAGTTGTGGGGTGCCATCTTGTCCCAATGCTGTTTAACTTCTACATGAAGCCATTGGGAGCAGGGCCGGTGCTTAAATATTAGACAGGTGCTGTCTCTATTGTCTTTTCAGTGCCTACTGAAGACCTTTCAACAAGTATGTTAAGCAGAGACCTTTATCCCAGTCTGTAGCTGTGCTGGAATTGTTTTTTAAGATGTTTTTATTGTTTTTTCACTTATTGTTTCGCATCCTCAGCTCCTTTGGGAGGAAGGGCGGGATATAAATTTAAACAATAACACAATTTCACTAATATATGCATTTTAGTGCACACTTTCTCATATATTCGTTTTGTATCCCTTTTTGTTGGAGAACTGTATCACAAATTTCAGAGTACAGTAGTGCCCCACTCATACAGCGGGTTACATCCCCAACCCCCACCTAAAAGCAAAGCCCGCCAAAAAGCGGAACTCCATCAATAAAATGGTGTCCGACGCCCGAAAAACGCTGTAAAAGCGGAACAAGCGTCGTATGAGTGGGGCCTTACTCTCAAGCCGCCGTATTAGCGGAACGCCAAAAAGCGGGGCCCTACTGTAGTGCAAATTCAAACAATAACTGTTTCAATTCATGTATTGGTTTGGGAAATGTGAATTAGGTAGGCTTGCATTAAGATGTAAACTGAACAACTTTCTCACCAATTCATATTGTTAGGGAGGTTTTAAATCTAAGACTATTGTGGCTCCATTTTATTCAACTGAACAATTAATCAATTGTCTTTCCATATTTTTCTTTTTTCTGTACTTAATAATTTAATGCACAGTAGGTTTCTAATTATTATTCCAACAATGGGTATGGTTATACTGCATCATAAAGTCTTGTCATTTGAATACATATTTTTTATTAATTAATTATCTTATTGTCACTGGTTCCTTAATCTAACTGTAGGCTTACTAATAATAATATGAGCCATATTCCATACACTTGAGAGTCATTCATTCAGGGTAGGATGATTTTTTATATGTATATAGCTATCTAGACAGCTGTGAGTAAATCAATTGTTATATTATCATCTTCTGATAAGACATAACAGAACAATAAAGCTTTTGGGTCTAAAGGCAAATCATATCTTATGATAGTTTTAGTTATAACAGAGGTCTACTAATTCCTTATCTGACTAATATGAAGTATGACTAATATGAAGTATATCTGCAGTGTGAAGTCATCGTATTAGCTTTAACAATTATCGTTCCAGCATGTGTAAACCTTGTCATCTAGATTTTGGGGGAGTGATGGCAAGTGTACTGTTTCTACCCCCCCCCTTCAGCTGTTTTGTACTGAAGGTCAGCTTTCTTGATCAGTATGATTATACCACAAGATGGCTCTCTAACCACAAATATGCTAGCAAATACAAGTTCTACAGTTTGAGAATAAGTCAGAGTAGGTTCATTGTGAGACCTGATAATACGAAAATGCAATCATTACAAATGGCAGCTTTAATATTTCTCTCAAACATTTTATAAAATACTGTATGGTAGTGAAATGAGAATTTACTAAATATGTCAGAGTGAAATTACTGGTAGCTCCAATTTATTTTTGCATATCTTGTTTGCTGGTACTAATTTTCTAGATGTAGTTTTTCCAAGCTTGCGTATGCATACACAAATTCATTCACATATCATATTTCCATTCACAAGAGATCAGTGAAGAGCTGCAAACCTAGGCCCCAATCCAGCTAAATGCTCTGCACCTAGCAGGATTGAAGTCTCTACTCATCAGCTGATAAGTGAAAACTTTAGTCCTGTTCTTTGCAGGGGTCTGAGCAGGATTTTACCCCCCCATATCATCTGTGGGGAACGGACACGCACAGTCAATACAGAATTGAACCCTGCTTCCCTGCCCGTCAGTGAATATCACCCACCCGTCACAGTGACATCAGTCTGGCTCAGTAGGATACTAGCAACTAGTGCAGAGCTTTCAACACCAGTGTTATATGTTGACAGTGAGCTGTCCCTACGAGCAGTGTTGTTGCAGCAGTCTGCAACAACTGCAGCTTCCAAACAGATCCAAAAGCCCTATGTAGCGTGAATTGCAATGATCCAGCCATGAAATTACCAATACATGGAGTATAGAAGCCAGGCTATCCCTGTCCAGGAACAGTCATAGCTGACGAAAGGTACTCTTAGCCATGGATGTCACTTGAGTCTCCATCAACATAGATAGCTCAATGAGTATTCCCAAATTACAAAACCAATCTTCACAGGGGAGTGCAACCCCACTGATAACAGGGTGTCTCCACAATTCCTGGATAAGTTTTTTAAATTCCCAGACAAAGGAACCGTCCATCCACAAAGCCTCCATCTTATCTAGATTCACCCCTCCTCCTCCCACACATACCTAGAATGTTAAAAAAGAAGCCCATTCAGGCAGTTTTTCATCATCATCATCATCATCATCATGCTTCCTATCCTGAGTTTCCCTTCTTAGCTGCCATACTATGACTGAGAATAACTGCATTTGGGCAGAGCTTGTTAGTTTTGGGGGGAAACTTAAGCATGGAAACTCCTGAACCTCACCTCTAGTGTTGGCTGCACCACACACACATGTTCTTAGGCATATTCAAGCTAGCTCCAGACACTCTTGGATGAGACTTATTATCTGGATCCATTTCAGTCAGGTTTCAGGCCTGGTTTTGGCATGGAAACAGCCTTGGTCTCCCTGTATGATGACCTCTGTTGGGAGAGAGACGGGGGAGTGTGACTGTTGATTCTCCTTGATCTCTTAGCGGCTTTCAATACCATCGACCATGGTATCCTTCTGGGAAGACTGGCTGAGTTGGGAGTGGGAGGGACTGCATGGCGGTGGTTCTGCTCCTACTTGGTGGGTCGGCTCCAGAAGGTGGTGCTTGGGGAACATTGCTTGGCACCCTGGAGTTCAGTGTGGGGTTCCGCAGGGGTTAGTTCTGTCCCCCATGCTGTTCAACATCTACATGAAACCGTTGGGTGCGGTCATCTGGAGCTTTGGAGTGCGTTGCCATCAGTATGCTGATAACACGCAGCTCTATTTCTCCTTTTCATCTTCTTCAGGTGAGGCTGTCAATGTGCTGAACCAGTGCCTGGCTGCAACAATGGACTGGATGAGAGCTAATAAACTGAGGCTCAGTCCAGATAAGACTGAGATGCTGCTAGTGGGTGGTTCTTCTGACCGGATGGTGGATGTCCAACCTGTCCTGGATGGGGTTGCACTCCCCTTGAAGGAGCAGGTTTGTAGCTTGGGGGTTCTCCTAGAACCATCTCTGTCGCTTGAGGTTCAGGTAGCCTTGGTGGCACGGAGTGCCTTCTACCAACTTCGGTTGGTGGCACAGCTACGACCCTATTTGGACAGGGATAACCTGGCTTCAGTTCTCCATGCTTTGGTAACCTCCAAGTTAGATTACTGCAATACGCTCTATGTGGGGCTGCCTTTGAAGATAGTTTGGAAACTGCAGCTTGTGCAAAATGCAGCGGCCAGATTGGTAACAGGGACCAGACAGTTCGAACATATAAAACCGATTCTGGCCCACTTGCATTGGCTGCCTGTATGTTTCTGAGCTCAATTTAAGGTGCTGGTTTTAACGTATAAAGCCTTACATGGCTTAAGACCACAATACCTGATGGACCGCCTCTCCCGACACGAACCTACCTGTACGCTACGCTCAACATCAAAGGCCCTCCTCCGGGTTCCTACTCCGAGGGAAGCTGGGAGGATGGCAAGAGGGGAGAGGTCCTTCTCAGCGGTGGCCCCCAAATTATGTAATGATCTTTTTGACAAGGTGCGCCTGGTGCCAACACTGTTATCTTTTTGGCGCCAGGTCAAGACTTTCCTCTTCTCCCAGGCATTTTAGCATGTGTTTTTAAATTGCTTTTTAAAAATGTGTTTAAATTTGTATATTTGTTTTTAATGTTTTTAATTGTTGTAAATTGCCTAGAGAGCTTTGGCTATGGGGTGGTATACAAATGCAATAAACAAACAAACAAATAAATATTCATTTGCATTTCACCTTACTGTGCATAACTTACATATATACAACAACATTAAAAGCTGAAACACCATCTCCCTCTCCCTCCCTCCCTCCCTCTCTCTCTCTCTCTCTCTCTCTCTCTCTCTCTCTCTCTCTCTCTCTCTCACACACACACACACACACACACACACACACACACACACACACTTTCTCCCCCTCCTCCCTTTAATGTATTTTCTCTCTTTTTTCCTCTTCCTCCCCTACTCCTGGCTTCAGGCTGGCACAAAATCACATATCTTCCCCCTCCCCCCTTTTTTGCTGCTGGGTTGAAAATGAGATCCTTGTTAACACTTCCCACAACAACAGATGTCCCTAGGCACCGATCAGCATGAAAGGGGAGTGTGTTAGCTACTGAGAAGAGTTTTCTTGATGGCTCATTTGCCTCCTTTCACTCTGATTGCCTCCAATCAGCAGGAAAGGACAAGGAAGCATGTTAGAAGACTCATAGTATGATGGAGACGTAGGGAACCTGCTGGGACCTAGCTCCCCAAAACGTAAGATGTCTGAGACCTCCCCAAGACCCCAGATGACTACATCCCTGGGAGGGATGAAAGAAACTGGCAACTTGGGGTGGCAGACGAGGAGATTGGTAAAAATGTTTTGAGAGATGCGGGGGTGGGAAGGGAAGTGAAAATATGAATGAACTAGGGACTTTGCCCCGTGCCAGCCCCCCACCCACACCCAGGGACTCCCAAACACACACACATACATGGGAACTCCCAAACAGATTGCCCTGCCCCCTCCAATGGGTTGCCAAGCTTCCTCTTCTCCTCCGTTCGCCTCCAAGTGGATCACCAAGCTTCCTCCTCTCCTCCCCTTGAAACCTTATTCTGTGTGGAAGAGGGAGGTGGCTGGCCGAGTGACACAGGAACAGTGGGGAGTGGCCAGGGCAGTACCTCAGCAGATGTTCTGCTCTCCTGCCACTTCCTTCCTTGCCTTCCATTGCTGAGGCTCTTGGTGAGGGAGGGGCAGCAACAGTAGAACAGGATGGTTGATGAAGAGCTACTCTGGATGTCCTGATTGTTCCTCTGTGACTTGCCCGGGCCACCTTGCTCTCCCACCTTATTTGCTCAACTCACACCCACCTCACTTGCCCACCTGCCCACCATCCTTGCTTGCCTCGCTTGCCTAATGCCTGCTCCCATGAGATGCTGCCATCGTGCTACATGGCACCGCAATGGCTTACAAAAATGTTGTATGTACTAGGAGCTTTGCGCCTGTGTGCTTCATGTATCAACCCCACACACATACACATACAGGGACTCCCAACCCCCCCCGAGACACCCAAACACACACACACGGATTCCCAATCGCCCCAGGACTCCTGAACACACACAGGGACTCCCAAACATGCACGCACGCGTGCACACACACACGCACACACACACACTCCTAACCCTCCTGGCTCCCAAACACACATGGACTCCCAAACAGGTTGCTTCCCCAAAATGAGCCACCATGCATCCTCTTCCCTATTATATGTTCTTCTCTATTATCTTCTCTAATATCTTCTTTATTATATGTACTAGGGGCTACCATCTCTGCTCGCTTCACTTGCCAACCCCACCTACTGTCACCAAACTCCCCCCACCCCTCACCAACATCAAATCCCCCCATGGCAACCCCTTAGACATTCCTCTTTCACCTCCTGCAACTGCAAAGCCCCCTCCCTTCCCCCCTGTAGATCTCACTAAGCCCCCTCCCTTTTACCCCTTAAAGCTACCCCTTCCCCCCTATGGTTTGCCAAAGCTTCCTCTTCCCCCCATGGATCACCAAAGCTCCCCCTTTCCCCCCCCATGAGTCACCAAAGCTGCCATCCAGCCTCTGAGCTGCCACTGTTGCCGCCACCAACCTTCCACCTGGCCTCTTGCCTGGCCTGGTGCCAAGGCTGCAGCTACAGCCATCACCCCCTGCTGCTGCGGCCACAGCATAGCTCACTGGCTTGCTCAGTGGTCTTTGCTGCCATGCCCATGCATGACAGCGTAATGGCGCGAGGGCTAACATTTTGATTGATAGATAGATAGATAGATAGATAGATAGATAGATAGATAGATAGATAGATAGATAGATAGATAGATAGATAGATAGATAGATAGATAGATAGATAGATAGATAGATAGATAGATAGATAGATAGACATCTTTTGCCTAATGGGAGGCTGAGTCACAATGCCTGCAGAACAAATGTCTGTAGTTAGCTTGAGGGAAATTGAGCTATGGAACTCCTTGCCACAAGGAAAATGCTGTGGCAAATAATTTAGCAATTTTCAAATATAAGTTAGATATCAGTAGACAATTATGTCAGTAATTATGTTAACTGATTAGGACAAACTCTGCCTCCGTTGGCCACCATTTTGAGATTGACTCTGCCCCTGCACCACCATTTTGTAACTGGTGGTCATCAGTAATTTTCAGCTGTCTTAATTGGGTCCTGAAGGTAAAAGGTTTGGGAACCCCTGGATTAGAAGACTTCTAAAGTCTGTTATAACTCTAACATTTTATTATTATTCTCCCTGACATGCTGGTCTTCTGGACAGAAGGATTTTTGTGTATACAGGAGTATTCAATCATATCCCCTTTGTGAGAACTAGGCCACAGACATACTAGTATGTAGCAGGATAGAGACCTGGCATCTTTTATACATACAACACACAAAATAAATAGCTGAAATCCTCTACTGTGTATGACAGATTTGAACACGTAAAACACTGCAGAAGCATTGCAAAATGCCAAAGAAATGCTACCGACATAGTCTGTTTTTACATAAATACACATTGTTGTTTATCAGAACTAAAAATATTTCAAATGTAAAAAAATACTTCTGCGCATGTAAGTTCTGATATTAAAATATCATCACTTCATCATGACAGAAAGGAATACCAGTACTCTTGAGTACATAAGAACACAAGAAGAGCCCTGCTAGATCAGACCAAAGACCCATCTAGTACAGCATCCTTTTTCCCCACAGCAGCTAACCAGATGCCTACTTGAAGCCCACAAACAGCATATGTGCAATAGTCCTCTTTCACTGTTTATTCTACTGACTGGCGTACAGAGACAGCATGGAGGTAGTATATAGTCATCATGACTATTTATTTATTTAAAATATTTCTGTCCCGCCCTTCTACCCTACCATAGGGCACTCAGGGCAGCTACAATAAAATCGCACACATATATAATAAAATACACAATAAAAACACATTACAGTAAATTAAAATGCTTAAAATACATAAAATGCATTATGCATATATATATACATGTATATATGTGCATACACATATAAGAAAGTGAGAATAAAAGAACTTAAAAGATAAAAATAAAAGATAAAAAACTTAAAACAGTGTCAGGCTGACCCGTCAGTTCCAACCAAAGGCTCTCCGGAACAAAATAGTTTTTGCAAGTTTCCGGAAGACCATCAGGGAGAGAGCAAAGCGGGCTTCTTGGGGCAGGGAATTCCAAAGTCTGGGAGCCACAATTGAAAAGGCTCTCACCTGCGTGCCTGTCAATCTAGCTTCTTTCACTCCAGGCACGCAGAGGAGACCAGAGGCAGATGATCTTAAATCCAGGCTAGGAACATATGGACGTAAGCGGTCCCTTAAATACACTGGTCCAAGACGAGTATTATCTTCCATGAATTTGTCTAATCCTCTTTTAAAGTCATGTAAGTTGACCATTGTAGTGATGGCTTTAAAAGGGAGTTAGACATCTTGTGAAGGAGGATTCCACAGTTTTCCTATGTGCTATGTGAAGTAGTACTTCCTTTTGTCTATCTGAACCTCCCACCATTCAATTTCATTGGATGAACCACATTGTAGTGAAATGACAGAGGGAGAAAAATGTCTCCCTATCCAACAGACACAATGTTATACATCTCTATCAGGGCCGGTTCTAAAGGGCGGCCAGATGGGGCACTGGCCCGACGGCCCCTGGAGCTACAGGGAGCCCCACAGCCACCCCTCTGCTCCCCTTCCGTGATCCGCGGGGCCCCCACGCCCCCACTCCCACTTACCTGTCTGCTGTCTTTTACCATTGCCCTTAACAAAAATGGCAGCTGCGGTTTCCCTAAGGTACTGAAGCCCCTGCCGCCATCTTAGTTGGTGGCAGAGATGAGCACGCGTAGCACGCACACGTGCCATCAACAGAGATGGCAGCGGAGGCATCCCTCTTAGGGAAACCACGGCTGCCATCTTTGTTAAGGGCAATGGTAAAAGACAGCGGACAGGTAGGTGGGGGGGCTGCATGCATGAGGGTGCGCAGGTGCACATGCGTGCACACACACGCTGGGGCCCAGGGCAAGCTGATTCCCAAGGGCCCCAGCATTCCTGGAGCCAGCCCTGATCTCTATTATGCATAATTTTATACACCTCCATCATGTCCTCCTTATTCAACTTTTTTCTAAACTAAAAAGCCCAAAATGTCATAGCTTTCCTCATAGGGAATTTCTCCAGCTTTGTGATCATTTTGGTTGTTCCTTTCTGTATTGGAGGGCTCATCCAGATGTCTGTAAAATGTATGACATGATCGCTTTGTGTTTTCATTATTTTTCAGTCGTCCATATGACGCTGCGTGCTTTTGCGCATTTTCACGCGGTTAAATCCGCTCCTGCAATACCGCAAATCATACGATTTGCTTTTTTAAACCGGGAATCATCTGCTGTACCTTCAGGCGCTCGGATGCAATACCGCGGACTTTACAGCTGTGGGCGTTTGATGGGCGGTTCTTGGGCAGTTCCCCATATCCCTTCCCTCATTCTCAGCCAATCACGTATTTCCACTGTTGCACATGTGCGCGAATGTTTGGGGAAAGCCCGGGGAAAAGGAACCTATCAGAGCAATGGTGTGGTGTTGGGGGGCCCCCCCTGCAACTTCTACTGTGCAGATGCAAAAAAGCGCATTTGCGCAGAAGCAGAAGCAGTGATTAATTTTTAGCCAGCCTGCAAACTGGGCAGCCGCTCAGGGTGAGATCTGCAGTTGTGGTTGTTTGTAAACCTTTTCAAGGGAGAAAATATTTATCTTTGCCTAACCTCCACCTCCCCCCCCTCACCCCATCAAATGCCCTTCTTGAACATATTGGTCTTTGCTTCCAGGCATCCAGAGGTGAGGGAGAGGGAGGGGAGAAGAGAAATAGAGGCTTTCCTCTTGTATTACAGACACTCAGGCACCCTTAGTCAATTTTGCTTTCCTGCCTGGAAGGCTACTCTCTTTGAGTCTTGTCAATTTCAACCATCGCCTCTCTGCAGCCCAGCTGAGCTGAAAAACATATAGTCACTTTTGCAAAATATGGCAAATACAAGCAAAAAACCCACAGGAATTGTTGGCATATAAGTGGTTTGCTAGAGCGTCTCAGCCACCAGCAACCATAGAGATTGGTGGTCTACCTTCCTAGACATGACACATCGTTACTTGCTGTTCTGGAGAAATAAGTGGAATTGCAATCATGTGTATCTCCAGAAACGTTAATATGCGTAAAGGTAGAAAAGCATACAGTTGGTTTTGCGAAATATCACATATACAAACAAACAAAAATACAGGAATTATAGGCATATAAGTGGTTTGCATGTTTCTTTTATCAGAGGGAACACCGCAAAGCCTGTGCTGGTCGCTTCAGCGCAGATTGACACAGCAGCACGCGGGGCTGTTTGCCCGCATTCCCTGCCCGAGCCAAGAGCGGCCACCCGTGGGGGGGGGCTGTTTGCTTCCCTCAGGGGCAGCATTCCTGCCGCCGAGCTGCATAACGGTCCGGGGCTGAACCCTGCAGTGAATGAGCCCAAGGGTCATGGGGGGATTCGCCCGGCGATTACAAGTGCTGATCCCTTGCACTGCCCACAATCCTCCTGGATGGTCAGGGGTACCTGGAGACACCCCCCCGGCCGGCGCTGCTCCAGAGTGGTGAGCGACAAGGAACTCCATTACAGCCACTACTACCAAACCATCAGGAAATTCAAACTTTCGCGCTCGTATGTTCAAGCGCATGCGCCTTGTTGTGCTTTGTTGCAAAGGGGGAGAGGAGCATACGTCATATTTTTGCGGACCAATTGGCTGATGGGGGGAGTGTTATGGGCAGAGCTGGGAAAAAGCGAGAAGAAGTACGGGTCCTCTCGCTGCGTGTGTGGGTGCAAAAAAAGCAGGTTTTTTTACTGGGAAAGAGCAAACAAAGGCAAAGTGAGGACTGTCAGATGACGAACCGGATATAGAAAATGTGGATTATCCCGCTCCGTTTGGATGAGCCCAGAGTTGCAACAGCAGCAATCATTCACTTTGTACCTTAAGGATTCTGTTATCAGTAAGACAGCCAATGGAGAGGGTGAGTATTGTTTAGCAACCAGTCAGAGTGGCATGATCTTTGCTGAGTTAGCAAATGCTCTGATTGGCTGTGTACGGTAGTTCTGAGGGAGTTTTCCCCTGTATGTTTGTTTGAATGTCTCCCTGCTATGTACCATGTCTGAACTAAAGACCCCCACAAAACCTCTTTCTCTGTTTCTTCTTAAATTATATATTGCTTTTGTTCAGTTTACCCAGCAAAGTGTTTGCAGGATCTTTTTTATCTGGATGACTCCTGTGTTGTTAGTGACTCTGCTAAAATTCTGCACTTTTCCCAGTTCTTCAAAAATCTTTTTGAGATGTGGCAACCAGAATGGTAGTTAGTACTCCAAGTATGGTAGCCATGTGTGCTCTTTCCTACTGGACCACCCAGTATTTTAAGGCCTATCTGGAAGGAGCTGCTCTTTCTGTATATCTGATACCAGATATACAGGACTGAATGCAAAGTGGTCAATCTGTTTTTCCTTTTCTCTATCTGTATTAAATTAAAGCTATTACTATTAAATCAGGCCAGCAGCTTCTACTGCTCCACTGCAATTAAAAGCAATGCTTGTGGAAGAAGGGAAGCAATCTACTTTTCCAGGAATGTTTTATAGAAAAACAAATGGCCCTTCCAGCAAAAATGGTGGTAAAAGTCAAATTACTCCTGAATGAAGTTTGGAACAGGGGCAACTTAAGCCAGCATAATTTACACCATTGTAAGTGATACTGGCTTTCTGTAGTTAGCATTGCTCTGTCACACAGCAAAAATCCAAATTTTAAAATATTTATACAGCAATCCTAACTATAGAAAGCTAGCATCACTTATGCTGTTTTAAGTTACCCCTATTCCAAACTCTGTTTGGGATGAGTTTGGAGAAATTGTACTTGCATACTTGCACCACCTTTTGTGCCAGCTAAGTTCTGCTGGGTGACATGACCAAACTGAATGGGGTTTGGAATAGATATAAGTCTCTCCTTGTCTTGTCCCGCCCCCACCACACCCCCAGAACATCCCTTTCTTGGGACTTCTGCTGGCTGAGCCTCAGTTCAGCCAGGATGAAAGATTTATGCCAGTGAAGGCCTGGCGTAGCCCTGCTCAGTCAGAAGAGCTCAGGTCCGTCAAATCCAAACACTCTCATCCCAGTGGATCTTGGGTTTGGTTAGTGCTGCTAGTCTCTAAAGCTGTGCCAGTTCTCAAATTCAGGCAGGGTTGCAGTGAGGGGAATACTTTTTCCATTGTGATCTCAGCACGCTGAGTTGAGAAGAGAAAGTGGATTAATCTAAATGACAACTTGAACAGCTATGAACAAATGACATTCTTATTAAACATTTACCTACTCTCAAACATCAACAAACAGTGATTTAAAAAAAAATAAAAACAGAACAATCTGACCCCTGTACAGTGGATAGAAGTACAATTTATTATTGCTAACTGCCGCATTTATATATAAGCCTATATAAACAAAAACCCCAGATTTTTTAAAAAATCAATTTTTCTTTATTATTAGCGGTAGCATGTACCAACTATTGCAGGAAGCACAATGAAGTATCATTTCCAACATTTAGATTTATTGTTGTAAAATCCTACAAATTTTATTTCCCCTGGCTTAAGATGAAGAGGATGCATTTTTGAAAGCACAAAAATGCTTTCTTCCTTACTATGTCACATGTTCTTGGCATTAGCAATAAGTTTCAGCACTTTCATTCAAAGTAAGTCCATTCTGGTTATAATAACTGACTTCTCTTATCACCGGTGCATTGCAGGGCTGAAGTGAATTAATACTTTCATTCTGAGACCCAATGAAGGGAGTTTACCTGCTATTTGCACAATGTTGAACAGTGTAGCTGAAATCAGGAGAATTGCACGCACACAATTCCAGCTCCATGACCTTATTGTCAAACCTTGTCAGCAAAGCTCCCCCCCCATTCTCTCTCTCTCTCTTTTTGATAGAGATTAATTGTAATTTGTAACATCTGCAGGTATCAGATCAGCCACTGTTACTATTCCTCATTGAAAATGGCAGGCTAGACAATGACCCTGAAAAGAAGTTATTTGCAACAGATAATATTTCACATTCTGTCAAGGCTTCTATTAACATGTTCCTTCTGTTTCAATAAAAGCATATTTTAAGACATCTCGATTCTTTGGAATTGTTAAGCATTGCAGCAAGGACAAATACATTCCTTGGGAATGAATAAAAGTGTTAAACCTCTTATGGCAGGATCTGTCGCTCATCAACAATGAAAGTTTATCCTCTTCTTAAAGAGGCTTCAGTGTTTGCTTCTCAAATAAATATAAATCAGCACCCCATTCTAACGCCTCTAAGAGATTCTTTGTTTTGTTTCTCTGAAATGAAATCACATGGCATCCATGTGAAGAGCCTGCAGTAAATGCTTTAGCTAGTAGGAGACTAATGGCAGCTGGATCATTTCCAGCTCTTTCCAAGTGTGGGGGTGGGGATCCACATGGTGCTATTTTTTTCAGCCAAGAACAGCCACTTATAAGACTGGCTAAAAACCCTTAGCCTAGGGGTGGGGAACCAGTGACCCTGCAGATGTTGCTGGACTACAACTCCCATCAACTCTGATCACTGGCCATGCTTGCTGGGGATGATGGGAGATGTCCAAAAATATCTGGAGGGCCACAGTGCTTGCTCCTGCCTTAGCCAATGAACAGCCCTGTTAAAGATACAGGGTTGTGTCTGACTAAGTTTTAATCAGAGTGGACCTACTGGAATTAATGAACCTAAGTTAGTCGTGTCAATTAATTTCAGTTTATCCATTCCAAGTAGGACTGACATTGGATACAACCCACAGTTGCGGAGGGGGGGAGAGTTCAGTGTATGCAAAGTACAAGTGACTATAAAATCTGTGAGCTGGAGCTACAAGTGAATGGTCTATAGTGGTGGCTGATGACATTTTGACTTGCTAGGGATGCAATTTTTAACCTTGCTGTTTTCCTCACAATAGGACTTATACAGCACTTATTTGGGAAAGAGTGCCATCGTCTCCTCACTGAAAAACATCAATTATTTTCTGCATACTTTTGGACAGGGGAAGAGCTTCTCTGTAAGAGGGTCCAAATATGATTTTCAGACAAGACTGACTCCATACCTTTTATTTAGAAATTAAGCCATGCCAAATGACATAAGGTTTTGAAATCATGTATTGTATGCATCCATTGCCAAAAACTTAAACATACAAAAACATTTGAAATGTAATGAACTCTTGCTTCTGGTTGCAGAATAAAAATAAAAGAAAAAAGAATCTGGAACATAACAGGATATTCAAGTCTACAAAGACTGGACTTTACATAAAGATCCATAACAAATCCAGTGTGTGTGTCTGTCTGCTGGGACAGGCTTGCGGGATTAGGTTGTGTGAGCAGGGTGCAAGCCATCCTCCTGTGCTACATATAGTATCTGCACACTGAATTCTCATCTCAACCATCTCCAGCACCATCCTACTATCCTACCTACTGTAACACCATTTTAAATTTGCCAAAGTGTTTTATAGTATCTTTATTATTTATTATGATTATTTATTTATTTATTTATTTATTTATTTAATTTGTATCCCGCCCTTCCTCCCAGCAGGAGGAATAACCCTGTAAAGTAGACCACAGTGCAATTTGAGTGAAACAAAAGAACAATACCAGCACCTTAAAAACTAACACATTTATGGCATAAGGATTTTGGGGCTGAAGTCCACGTAATCAGATGCATCATTCTTGATAACGGGTGTAGTCATCCAGAGTCTCAGAGGGTCTTAGACCCCTTACTTTTTTGAGGTTGGAGTCCCAGTAGAATCCCTATGTCTCCAGCATCCTATGAGCCAATCAGCATAAGAGGAGTATGTTAGCCATTGAGAAGAGTCTTCTAACGTCCTTTCATGCTGTTTGGAGCCAATCCAAGTGAAAGGAGGTGAGTCAGCCACTGAGAAGGCTCTTTTCAGTAGCTAACACTTCCTTTGCATGTTTATTGGCTCCTAGGGACGTCTGTTGTGGGAGAAGGCATTAACAAAGAACTCATTCTCAAACCTGCAGCAAAAAAGGGGGAGGGGGTGTAGATGTGACTATCATGAAGGGACCCCACACTTCTGAATTTGCCATTAGACTACTGCTTGGTAATCCAAGAAAGTTTATGGAATATTACATCTGGCCTCTAAAGTGCTACTTGAATATTGTTTGATTGGCTATTTGGCTACCCCTTTGATCAAAAGGATACTAGAATACTGTAATTTATCCAGCACCAAACAATGAACCAGTGACAGAGAGGGGGATTTTTAAGTTGGGTCTCAGATGTGCTTCTTTTTCAAAGGTATAAATCCCTGCTTATGTATCCTGGGTGACAAGGGCCAGCTAAAGATCACCCCCACAGTGAGTGGCTCAGGGGTTACGTGCCCTGCCACCTGTGCAGCCGTGGGCAAGCTGCATAGTCTCAAGGAACCCAGTTGCCCCCCAGCTGGCAGTTGTGGACAAGGAAGGGGCTGGCTTGTACAGCTGTGGCAAGCTGAGCAGGCCCTAGCCAGCTGGGAAGGACTAGCCTCAGAGGGAGGCAATGGTAAACCCCCTCTGAATACTGCTTACCATGAAATACCTATTCATAGGGTCGCCATAAGTCGGGATAGACTTGAAGGCAGTCCATTTTCAAAGACAAGGAGGCTCTTGCCAGTTGGCTTACTGAGAAGGAAAATGTGCAGGCAATATAATCCCCAATCAAAGTGCGATGCAGCCTTAAGGGGGTTAACTATTAGCACCACCAACTCCTCCTTGCAGACCACAAGCTCTTCTCACAGATGATGAGGAAATATAAAGAGAGAAACACACTCACTGTTCTGCTGGCTCCAGTACATCTGAAAGTGGGAGCACATGCTAGTAAGACCCTGCCCCTTTTTACTGTAAGAGCTGGTGGGAGCAGCTTGAGTGCATTAAATTCAGCTTCAAAGAGACTCGTGTGTTTACAGCCTAAGCCTCAGAACTAAATGACATGAGCATGGACAGAGTGCATCTGCCTCACCAAGAAAGAACCATGTTTATATTTAATAAGGTGATTCTACAACAGGTATATCCTTCATATAAAAAGTGCATATTACAATTGCCACAGTAGAAGAGTCTGCTGGATCAGGCCAGAGGCCCATCTAGTCCAGCATCCTCTTCTGACAGTAGACAACCATACACACACATCCTCGCAGGCCATTTTGTAAACCTAGAGAAAAACAGGAATGCAAAACCTCCATCCTTCTCTCAAACCTAAAGACACAAACACACACACACATGTATGCCTATAGTTTGAAATTTAAATACACACACATATACACACCAGGGGGAAACTACACAGCCAGGGCAAAAAGCCAGTACAAATTTATTATCAATTCTTTTTCTGTCTGGGGACAAATGGGTGGGACCTCCTGGCCATAGCAATACTTTTGCACTGAGATTGGCTGAATGATGCAGAGAGTTTGTTGGCGAGAGAATTGGAGATTGACAAATGTCTCCAGGAGCCTCTCTATGTTCATATGGATTATGGAATACTGGACAGGAAGGAGTGTGGCTTTGAGATTTTTGGGGAAACTTAAATTTTGGTTTGCTTGGCATTTCACTTGGTAGGGCTATACCCTGGTTGCCCTAATGGACCAGCCTCTACTGCCTTCTGCCCTGGTTCCCAACCAGAAAAGCAGACTCAGGACTCGGAGACTGGATTTTTCTGCATAAAGCTTTATTCCAGAAATTAGGGATAAGGCATCTTATGCCAGGCCTCAGCCGGGATTCAAACAGGAACAGGCATACTAGATGTTGGAAGCAATAGTAGACGAGTTGTTGTAACAGCAAATACAAACAGCTACTTCTTATATACTGAAAAAAGGGAGGGCACTTAACACTATGAATTAATTCAAGTGATTTCCAGCACAAGCTACAAGGCAGGGCTACAATGGGGAGGAGGGAAACATGGCAATCTCTGCCTCTGTTGAATTACTTTAGTTTTCCCCTGCCAGAGATATTCCAAAGTGTTTGTTAGGGCTTCACTTCAACCACTGTGCCTGGCCTTGATGCCACCAGAAAGTTCCCACCAACTGGCTGAGATACAGAAAGGCTGGCTGAACTTTCCTTAGCAACTCTAGCAGCCGGCTTTAAGTCTTCTGGAGACACCCCCTCATTTCCATCATCAGTGCTGGCAATGTTCTCCCCAGTGTTTGTATCCCACTTTCCATTCTGCCAGTCTTGCCAGGGGTTCTCCTTGGGGTCCAGGACACCTTCAAAAAAACAGCTCTAAGCACGTCAGTATGATTCAGATAGGTCTACCTTGCAGCAGATCTTCTAATGTTGTACTATAGCTGTATGTGTACACTATGGCTGGATGTTAATTCCTGTATCCTGAGTAGCTCGATTACCCTCATGACAACAGGAGGGGGTGGGAACTTGTGAAACTGTTAGGGCTAATGCTAGTAAAATGCTAATTTTACACTTGGTTCTTCTGCCTGGAGATAGATGAGAGGGACCTCCTGGCCATAGTAGGTAATAGTTTTGCAGTGGTATTAACTGAGCAGTGCAGAAGGTAATTGACAGAAATGTCTGGCTAAGTTCAAATGAGTGTATGGGAGACAAGAAAGATTGTGGCTTTGAGAATTTTGTGAACTTGGAGAAAACTTGCATTTTGTGAACTTGGAGAAAGCTTGCATTTTTGCTTGTAATTTCCATGGTAGGGCAATGCCCTATTTTGCCCTAGTGGACCAATTCCCACATCCCTCCATCTACATCATTGTATTTTTATAGCAGCTGGCCCATGATTCCTTTCTTAGAGAAATTACTGACTAACAGATAAGGGTTGTCCATTTATGTTGCATGAGTGGTTAGGGGACAAGGGCTTTGTTAGGTGGTGTTGCAAGGGGGCTGAGCCCGTATCAACACATGTCTCTGTGAGGAATTCCATATAGAGATTTTTGGAATCTCTGAGGTGTAGTTTTACTCCTAGGACAGAAAATTATCATAAGGACAAATTATCATAAGGCAATTGTGCCGATCTTCTCTAGTTCAAACGCAAGATGGGGGGAGGATTGAGATCAGCTTGTGTGACAGACAGTTTTCTGAAGTCTTAGTTGAGCACTGTATCTGCTGCCTGGAAATGATTTGTAAGTTCTTAACTATTAAGGTCATCAGTCCCATTTGGAGCCACCTCATTTCCCAGTAGTTTTGCAAGGTTCTTTAAGGGCATACTCAAAGGGCTTTTTGGTAAGATGACACAGCATGTTTTCTGTCTGCCTTTTCTCATAAGCTTCCAAGGCAACAAATAGCCCCTTTCCTGCACTGGAATCCTGCCTGGGCTGCAAAGTAGGAAGGAAGGTGAATTGCTGGGGAGATAACTAGGGAAGCAGCAGTGAAGGGAGGAGAGTGGTCTTATTTGGTATACATTGGCTAAATACACCTTTATGTATTTGGGAATCAGCTGCTGTTCTAAAATTGATATGGAAAGTGTTCTCTTTCAGACAAGTGGAATAAGGGTGCGTTGAACCATACATTCTGTTCTTTGAAGAGTGAGCATATTAAAGAAAAGACCTTTCATTTGCCATCCTTAGTCATCATCAACACTGTGACCGATAAGAGAAAAAAGGAAAGGGGAGAATATACTTTACAGTGCAATTCTATACATGTTTACTCAGAGGTAAGTCTCACTATGTGCTATGGGAGTAAAACCTATGTACTCAAGTGGAGTTAAGCCTATAGAAGCATCAAGTAAGCCCCACTGAACACGCTTCCGGGAAAAAAAATGCATAGGATTGCAGCCTTTGGCAATCCTATACCTATGTATATGGGAATAGGTCCCACTGAACAAAGATTTTTTTTTTAGTAAACATTTATAGGATTGTTCTGCTAATGTCACACTCCAAGAGGGTGTCCTCAGGGACTTGGGTGTCAGTCCCAGGGGCAGTAAGTCTCTCATCAAAGTACACACTAACACAGGCAGGGTTGAAGGTGCAGCACAGTCCAAACAAACCAAGGTCAAGCAGAAGATCCAGAAGCAAGGTCAGGAAACAGTTCAAGCTCAATATCACAGGGAGTTCAGACAAGGTGCAGGTACAAAGAGGGGGAATCATACTCAGGAAGAAAGTGCCAAAGACCCGCGACATTTCCAGCAACTGGAAAGCTCAAGAGGAAGACCTTATGTACTCTGGCCTCTTCGACCACACCCTAACCACAGCTACAGGTAGTAAAGGAGTTTGAGGAATTATTTACTCACAAGACTCATGATGATTCTGGGTCTGTAGATGCATGCTTAGTCATTGCTCTTAGCCTGGACCTGGATCTCTTAGCGCCAGCATTTTCAAAGGCTGGTGGCTCTGCCTCCTCCTCCGACAGACCCAAGCATTCCTCATCAGGTCTTCCACTAGAGAGCCCATCAAGATGATACTCAGCATTGGTTCCAGGAGATTCTGCCTGGTCCTCAAGGTCTTTGACCTGTGGAGTGCCTGGTTTGTTTTCCAAGGACTCAGGTCATGGCTAAGCATAACAGTTAAACTCATTACGTAAAGGTCTAGATGGTCTAATGCAATCATTTTCTTATGTGAAAATGTGGGGTTGCACTCCCTCTGAAACAGCAGGTATGGAGCCTTGAGTGCTCCTGGATTCTGTTTTGTCACTAGAGGTCCAAGTGACCTCTGAGGCTAGAAGTGCCTTTCACAGGCTTCAACTGACAAGACAACTGCAACTGTTCCTGGATGAGGACAGTTTGATCACAGTGATTCAGGCATTGATAATTTCAAGACTGGGCTGCTTCAATGTACTGTCTGGGGCTTCCCTTGAGCTTGTTCAGGAAATTGCAGTTAGTGCAAAATGCTGCAGCACAATTGCTGACAGGATTGAGAATCTGTCAAGCATATTACTGTATACCTGCCTGCCAGTTCACTACTAGGCTAAATTCAAGGTGCTACTATTGGTATATAAAGCCCTTAACAACTTGGGACAAGTTTACTTAAGGAATCACCTTACCCCATATGTGCTGATTCAATCACTTTGATCTATGGAACTTGCACTTCTAAAAGTGCAGTTTTTGTTCTGGGTTTGTAAAGAATCATTCCTTTAGTGTGGCAGCACTTGTACTTTGGAACTCCTTGCCTGTTGATATTAGGTAGGCACCATCACTGTACTCTTTTAGACACCTGATGAAAACTTATGTTTTGGCAGGCCTATCCCAACATATGATTTGGTTACATCTGTCCTTAAATTTTAGATGTTTTATTGTGTTGCTTTTAAATGCCTTTAACAGTTTTTAAATGTTTTAAATATTTTTATTTTTAATTATATTTTTAATAACATGTTTGCCACCCTGGGCTTCTTTGGGAAGAATGACAGGATATAAATGTAATAAATAAAATAAATTATATTGTTGCGCACCACCCCAATCTGGGCGGTACAAGACTTCTAGGGGTTCCTGTGCTTTACCCAGGGTTTGGTTTCTTTGGAAAGAGGGTTAGAGTAGACTATGGTATCTTTTAAGGTATGTGGTTTATTAACACATACAACCTGAGCATAAGGTGAAGGGGTTCATAGCATTATTTATTTATTTATTACATTCGGGCTACAGGACCGAAGCTCTCTAGTCTGTTCACAGCACTTAAAAACAATAAAAACAAATATACAAATTTTAAAACACAAAAAGCAATTAAAAAAACAAATTAAAAACAATTTAAAAACACATGCTAAAATGCCTGGGAGAAGAGGCAGTCCAATAGATCTTGCTGTGCTATTAGGCTTGTAGGGAGGCACCCAAAAGCAACGGTGCAGTGAGCAGGCCTCTCTATGTGTCTCCCTAGTTTCTAGCTTCTCCAGCCTAGACTAAAAACACAAGCTTCTCCTTGGCTCCAGGATGGGAGGGCCTCTCTCCTGAAAAGAGTTCCAATAGCTTCCTTTGGATATGCAGATTGACCATTCAATAAGTCCATTAACTCACAGACTGACTTGCTTAAACTATTAGATTAGCAAAGGAAATTAGTCTGACTAGTAGAACAGGTTTCTTGCTTGCACATCCCAACTTCAGACACAAGATCACAGGCTTGAAGGGAATCCAAAGAAATAATCTATCTCAACCCTCAGTCCCATAACAATATTATCCATCTTTATTTGTCCTATTTGGTTTTTACAGGATGGTACTTCAGTGCAATTTGAGCAATTGCGCCAGGGTTTCTTTTCCTCCTAGAAGAAAAGTTATAAAGCAAAATGTGCAGGATGCCTTTTAACTCATTTTTGTGAGATGAACCAGCTTTGCTGTTCCTGCTTTCAGGGTTTTTAGCAAATGAATGGAGCTGTGATTGATGAGTGAGTTGTTTGGACATCAGGCTATAGGAATCCCTGGGATTTCCCCTTCCCTTTAGTGCACTTTTCTTTTTTCCTTCTTTCCTAGTCCTTGGAATCTCCATAGATCTAAAGAGTTAATATGTTCCGCCTTTGCCCTTCTTTTCTTCTTAGCAACAAGGATGCAACAAGGTGGGTTCATTTGAGATCATGTACTCCCTAAAAGTTACAAATGCTACTGCACAATACCTTTGGGTGAATGTTAAAGACCCACACACACAAAATGGACGGTAAATGCAAAATGTGAAATGCAAAATGCAAAGAGGCTTAGGCATGCCTCCTCTGTGCAGGAGCTGACACCCAGGCATTCATTAAGGATTCACTGTATAGTTAACTTACAGTACAATGATATACATGTCTCTTTGTGTTCAATGGGGCTTAGTCCTAGGATTGCAGCCTTGGCTTTCTTGTGAGTAAGGGGCAGAACTGATACCCCCTGATGATGAGGGGTTATCAATGCAAAATAATATAGGCAGCCCACTGTTTCAAATTATTTTATAAATGGGGATATAACATACAATAATGTTTGCCATGTGAATGGCTCTGTGTCCACCATGTGCCATCCTGAGACTGGCCTGTGCAATTGCAAAGGAAATGTGGTGGGCTTAAGATGTGAGAAGTGCTTGGTAAGAAATAATAAACCTGATATTAACACACATGGTTTTACTGTTGTGCTCTGCTGATGTATTGGCAATTTTCTCATATTTTTACTGGTGTCCTCAACACAGTGTCCATGGGTGAAATAGCGCCCATTGAAAACCTCCAGTGCCGGGACTTCCGGGAAGGGTGACTTCGCTTGTGCCTGCTTTTGGGACGGGCTCCCGCCTCAAAAGAAGCTTATTCAGATATAAATCAGTCAGAACATTTTTTTTTTTTGACTGATGAAATTTCTCCCGGGCAGGGAGAAACGTAGAGATCAACCTCAAAAGCCTGTTTTTGTTGGGAGGACTGGATTTCATTAATTTATGAGATAAGGTCCAGCCAACAATGCCGGACGGACTTCCTAACAAGCTCTATCTGCTTAAGCGATACGTTTATCTTTTCTTTAAAGAGAGAACGGACTAACAGGCAAGCACCCTTCTTTCTATTATTTTTTTTACTTGGTTTAAATTGTTGCAGCAAAAGGAGATTTGTCAGATTGATCGGCTTTGGACAACTTCTGGGTGAGATATAGCTCTTCTCTGTTATTCACGAAATTAACAGCTTATCTCTGTTTCTGTCGCAAAAAGCTGTCCTGGAAGTGCATTCTAAAGATAATAAACAGAAGAGGGATTTCTATTCCTGATTTCTATTCCGAGGAATATTATATTGTCTGGGACTATTCTCTTTTTGGTCTATTTTATTTTGACGAATCTGCTTCTTCACGACGCCACTAACTGTTTTGATGCTGGGAACTAAATTTGTTTTGCATTCTTGAGCATAGAGAGATAAGGCAGGTTGCTCTGTTTATACTGTGATGTCATCAAGCCTGGAATATTAACCCAATTGTTGCTGAAATAAGAAGTGGTTCTTCTTTATTTTTGTTTTGCTTTGTTTTCGTGGTTTTAAAAATGGCAATCAAGAAAGTGGCTGAGAATCTGGAAGTAATTATGTTTCAGAAAATAATGGATGAGATTGAGATAACGAAACAAACCCTGCGACAGGGTAGTAAGGAGCTGAAAATTGAACTGAGCAAAATGACGCAGGAGCTTAAAGAAATAGGGGATCCTGTGAGAGAGGAGAATGAGATCAGAGATGAGAAAAGAAAAAATAAAGGGAAGATACAAGCCCTGGAGATTGGAACAAATGTGGAATTGGAAAAAGATCTGGAGTTTATGGATTTTAGAAATAAAATCTACTGTTTGGAATTTAACGTTATCTCCGAAGAAATTAATGAAGATATTAGAGATAAAGTTATCAATGGCTTGGATAATCTTCTGGACTGGAATGATGTGATGGAGCTTGATATAGAGAAAATCTATGGAATTAACTGCAGCCATGTGACAATGGAAAAACTCTCAAGAGATGAGCCAGTGCATTTTGTAAAAAAGAAGAACACAGATATGACTTTACAACAGTATTTCAGCAACTTATTCAGAATGGATGGCAAGAAAATATTTGGGATAGAGGAAATTCCCATCAGACTCTTATTATATGACTATGGCTACAACAGCAAGATTATTATGGAATACTGATAATGGAAGATTGGACACTGAAATTACTGGACTTAACAGGACTATTGAAGATGGAAGATGGAACTAATAGGGATAATGGAATAATGGCTATTGAAATTATTGGACCTAACAGATTCTGATGAGATGGATTAATCGAAATGTTTATTTGGACTATGGTTATGACAATAAGATTATTATAATTATTAACGAGATGGATTAATTGACATGTTTATTTGGAGAAAAATTGATAGATATATTTCTTAAAGAATTGAAACCTCTCTTTGACTTTTTGTGGAAAGAATAAAGTAATGTTTATGAGATTTGATGATTAATTAAGATAACTACTGGAGGAAAGTGATTTTATAATATGATTTAAGAGACAGGATTGTTATATATTGTAGACATATAACTGATTTGATATGTGACAAATGGGAAGTCAACATTTTATTTTTTTTTGTTTAATCATTTTTGTTTTGTTTTGTTTTTTGTCTTTGAATGTTTTATGATTTTGTTTTCTATGTTTTATGAAAATTTGAATAAAAATTATTGTAAAAAAAAAAAAAGAAAACCTCCAGTGCCAGTGAAGGCTGCGCACTCCTCCTCCATTCTCACTGTCTCCTTTTCTAGGGTTTTTTTCTCTTCCTTGGAAATGAGAATGGAGCAAACAAAATTATTGAGAAGAAAAAGCTTCTAATGATTAAATTATGTCCTTAGTACTATTGTCCTGCCCCTTTGCAGAGTTATTGAAAATCCAGTCTTCTCTTTTCAATCAGTTAAGTAGGGAGTTAAAAAACAAGCCAGAAGAAGATATCATGCTCTACTTATACTCCAGTATTTGTGCTGGTGCAGCTGCCTATAGTGGTGACCTGCTTGCTGTCTTGACAGATGGATCCATCACAGTAGTCATAATGTCTCACCAAGTGTTGATCTGTGCAGCAATTTTTAGAATTGGGCTAGTAACTCCAAATACATATATAAAACTGGGCCAGGATCTCTTCTTGATTATCCCAGAGCGCAGGACACGAAGTAATGGGCTCAAGTTACAGGAAGCCAGATTTTGGCTGAACATCAGGAAAACATTCCTAACTGTTAGAGCGGCGTGACAGTGGAACCAATTACCTAGGGAGGTGGGCTCTCTAACACTGGAGGTATTCAAGTGGCAGCTGGACAGGTACCTGTCAGGTATGCTTTAATATGGATTCCTGCATGGAGCCCTGTGGCCTTATAGGCCACTTCCAACTCTACGATTCTATGTGTAATGTGATGTGGACTACATTGACATTGATGAAAAGTGAAAATGTTGAAAAAAACCTTTGTTTTTCTTTACTTTTGCTTTATGGTTATCAAATGGTCAATATATTTGGGATCTGTTCATTTGCTAGTCAAATCTTGCAAAACAAAACTGCCCTCTGCACCAATTTTAGTTTTGTGAACCTGTGTTTCATCTAATAAACGGGATATGTATTTCAAAAGCCGTTGAATTTTTGACTTCTAAAATAAAAATATTTTCCTTTCCTGTATATTCTCTGAAGGCTTCTGATGGACAGAGTAGCATTTAACAATTCTGTTTGCTGGGATAAATTGTGGGGTGGATGCTTTTTCCCAGTGCACTGCCAAACAGAACTGTACCATGTTTATGCAGGCCAAACATTAGGAATGGATCATATTCAGTAATGAAAAAGAAAGCAAGAGAAGACTTATTTTTGTTTCAGTGAACTATGAAACATTGCTGAAATCCTTTTCTTTTCTAATAGTTTGGATATTATGGCCTAAGTAGTGGACTTGGCTGTCTTCCCTGCAACTGCAGTAAAGCTGGCTCAATTACTGACGACTGTAACGATGAAGGACAGTGCCGCTGCATGCCAGGAGTGGCTGGGGAGAAGTGTGATCATTGTGGTCATGGTTTTTATTCATTCCAGAATGGAGGCTGCATACGTAAGCTATAGCCTATAATTTGGTCATGGCAGTTTCTTAAACTGTTTGAATTTTCTTTTAACAAAATTCTTTATGCTGCACCACAGGGAAGATCAGTTGTGGATCTCTTATCGCATATTTGCAAAGCCTGGTCAGCTGAGTAGCATCAAAGTATTTCTGACCAAGTTTTGTCTGCATTGTAATCCTATTAATTCAGCTATTGGAGTACAGGTTTGTTCTGATTAAAACGGTTCCTGTGCTAACATTCTTCCATTTTGGATGGGGATTAGAGGGGATGGATTGGTAGCAGCACTGCTTTAATTTAATATTGGCTCAATCTGTTAAGAATTATGTGCTGTTTCTGTGAGTGTTTTTTAAAAAGTAGTGCTCAGTACTCATGATAAAATTGATACCATCGACCATGGTATTCTTCTGGGGAGACTTGCGGATTTGGGAGTTGGAGGTACTGCTTGGCAGTGGCTCTGCTCCTACCTGGTGGGTCGTCTCCAGAAGGTAGTGCTTGGGGAGCATCGCTCGGCACCCTGGGCTCTCCAATATGGAGTTCCGCAGGGGTCAGTTCTGTCCCCCATGCTCTTTAACATCTATATGAAGCCGCTGGGTGCCGTCATCAGGAGTTTTGGAGTGCGTTGCCACCAGTATACTGATGACACGCAGCTCTACTTCTCCTTTTCATCTTGTTCAGGTGAGGTTGTCAAGGTGCTGAACCGATGCCTGGCTGCGATAATGGACTGGATGAGAGCGAATGAATTGAAGCTCAATCCAGACAAGACTGAGACGCTGTTAATAGGTGGTTCTTCTGACCAGATGGTGGATGTTCAACCTGTCCTGGATGGGGATGCACTCCCCCTGAAGGAGCAGGTTCGTAGCTTGGAAGTTCTTTTAGAACCATCCCTGTCACTGGAGGCCCAGGTAGTCTCAGTGGCATGGAGTGCTATCTACCAACTTCGGCTGGTGGCCCAGCTACGCCCCTATCTGGACAGGGAAAACCTTGCTTCAGTTGTCCATGCTCTGGTAACCTCTAAATTAGACTACTGCAATGCACTCTACATGGGGCTGCCCTTGAAGACGGTTTGGAAACTACAGCTCATGCAGAATGCAGCGGCCAGACTGATAACTGTGACCAGGCGGTCCGAACATATAACACTGATTCTGGCCCGCTTGCACTGGTTGCCTGTATGTTTCCGGGCTCGATTCAAGGTGCTGGTTTTGACCTATAAAGCCTTGCACGGCACGGGGCCACAATATCTGATGGAACGTCTCTCCCAATACGAACCTACCTGTACACTCCGCTCCACATCGAAGGCCCTCCTCCGGGTGCCTACTCAGAGAGAAGCCTGGAAGGTGATAACAAGAAAAAGGGCCTTCTCAGAACTATGGAATATTCTTCCTGATGAGGTACACCTGGCACCAACATTACTATCTTTTCGGCGCCAGGTAAAAACCTTCCTCTTCTCCCAGGCATTTTAGTTTCAGCTTTTAGCTTTTTAGCATCTTAGTATTTTTAGTATTTTAGCTTTTTAATATTTAATATGCATTTGTATGTGTATACATATGTTTTAATTTTTTTGATATTATTAATGTATGTTTAAATTGCTTGATACGTGGTTTTAATTGTATATCAGATGTTTTACTTCTTGTGAACCGCCCAGAGAGCTTCGGCTATGGGGCGGTATATAAATTGAATTAATAAATAAATAAATAAATATTATTGATAAAAATTATTGTATAACATTTTTAAATCCTGTTAGTTATCTCAGTGATGCCAGTGTGCTTTTCCTTACTTTTTCCTGTAAAAAGTAAAATAGTAAAAAATAAGTGTAAAAATAAATAAATACATATTTTAGAAATGGAAAGTAGATCTCTCTTGTTTTCCACAGTCCTCCACCCCCAGTGTCTACAGGCCCAAGAAACCTAAAGAATTCAATCTCCCGCGCAGTGCACACAAACCTGGGAGTAAGCATCCTGGGAGTGCATCAAAAACATGCAATAATCAGGCCAGAATACGTTGGTTGCCGCCTTGGAGTTGTGCTCATTTGTGGTAGGGGGTATTACCCCCCAAAAATGGCCTTTTATATTACAAAGATGCATCACTTGGTTAAAGCAATCAAAATTTGATGCCTATGATATGAGCACTAAGACTCTTTTGCAGCCATTTTACACCTCCTTCTACATCTTCACAACAGCCATGTGAGGTAGATTAGGCAGAGAGTTGGTGACTGGACCAAGGCAGGAAGTGAACAACAACAATGAGGAGTTAGGTGAGTTTAAAATGTAAAACTGTACATGTGCAAAGTAATTTATTTTTGTTTATCAAGGGGCTTGTCCATATGTGAGCAGCATCTTCTTGCAAATACAATCCTTTTACCTTTAGATTCGGTTAGAGTCGTCTGCACAGCAGGCTCAGTTTGAAATGCAAAGCTGGTGTTTTTTGGCCATACCAGTGGACGTTCAAGTATGTTTGTTTGTGGACCCACCATCTAATTTTATATTTCTACTCCCTTTGTGAACAAACAGGACAAGCACGAGGTTGTTTGACCTGCGCACAAGAGTGTTTTGTTTTTTAAAAATGTTTCCTCCCAGGAAGTAAGTACACATTTGTGCACTTCCAGATCAGTGGGAAAAAAAGAGCAGCACAACCAAACTCTCCATTGTCTATTTTCCGGATGTCTAGAGATCTGCGCATTTTGTCGTGACATAGCATGCACCTGCTACACTCCTCTGTTTGGGACTACACTGGAAATAGTTATGAAAATGTTTGCAGGGGGAAAATGAAAGCGAAGAGAAAGTAGCAAGATGGAAAGGGGAACAACAGAAAGTGACAATTGATCCACCCATCCCAAAACTCTGATACGAATAGTCTGCGACCACAAGTGGAGCTGTTTATAGCCTGAGTTTCCCCAATTTATCAGATTATCCCTGTAAAGGGTAAACCTGAATTTACAGGGGAAAGCATCAAGATTGAAGTTATTTGAGGGTAATGTCATGTAGACTATCCAAATTAAATGGGATCCCAAACACCTGCAAACACCCAGTAAAAACTGGTGTAGACAAGCCCGAGTTTGGCAACATGTTTTTTGTTTGGGTTTTGCTGAAAGTTGTGAAATTGCACATGCTCAGAGTGTGACTTGTAGTCCACAAAAGCTTATGCTGTAATAAACATGTTCTTGAAGGCTTATTTTGTGGTATTTTCCTCCTCGCCCCCCCCCCCGCAATTGAATGCATCTGGCTCCAATGCAGGGGCATGTGACAACGGGCCCAAAACTCAGGAGATTAAAGCTTGTTGTTGCGCCCCCCTTGACCTGGAGTTGGCTGCCTTTGATCGGTGTGTGTGTGTGAGAAGGAACTTTTTTGTGACCCCTGATGGGATGCAGATGGCTCCAGAGCTTGTCCCTGAAATCTCAGGGTTTGGGATGCTTCTGCCTTGGCAACTCTAAGGCTAGGCAACCTGTGGCATTCCAGATGTTGTTGGGCTTCAATTCCCATCAGCCTTAGCCACTATTTCCAATGCTCAGGGATGATAGGAGTTGTAGTCCAGCAATGTCTGGAGGGTCAAAGGTTCCCCAGCCCTGTGCTACATGGATCAACTGTTTCAAACGTTCACAAGTATACTTTATTCAGTTAATATTACACTGCTGTTGGAGAAGCTACTGAAGTGTTAAATTCCAGTTCCTCTTTTGGTCAGCAGTTAGGGGAAAGTGTAAAAGTGCAGTCTTACAGGCAGGGCTAGCAAAATACCGATTGGACCAATGCCCTGCACTTAGCGGGGCCCCCATGCTCATGGGGGAATTGCACCTTTTTTAACCCTCAAGCAGCAGCGTTTGTTTCTGTTTCCGCTGCTTCATGGAAATCGGTGCCCACCATAAGGTTCTCAGTCGGGCCCCGTGTTTGCAAACATTGGCCCTGCTTACAGGGAATTCACTTTACTAACACAAATTTTTCTCAAAAACTGTATTTTGTCTCCTTCACTTTAAATGCTCTTGTAGTTCTAATTTTAATTTCTGGTTAGCAAAAAGGAATAGATGTGAAGCAAATCGTTTCTAGAGGATAATAGAATCATGAAGAATCAACCTCTCAGGTTGATATAAAAACAAATTATGGAACACAAACCAGATTGTTAAATTGGTAGATAAAGAGAACACAGTTGATGAAATAGAGCTTTGCTTTCAAACACATTTAGTTACAACATTTAACCTGGAAAAATAATATCAATTTGTCTTGGACAGAGAGCCATTTTGTAGGCCATCAGCACAGAAAGGTTGTTAATTAAAATATCTCAAGTTAAATGTAAGGGTCAGAGGGTACAATAAAAGGATGAGGCAGAGGGAAAACATCTGCTCCACAGCTGGAGTAAGGAGACAACCACTTGCCACTGATGAGTAAGGCCTACAAATGAATCTTGGCAGATGAAAGCAAAGCATTTTTGCAAAGTTTACATTACAACACACCTTTGGTCATCAACTACTAACGTGCATTGCAAAATGTTACTTGGAAAGCAACAGAGCTATCATATTTGTAGCCTCACACAACTGCTTTTCATGACAGGAAGAGAGACAGACAGACAGACTGGATGCAGAAGACCTCCCTGGACTCAGAAGTGTTAAACAATTATTGCCCAGTGGCAAATATCCCCTTTTTGGGCAAGGTGTTTGAGAAGGTGGTGGCAGTTCAGCTTTAAGCCTGCTTGGAGGAAACTGGATCCATTCCAGTCTGTCTTTAGGCCTGGCCATGGCACTGAAACTGCCTTGGTCGCTGTGGTTGATGATATCCATTGGGAGAGAGATAAAGGGCATGCTACCTTGCTCATTCTCCTTGATCTTTCTGTGACTTTTGGTACTGTCGGCCACAGTGTCCTTTTGGAATGTGTCAGGGAGGTGGGGATGGGGGCACTATGCTCCAGTGGTTCTTCTCATACCTCCAGGTCTTCTTCCAAAAAGGAGTTATGGGAGGCTACTGTTCAGCACTATGGGAGCTGTTCTGTGGTGTTCCTCAGGGTTCCATCTTGTTCCCCATACTATTTAACATCTAGATGAAGCTGCTGGTAGCTGTCATCAGGAGATTTGGAGTGAGGTGACATTAGTATGCAGACAACGCCCAGCTCTATCTCTCTGTTTTATCTGAATCAAGAGATGTAGCTGAGGTGCTAGATCGGTGCTTTGAGGTGGTGCTGGCCTGGATGTGGGCCAATAAGGCTAAATCCAAAAAAGACAGAGGTATTATGTATCCAGAGTTCTCATGTCCAGGAGGTGGGGAGATGATCTGTTCTGGATAGGGTTGCACTCCCCTTGAAGGAGCAGGTCCACAGCTTGGGGTGCTCCTGCATCCAACATTGTAACTGGAGATAAGGTGGCTTCAGCAGCTAGGAGTGCCTTTTTTCAGCTTTGGTTGGTTTGCCAGCATTGGTCCCTTTTGGACAGAGATGACTTGGCTACAGTACTCCATACTCTAGTAACTTCCTGATTGGATTATTGCAGTGCATTCTATGTGGGGTTTCCCTTGAAGATGACTCAGAAACTTCAACTGGTCCAAAATGCAGCAGACAGATTACTGCCCGGAGTTTCTTTTAGATCGCATATAACCCCTGCTTTAAAACAGGTGCATTGGTTTTTAGGCCTAATTGAAGGTGCTCATGCTAGTATTTAAAGCCCTAAACTATTTAGATCCTAAATATTTGAAAGACTGCCTCCTTCCCTATAGACCTTCTCAGGTGTTGACATCGGCAGAGGAGGCCCTTTTGGTAGTTTTGCCATCCTCAGAAGCTTGGGGTGGTGGCCCAGAACAGGTCATTCTTTGTGGTGGCCCCTAAGGTGTGGAACTTCCTCCTCATCAAGGTGCATCTGCCAACTTTATTGTACAGTTTTAGACAAATGTTGAAGACACACCTCTTTACCCTAGCCTTTGACGTTTGAGATGTATATATTTAGGACTCCTCCTATTTTGTGATTTTTTAAATTGTTTTTAATTTTACATTTTAAAATTGTTGTAATCCGCATCTTTGGGTGAAGGGTGGGTAATAAATATTCATCATCACCATCAACAACAACAACATCATCATCATCGTTAGGATCACATCTGAACAGGAAACTGAGGCTGCAGTCGTATATGGTGTATAGTATACACATTTACTATGTGTATGAGACCTTTGTAGCACAGTGGGACTTAATTTTGAGTAGACATGCATAGAATTGCACTATATACCTGGGCTTCTCCTTAATTGCCAATATTATTGTTTAGGAAACTTCAGTAAAAGTAAAATTGACCACAATGAAAGCAAAGTTGACAGCACAGTTAAAAAAGTTGGCAATACGCTTTAAAAGAGGGAGCTGGAGATTAGACAGGTGTGTAAGTAGTTATGTCTGACTCACATTCCTATTAATTGCCTAAGTAAGTTTAGGCTTAATTCACCTGTGTCAAACCTGCATGCAGTAGTGAACTGCTGACCTTGTCTGTAGCCCACTGCATATCCCCTCTTTGGTAGCACTTAGCCTCAGTCAGATTGTGAATGAAAGCAATCCTGTTTGTGCACAAGATTGCATGAGGTTCATCCTGTAGCTAGGAAAATTTCAGTTGCAGCTCCCTGCTTGTGGAATGCTCTCCCTGGTGAAGACTGCCTGATGCCATCATTCAACATTATTTTGGTGCCAGGTAAAACTTATCTCTTCTCCCAGGCATTTGATGGATTATGGCAATTGACTGCCAAACTATTGATGGTAGTTTTTGCAGCTGAAGTTTTTTGCTGCTGTTTTCTTGGGGTTGTTTTATAGATTAGTATGGCTTTTATTGTAATGAATTGTTCTTTTTCTGATTTTATGCCATGCTTTATGCTTTTAAATGTTATACACTGCTGAGACTTTTTGTGAGTCAAGCAACTAATAAATTGAATAATTAATTAAATTTGCTTCTATGTGTATATACAGACATACCTAGAATGCTGTTTCTGCTTTTGCCCCAGTTGGCTTAGGGTAAGAATATGTAAATATGCCCTGAAAGTATGCAACCATTAGGTTACTCATCTGGTAAAGGAGTAAAATTCTATAATCTGTATTGTGCAGGTGTTTATGGAAAGTCCCTCTCTGGCTTTAAATGATAGGAATATTCTGTCCTAGATGTCTATATACACTTTGTATGTAGAAGGGCAGACTGGATGGCAAGGACAGTCTGAGTAAATTAATTGAACAAGCTGGTGAACAGGGACAGAGCTCAATTTTCCTTGCATCATACTTTAAAATTAAGCCTTTTCTTATATAGATTTTTAAAAAATTGTTCTAAGGAACCTGATTTTCTCTGGCATGTAACCTGTAATATTGTAGGTTACAACCATTTGCGGATTTGGAAAGTGCCATTTATATTCTTGTAGCTGCTGAAGCAATTTTGTATTTGGTAGGCCTTGGACCTTTTGATACTCATTTCTGAGGTGTTTATAGATCATTGTGGAAGATGAGGCCGCTGCACGTGACAAGCAGAACCTTGGCACAGGCTGAGGCTAATTTCCTCTGACTGCAGAGATTAATGATGCTCTTTTTTTGGAATACAAAGAAAATCTGTTTGGCAGATGAACTTTGCTATGACACTGAGGGGGAGGGGAGAGCTGTAGTCCCATTCATTCTCTCTCTCTCAATATGTTTTCCTCAGCTATTTGCAGGAGACAGAATGAGCCAAAAGAACTGTGCCAATTCCTGTTGGGAGTTACTAATGGTGGCTGGAGGAGGTGAAAGCAGTCCAAATATTTTGGAGGAAAAGTTACCTTTAAAAAAGGGGAGGGGGGAATGCCAAAGCTAACAGCTTAGGGAACACAGCTTAGTCTCTATCTTATTTATTTATTAATTCATTCATTCTTTTAGTCTAAGTACGTATTTATATGCTGCCTTAGCCCTCCCAAGGCAGCTTACAAAAGATAATTAGTAAAGGTAGCCATCTTGGCCCATAAGAAAAAGTCCATATTTATTTATTAGGCCAACCAGCATGTCATGACTTGAAAGCTTGCACACTATTTTGTGACTTTTTGACTGAGCCAATAAAGGTATTTTATTTTAAAAAGGTGATTAGTTTCATATACGTAATAGGATCACTGAGCTTCATCTACCTGTCGGGCTCTTGGCTGGACCTATGTTCACACACTATGGAGGGATGCCTGAGTGCTGCTCTTTCTCCTTCTGATGGGCTTTGCAATGGCAGCTGGTCTTCACTCGCTAACAGCATGATCCCGTGTATGCTTACGTGGAGGTCAGTCCCAGTGCATCCTGTACTTACATAGGAATGACTTAGCTTTCACCCCAAAGCCTATTGTCAGGCTTTGTTGGCACAGTTTTCTTCTATCCCAGTTACTGATAGGCTTTTGGCAATCTGTCATCCTTCCATTTTAAAAATTATTTTTAAACGTATTTTTACAATGGAACCCTGTGCCTGTTTATTCAGAAGTCCCACTGTATCCAATTAGTACATTTAGGATAGTAGCTTTTTGTGCTGCCTTCACAACAGTAACAGTAGCTGATAATTGTAGCTCCCCTACATTCCTCTTTTCTGACCATGAGCTGATCTCTCCAATGGTGTATTCATCACTATCATAAGGAGTGCCTGCTGGATCTGGCCAGTGGCCCTTCTAGTCCAGCATCCTGTTCTCACAGTGGCTAGCCAGATGCCTCCCATTCTACCTCCCAGTAGGCAGCAGCAACATCACAAACTGGAAACCAGGTGTGTGGTGATGCAGTGCAACCACACTGGTGAAGCCAATCTGTTGCCCCTGTCTGTACATTTGCACCACACCAACCTCCCTGTTGCTTCGTCCCATCCCCCTCTATCTCCTTGTAAGCAGTAGTGACGCTAATGACTGGCAGTCAGGTGAGTGGTGGTACCCCACCATGCCGTACTCTACTGATCAAATTCTGCTCTAAATGTTTAGGGAGAAGCTCTGAAACACTTTGAAGAAGCTTGTGGACGAGCACAGTCTCTTAGAAAACAAGAAGCTACTGCATTCTAGATCTTTTAGGCTGTGGGCAAACTAAGGTAGAAATACACTTGCTGCTCAGCCAGTTTCAGTGTGTCTCCACCTCTCTTTTCTGCAGACGGGGGCACATGCCCCTTTTTACTTTAAAACCTGGTGGGAGCAGCCTGAGCATTTAAAAAAAAAAAAATGCTTCAAAGGTATTTCACAACTGATCTGCAGATCAACCCATTCCCTCTCCAGATGTGGCTAATGGAAACACTTTGCTGTAGGGACTAGTATGTTCACATCCCTAGTCACTTCAAAAGCAGCCAGAATGATTTTTCTGAAGCGACTCTGCCCTCTGCTGGACACATCTCCTTTCCTCACTGCTTACTTTAGAGTGACCATGCAGGACCACCCATAGCAAAGTGTTGGGCCAATCACTGTCTCTGCCTGAGCCTGCAGCAAAGTGTTTCCGTTGGCCACACCTAGAGAGGGAATGGGTTGATCTGCCAATCAGTTACAAATTCTGTCTGAAGCTGAATAAAACAAAATGTACTCGAGCTAATCCCACCAGATTTTACAGTAAAAAGGGGTAGAGTTTGACTAGCGTTGTGTGCCTCTGTTTTCAGAAAAGAGAGGTTGAGACGCACTGGAACAGGCACAACAGTAAATGTGTCTTTACCCTTAGCTCATGAGATAAGGACTCCTTTCATTTACCCAATGCCTTCAACAGAGCAATAACGGAAAAGGAATTTTGATGAAGAAATCTGGATATATGTTTAGCAGCTCCCTCCCTCTGGGGCATCCACACTTTGCCAAAATCTATTCAGAGAGACAGAGATGAGGTGAGAATACAGTTCTAACTGCTATTAAAATGATAAAATCTGAAATTTTAGCGCCACAGATCTCTAAATCTCTTTAATACAGCTAACATGTGTGGAACAGATGTTGTCAGTTCTGTTCTGTATGCACAAAAGTGAGGCACCTCTGAGATCCAGCAAGAATAATAAAAAAAGGATGGGAAACTTTAACAAAAATCAAGGCCTTCTTTCAGACATCGGTAGCTAGGTCAGCCTTCCCCAACTGTGATCCTTCTAGATGGTTGGACTATAATTTTTATCGACCCAGTCTGGGACTGAAAGGAGCTGGAGTCCAAACCAGCAAGAAGGGACTAAGTTGAAGAAGGCTGAGCTTGGCCAGTAGTATAACAGGAAGCAAGTGACAAAGAAGGCATTTGGACTATGTGACAAAAGCATGAGAGAAGAAGGCTAGTTTAATTCAAATAGGTATAGCTGCATGGAAGGCCATGCAGACAGCAACTGAACTGGGATATTTCCCTTTACTATACTTTTAAGTATGGGACTAAAAATACTCTATGAATGGCTGCTTTCAGTATGACAAATTTTCCTTCACAAATGTTTATTTATTAAATTGGTATCCTGCCCTTCTTCCCAAAGGAGCCCAAGGTGGCAGACAGCAAAATGTAAAAACAGCACAATTTAAAATGAAATAAACACATTTAAAACATTTAAAAACCAGCTCATTTAGGACATCTATAAACATTTAAAAACAATCACATACCCTCTTCGTTATTAATTTCAAGGTTGCTGTGGCCAGTATCTCAGCCATCAAATGTCTGGATAAATGGAAATGGACTGCCTTCAAGTTGGTCCCGACTTATGGCAACCTATGAAGAGGGTTTTCATGGTAAGCGGTATTCAGAGGTGGTTTACCGTTGCCTTCCTCTGAGGCTGAGAGGCAGTGACTGGCCCAAGGTCACCCAGTGAGCTTCATGGCTGTGTGGGGATTCGAACCCTGATCTCCCAGGTCGTAGTCCAACACTCGAACCACTACACCACACTGGCTCTCTGTCTGGATAAACAGGAATATTTTAAAATTTCTCTTGAATATCAATAATGAGAAAGTTAGGCACACCTCACTTTGGTGTAGGAGAAATGAGCATGAGACCATGTGTAGATAACTGCTTGTGACAATCACACATCTTTGTTCCTGCATGTACACATACTAGGAAGTCACTGTAGCCTTCTATTGTGTATGGACTCATCTGTGGACTTTGGATGGCTTTAAAAGAGGATCAGACAAATTAAGGGAGGAAAATGGTTACTAACTGCAATGGCTATGTTTTATCTCCACTGTTGGAGGCAGTATGTGTCTCAGTTAGGCTTGCCAACCCTCCAGGTTTGGCCTGGAGTCATTGAACTCAGTCTCTAGGAATCTCCTGAAGCCAATCCTAGAGATCTGATAAACTGCCACTGCTGTCTCGCACTAGGAAGTATCTGTTGGGTGCATGTACAAGGTGCCCCTTTCCAGCCATTAGTTGTCAGTGGAGCCTTTAAGAAAAGGCCATATATACAGCAGGTTGTTGATTGCCCCAGCTGTGGGCCAGGGCAGTAGACAAGTGAGCCCAGGTAATGTGGCCACATCAAGAGGTTCAAGCAGAAAGGTGCAGGAGATACATGGGCAAAGCTTGGAAAAGTTACTTTTTAAAACTACAACTCCCATCAGCTCCAGCCAGCATGGCCACTGGATTGGGCTGATGGGAGTTGTAGTTCAAAAAAGTAACTTTTCCAAGCTCTGTCATGGGGAATTTAAGTCAGTAAAGAGAGGGGAAACCATGGAAACCAGTCCTTAGTAAAATTTGCAAAATGGAATTTGGAGACTAGAAGACGTGCTGAGATGCTGTGTGGAAGAAATGCTGCATAGAGGTGCAGGAGGGACAGACAGAAGAAGCTGCATTCATTCAGACACCTAGCTCTGGGGATTAATTCACGTCCCAAATAAATCTGTTTTCCTAGTAATTTCCTTTACAAACATAGTGGAATACTTTAAGCTGGGTGGGAGAAGGAGGAGTGGTGGAGAGGTACACTAGAATTATCTCATACCCAAGGTCAGTTCATGACAGACAGTGGAAGTGGGGAGGGGACATATTCAGATATTGACACAGTAAAAAAGATAAAGTATTTGTTTGGTTTTAATGATGAATGGTGCAAGGGAGATACATTCAGAAACTGACTTCACAAAGCCAACACAGTTACAGAAGAATACACTCTATGCCACCAAGGGATTTCAGTGAAATATGAGGGAAGAAAATAGTCAGAAGCCATGCAGAAAGCATAAAACAGAAGGAATTGGAGAAAGAGCAGGAAAAAATGCCACAAATCATCCCAAGAAAATCTGGTAACAATAGCTGGGGGGGGGAGGTTTACCACAGTATTTGCCACCACTTGTCATGCAAGCCAAGGCTGTGTGTAGGCAGGGGGAGAGATACTTCCAGGAATATTGTCTGATATTGAAATGTAAAAAGAAAGTCTTGAAATTATTAATGGATCTCATTCACATTTTCTGTTCCTGTATCTAATGCCTACTGTGAGAGAGTTTTCAGTTTAATGGCACAGCTGTGGACCAAGGACAGAAACAGGGTGATAGCATTGTGAAGGTTGAGCTGCAGATGCAACTGAACATTAACTGTGCAGAGTTTCTTGACTTCTTTAAAAATAATCCAGATCTACAAGAAGCCCGCTCAAATACAAATGTAAAGGGAAAGAAGCCAAGGGCAATCATCATATGAATGAAACACTCTACCATCATATTTAATTTCAAGAATTTCAGTATGAAGATGTCACGCTAGCCACCTACATGCAGGGAGGAGAGAATACAACATGCTTAGGAGGGTGATAGAAATAGCCTCAGAGAGTGGGTGGTTTTCTGTAAAGACCCACCACTCTCCGCAGGATTTATTGTTGAAATGTGAATTGGAGGGGTAAAATTGGATCTGTGAATTCTAACCAGCATTTAGATGTGGAAAGCAAAATGTAGAAATTCGATCTTGGTTTGAAAAAATATCCAGGAATTTCTTCAACCAGAATTGGCAACCCAACTCTGAATACCTGTTGCTGGGAATTGTACTGTAAGTGGGAAGAGTGCTACTGTGCTCAGGGTCCATTAGTAAGCTTCCCATGCGCATCTGGTTGGCCATTGTGAGAACACGATGCTGGACTAGATGGGCCTGATTCAGAAGGACACGTCTTATGTAAGAAGATCTCATCAACATCAGTACCTTGTTGTTACAACAGGGAAAGCAGTTTTTGTTTTTCAGTATTTGCTTCTTGAGTAAATTATGGTAGAGTTTTTCATTCATTGTTGTACAGGCAGCTCTGCCTGGCTTTCTAGCTTGAGAACCAGGAAGAGCAAAGTGAGAAATAAGCAACCTGAATCTAGTTTTTAGTGTGTGATGGGTGCCTATTGACTTGAAAGCAACATTGGCCTGTTTTTGTGCAAGGGAGTAGTCTATTCCCTTTGTAGTTCAGGATGCATTCATTCAAAACCATTGCTTCATAAATAGTAGCTAAAACCAAGTAGGTCAATATGAATATGAGCACTGAAGGATACATATGAAGTGAAGGACTTGGGGTAACCTTGGGCAGTTGATATCCAGGGCAGTTGCAAGAGGCCAGCTTGCCCTAGGGAAACAACTTCCCTACCTCAATTTTTAATAGTTCCATGCTACGTTTCTTAATGAAGTCATGGCCTCATTCAAAACAAATTAGGTGCCTTCCTTCTGAGATTTTTTTGGGGGGAGGGGTGGGCAGAAATCCTGTTAGAAGAGGAGCTAGGATGCGAAGAGCTGTGATTGGTAAAATGGGATTTGACCTCAGGTCTCAAAACATTAATTGAACTAGTCAGAGCTCTCTAAATCTGTTTAGTAACCTCTAGAAAGGAAGTCTTATGTGTGTTGAATGGCTGACTAAATTTAAAAAAACAGTTGTGTCTGTGATTGAAGAATTTGGCTTTTCCTGTTCAACCAATAAGGTAGGCTTGGCCTTTGTTCTAGAACCAGGGCATGATTTTATGCCCATTTTGTCATCATTGCACAAAACCTCTTCATCTCCATGTAGAGAGAGCTTCGGCTATGGGGCGGCGTACAAATGTAATAAATAAATAAATATTTGCAGGGTAGAATTAGTACAGCATGATTTATAATCTGAGTGCCCTTCTCATATTAAGTGCCACTGCATACCACATAGTAATTACAAAATCGGCAGAACAGCTACAAACAGCGATTGCTCAGTTGCTAAGTTTGATTCCACATGTGTCTATAAAATTGTATTTATATACGGGTAGGATATTGGCCCTGAAAACAGGGTTATAAACATGTTTTCTGCCTGTTAAGCACAGATTTTATAGTTGTAATTCTACTTCCAATTTTATTACACAGAAAGTTGAGCTTCATTTCATGCCAAAACTGATCTTTGTTACAGAAATACCCTTGGGAATTGACTTTTAAAGCTCTACCAGAAGACAACTGAATAAGCACAAAATGCTTGTTCAGTTGCGTTTGCTAGTAATTTGAGTTATGCTGCTTGTCCCCTCCATCCCTTGATAGCATGAAAAATCAAATGACTGGAGTTGCATTTCATAACAAGCAGGGATGCTATAAAACCATCTTCCAAGAGTCATAGCAGGCAGGGGAGCCCTTCAGCTCCTCTCTTGCTCTTTCCAGAGACATGTTGGGGCTATGTTGCCACCAAGGATGAGGGAGACATTGTATTCAATTTGCATTTAAAGGTGAATCTATTAATTTGCACTTTCTGAAACAATGCAAGAACTGAAACGCAGCCATTTCTTGAAATCAGAATGTCTCCAAATTTTGCAATGCAATTTCCCAGCCAACTTATGTTTACAAAAATGTATATATTAGTGTGTAAAAAGAATATATTAGTGAAAATAACATACAAAAATACAGTATATTAGCCAAAACTGCATACAAAATTGTATTTATTAGGAGAAATTTGCATTACGTTCAGGGTCCTGGACCCTGACATACATCCCTTTTGTGGCCCGGTAGGGAGGCGGAGTGGAAGATTTCTGTGGTGTACCATTTTGGTGTAGCTGTGTCAGTAAGGAAACAAGGCAGTGTGGCTGTGTTGGCACTTGAAGGAAGGGGTGGGTTGTTTCTACAGGAGCCAATCAGCTTACCGTTTAGCTCCTAGGAGGTGGGGCCTGCAAGCAGACAGAGTGAAGACTGGCCTTCCTCTCTACTTGCAGGTTATTTAAACATGCCTGCTCCAGTTCTCTCATCCAGTTATTTTACAGACGCCCCTCCCCCCTTGATTCATTATATTTAGGTTAACATGTTTTTACATGTTCACTTTCTGCCACTGTTATATTTCATTCTTGCTGGGGATACTAATTAGTTGTTGTTTTACCAGGGCTGGGAAGGAATTTTATCTGCAGGATGATTGGCTGTTCCTACAGGGTTTACACATTCAAATACCAAGGGTTTCCAGTTTTATTTGTTTCAGTCTTACATGCCACAACTTTCTCTGGTATTTGGCAGGATCTGTAGTTAGGAAAACAGAGGATGGGCTCCCTGCCTCCCACCATTTGGGGATCCACTTATTTATTTATTTATTTTATATCCTGCTCTTCCTCTCAGTAGGATCCCAGGGATTGGGGGTTGCAGCCTCATTTTCTATGGCCCTAGCTGAGGGGTGGGGGCAAAGTTGGCTTGAGATGACTCCCCTTGGCCTGTGGGCCTACTGATATTGGTCCATGCCGTGGTGGCAGATCACTTAGGTCAACTCCCACATTGTTCTCCAGGACATGGGCTGGGGAACTTATGCATTGTGTAACAGGCGGGCTGTACCATGAATTGATCCTTGCGCTATTTGAAGTCAAACCTTTAAGTTGCTGCTGTCAGTAAAGTTGTTGCCTTGTTCGTCCCAAATATGGCTGTGTCCTGTTGTTGCACTACATTCCACCCTGGGTCCACAAAATGCTGGTAAATTTTCATGAGCTTTTTTATTATTATTATTGCAAATTGCTGCAGGAATGTAAACTGAATGCAAGACTAGAAAAATGAGAAACAAAAAGAACCAATATGGACAGATCCATCCACCCCAACCTGTAGCAGAGCTTTGCTGTGCAAGCTTCTGCCTCACCAGCTGCTTGCCCTCAACTCTACCATTACCAAATGTTCTTGCTAAACTAGAAGTCAGGCTAGTGCAATTCTAGGGGCATTTTAGTATGTTCAGCAATGAGGTTGCAGATAAGAATTCACTTTTCTGTCTTGCAAGGGTTGCTGAAATGCGGGCATCTTTCAGTTATATTAGGGTTTATTTCCAAAGCCAACTGGCTCCTCTTAAAAATCTATATATTTATCCAGGCTTTCCAGGACTTTGACTTTAAATGTCTTTTTTATTTTGTACACTGCTGAATTTTATTTGTGATACACAGTTGCATTTTGTTTTTATCTTGTTCTTATTTAAGTTTTAGGAAATGCTGTTGAATTTTGTTGTATTCTTGGAATCCTTGACCTGTCTGTTTTCAGGCACTTTGGGCTTCCCTTTGGCCTGGAGTGGGTGACCAGGATAAAGGGTGGTAACAGTCTGCTTACCTTACAGGGTTGGCCTTTGTCTTACTTTAGCCCTGGTAGACTGGCACGGGTTGTGCCTGGCCAGGATCAATTGCCCTGGAGCTGAGAGTTGACCTCTGGCAATTTTTTACAGTTTCTGGCTATTTTAAATAGTAGTGAGGTGGCAAATACAGAAGTGCAGGGTCCCTTCATGATAGTTATGTCATGCCTCCTCACAGCCATGCCCCCTCAATCGCTTGCTTGATCTCTCCCATGTGTGCCTTCTTCCACAACATCAGACATCCCTAGAAGCCAATCCGTGTGAAAAAGGAGTGTGTTAGTTACTGAGAAGAGTCTTCTCAATGGGTCACTTACCTCCTTTCTCTCTGACTGGCTTCAATCAGCAAGAAAAGATAAGGAAGCATGTTAGAAGGTTCTTCTCAGTGGCTGACACACACCCCTTTCATGCTGATTGGCTCATAGGATGATGGAGACATAGGGACCCTGCTGGGACCCTGCTCTAAAAAAGGAAGGAGTCTAAGACCCCGAGACCCTGGATGACTACACCTCTGATTTTAAATAAGCAGTTGAGTTGACACAGTCCTGCAAGGATGAGTTGCTGAACTTAATTTGTTTTAAATAATTCTACTGATGATGTAGAAACTTGTAATTTATGAGAAGATGATCCTAGCTGCTTCTGAGAGGTAACCACAGAATAACCTTAATACGTTTTATGATCATGAACATTACACTGAAATTGTTCAGGTGGTTTATTCTAAAGACCATTTAGTAGTGTTATATGAAAGGGTTTGACCAAATTACAACATAGCACTCTAGATGAAGTGTTAAGAAATTACTTTGGAATTTGGAGTATTGTAGTGGTACCAGCGTTGAGATACTGTTCAGTTCTTCACAAGATATTTAGTTAAGCAGTCATATAGGTTAATTAATGTTAAATAAAGGGCTACGTTGGCAAGGCAGGGTTGTGACGCAGACAGGCAAATGCTATTTTAAAATGGAACATATGTGTGCTATATTTTAAAGTCAAACCACAGAAGAGATAACCAGTCTGGATTAAGAGGCCTGGATTTCTCACTAAAACTGCTTTGGTTGATCAAGTATTGGAAAAGAAATCAGGGGAGTGCAACCTTGTTGGTTCTCTTTGCCATCAATCTTGGCATCCTCCTGATGCAGCTCTGAGAGGTGGGGGTTGGGGATATGGTGGTACAGTGGTTCTACCCCTACCTGCAGGATTGCTTTCAAAGAGAGGTTTCAGGGTCTTTCTTCTTGGCCCTGTGACAATTATGCTTCAGGGTATATCAGGGTTCCATTCTGTCCCACATTCTCTTTTACTAGGGCTACCAGGTCACCCAAACCCTGAGATTTCCCTAGTGATGTCATTAAGCATGATACATTAAGCGCCAGCTACAGTTGCTTTGACAGTTGAATTGTACAGCATACAGTTCAAACAAAAACATTTTATCTGATTGTAAATTAAGATAGAAATCTTAGCTAAATGAGGGTGTTCCTAGGTCCAGCTGAAGTGATGGGATCATTCCTTCTCACCTGCTTAGGGAGCCTGAGTAGGGCACATTTAATCTAGCCTACTCGCTTTTGGCAAGAAGGGTTTAAGTGCCCTCAGGCCAGGCCAGTCACAAAGGCCACTGCAGGAAGAAAGGAGCCTAGTGTTGTGAATGTGTTAGATGGGAGCACTCAGGATAAAGATGGATGCCCCTGAAGGCTGCAATTCTAAACACACTTACTAAGGGACTATAGAACCCAATAGGATTTACTTGTGAGTAGATATGGTTTGGAGTGTGATGTTAGTAAAGCTTTACTAGGGATCCTTTCCAAAGATATCCATATCCAAGTAGGGTTGGCAACCCCCTGCCTGAAATGCTCTGCCCCTGCCTTTTAACATGGCTGCTCCAAACGTCTTTACAGACTTAATCCTTCACTTCAGAAAGAGGTTTGAGAAATGAATAAGAGTATGAAGATTCTGTACTCTTTTCTGCCTACTCTGTGGGCTGTGATAAACTAACTTTTACAGCCAACCCATTTCCAGTGAGTAATAATTGACAGAGAGAAAGCACACATGGTTTGATGTACCTTCACAGGCAGTAGCTTGGGAACAACAGTAATTGCAATCACACTTCTCAGTATATGAATTCTCTTTTACCTCTATTGGGCAAGAAACAAACTATCATGCAGCCAACAAGGTGCATCATCAGTGGGTTTAAGGGGGTTGAGTTGAATGCATGTTGTTGCTTCTAGGTTGTAAGAGAGTGAGGTTAAAGGTAAATGAAATGCAAATAGAAAAAGAAGAACAAAAGACAGTGAGGATTTTCTAAATGCGATACCATACCAACCACACAAGATTCCTGTAAGGCAGAAAGCTCAGCATCCCGCAACTAGTCAGGATTCCTAACCAAAAATCAAAACTAAAAAAATCCTGGCAGCCAGTCAGTCAAGGCCACAGAAATCCCCATGCAGCACAACCTGACCCTGGGGGCTGCAGTTAGTACAGAGTGCTGTGGCATGATTGATGACATGAGTGAGACCCTATCAGCACATAATACCTCTGCTCTGAAATCTGGACTAATTGCTGATTTGCTAACTGGCCAAGTTCAAGGTGTGTTTTCCATGTTATGTGTGCCACTTAGTACTTGTTTTGCTCTTGTAAGAAATGGATCCTTTAGTGTGGCAGCACCTATGCTTTGGAACTCCCTGTCAATTGACATTAGGCAGATACCCATTGTACTCTTTTCGGCACCTGCTAAAAACATTTTTGTTTAGGCAAGCCTACCCAGGCATGTAAGCTATCATTTTTTAAATATGTTTTTAACTAACTGTTGGTTATATTATTTTGAATGTTTTTAAATATCTGTCTTTAACTGTTTTTGCCAGTAATTTTATTATTTTAATTCCTTCTGTAAACCACTTTGAGTTTTTTTTACAATAAAGTGGTATATAAATGTTGTAAATAAAATACATAAATAAATTTTAGAGTCACTGTGGCCCTTGGGTCTCTTTCCATTTTTAGGAACAAAGGAATCTGCCTTATATTGAGTCAGGCCATTTGATATTATCTAGCTCAGTACTGATGACATGAACTAACATTGGCTCTCCAGGATTCCAGGCAATAGTCTTTTCCAGAGATTGAATTTTGGACCATTGCATGCAAAGTATATGCCCTACCACTGAGCTGTAGCCCTTCCCCTGTTTAAAAAAGTATCTTTTTAAATTGTTCTTTTTGATTTACTAATGAACGCAGAGCATACCTAGGGTAGATCCACACCATTCATTTAAAGCACATTTCATTTCAACACACATTTGAAGCACATTAATCCCACCACAGAATCCTGGGAACTGTAGTTTGTTAAGGATGGTGGGAAGTATAACTGAGGGGGAAACTGCACTTCCCAGGATTCGTTGGGAGAAGTCATGCACTTTAAACGTAAGTTGGATGTGGTTTAAATGTATTGTGGGGATCTACTTCATAAACTTTGCATGTAAATCTGTTTAATTATTTTTTTTAATGGAAATGAGCTACGTTTACTGGGTGATTGTGGGTTACTCACTATCTCTCAGCCTAATCTGCCCCTCAGGATGAAAACAAAAGAAGGGAACCATGACCACCACAAGAAAGAAGAGCACACTTAAAATGTAGATGAAATAATAATGTACAATCATAATGTGAAATCAGATACTTATGAAGACATAGTATGAAGAAATATTTATATAAGCATGACTTTCAAATATGTTTATTTACACAACCTTTAAATATATTTATAGTGTAATCCTATGCATGTTTACTCAGAAGCAAGTCCCAATGTATTCAATGGGGCTTACTCAAACAGGGAAGTGTGCACAGAACTGCAGTCTCAAGTGATAACAAAGTTCACTCAACCAACCCAAAATTCAGAATCATGTCACTTTAAGCTGTTTTGCATCTGTTTTATACTTGTAACATGATTATTGGATGTTAAATGGATTTATTTCTTATTGTGAGGTGCCTTGGTTTCCAACCCTATCTCACAGGGTTGTTGGGAAGATTCCATATACACACACTGGAGATATAAAAATACATACACCCCATATAATAGTTTATTGTCAAAACCAGTTGGTCATTGCAGAACTTTTTAAAAAACCAGTATTAATTTCCTACAAAATAAAAGCGATGACACCTAAGCGATGCACCTCAGGGGCATCCAAAGCAATGACACCTGGGCTCCTGCTGGGAGGAAGGGTGGGATATAAATCAAATAATAAATAAATAAGTAAATAAATAAATAAGCCCTGTCTAATTGCTTAAAAAAACTAGGATTGGAGGGGGAGAGAAAGATTTACAACACAACATAATCCTTTGCTATGTTTGAATTGGCGTATTGTGTAAAATCAAATGGGTATATAACCTGTGAAGGTATGATTGATAAATTATGCTGTTTTGATCTTGGGAGATGGTTTCTTGTGTAGAGCAAGGATGCCGACTAGGGGGAAAATCCTGTAACAAGAATCAAAGTTTTAATTAAGTTTTAATGAGAGAAAATGTTTTTAACAAAGATTTTTAAAATAGCCCAGTATGTTAGATTGTAATACAACTTTATAGGGGTGTTTTCATTAAGAAAAAGGTACTCTGAGGTGGCCTGCCTCTTCTATTCCTCAGAGGCTGAGAGACAGGGCTGATTCAGAATTACCCAGTGCCTTGTCTTAAATGTATGGCTTCCAAGCACAGTACAGTACCTTAATTCTAACCTTTCCTCTATAGCTATGTATTCTTATAGTTAGGAATAGGATTTCAAAGAAAATATACGAAATAAGAACCCTATTAAAGCTGTGGTGCTCATAAACTTTCAGGCACCCTAAACCTAAGCCAAACACAACCTGGCATCGTTAAGGAACGTGTTAGTCTGGCCAATAAAGAACAATTAAACAATGGATGTACCAAGTTTGCTTGAAGGCACATTCACAATAGTAACTGGTTTCAACTGGCCTGAAAGAGCATTAGTCAAGGTGGACAGCAGAACAATGGTGATATCAGTAAGACAGACAGAAAATTGGAATAAGAAGTATATTACCTAATGCTTTCTGATTGGTTTGGAACAGTTGCAGAGAGGAGGAACTGTGATGTTATGTGGGAAGGAACTTGTTGTAACGGTAACTGTACTGCTTAAAAGAGCTTGCACACAGTGCCTCAGTGCAGTCTCTCCTAGAAGTTTCTGGGAGGCTGACCCTGCATATGCTTGTAAAGAATAAAGGCCTACCTTTTTGTTTCAAGCCTGTGTCGTCCAATTTCTTCAAGCACCCCCAGCAAAAGATCCCATAGGAGAAAAAATTCTCCATCACAGATGACATTCAACTCTGTCTCTCCATGCCATCATATTCAGCTGGGGCAGTGCAGATGCTGGGCCAGTGTCTAGAAGTAGCAATGGACTGTGTGAGGGCTGATGAAATCAGATTGAACCCTGACAAGACAGAGGTGCTCTTGATGAATGCTTCCCATGTCTGGGAAGTGGGGAGATGGCCTGTTGTAGACAGAGTTGTGCTCCCCTTGAAGAAGCAGGCACTTTGTTTCGCAAGTGTTCCTGGATCCAGCTTTGTTAGTGGAGACCCAAGTGCCACAGTGGCTAGGAGTGCTTACTCCATTCGGATTGGTTTGTCAGCTATGGCCATTTCTGGATCAGGATAGCCTTGCCACAGTGACCCATGCTGTGGTGACCTCATGGCTAAATTACTGTAATGTGCTCTTGTGACGCCCTTCCCTGGCTCTCCCTGTCAGGTTCCTACCTGCTCGTGGCTACTGCCTGTCACTAGGCACCACCAGGGACTCCACCAGTCCGGACTGTCCTTTTTTATGGTTTCTCTCCCCGCTCTAGCACAGATCTCAACAGATCCCCCTGCTAGGCAACCACCAGTCACGTCCTAATACCAGTATTCCCAGAGACTCTGAATACTTGTATTGTTATTCTCTTCACCGCTGCCACCATTTGTTACAGTTTCCCTTCAGCCTTGGTCATTACCTTACCCTCCCTTCTGGTCTGTGAAACCCCAGCCAAGGATCAGGCCTTCGGTAAACCAAATATAGTTTTTATTAAATATAACAAAGATAACAAAGATAACAAGATTTCTTCATAAGGCACATAAGCATATGGTTTTATCTAATACTAATCCGAACTCCACCCCCCTCCTTCTCCACGCTCTCCTGGCAAACAACTCTCTAAAACCCACCAAAACAACCCACTCACTTTCATCACATCACATCCACTTCACCCAGATTCCACTGTCACTCTTCCTTTTATACGCTCAGCCATTTTAAACACTCAGCCAATCATCCAGCATTCTACTGCCCATTCACTCCCCCTCCTCTTTCACTCCACTTACCATGTTCTATTCTATTCTTCTATTCAAACAGCACTTACCCTATTTACACTAATACAGGATCTTCACAGCTCTCTATGAGTGTGCCCTTGAAATTGGTGGTGAAGAATGCTGCTGTGAGTATTGTCTGGCTCTTTATTTTATATGGAACTCATGAAATGGCGGGGGGGATTGAAGTGACCTTGTCACCCCTGGGCTCCCCCAAAACAACCTTTGTTTTGCCTGTTGTGAAACAGTCCAGTAAAATTTGCTCTTGAGCTCTCATGCATGTATTTTTTAAAAAAGGTGTGATTGCACAGGTACAAAATATCTGCATGGATGTCCATAATGGGAGAAAAGGTAGTGAAGGGCAAGGGAAAGAGTGATTGAGTGGAAGGTTTAAAACAATACAGGCACAGCATGGATACATTCCATCCTTCTCCACCCATTAGAATGGACGGCAAACTACAGCATAGCCACAGATTCCACAGTGGGAGTTCATGTGCCAGTTGCGCCCACAGAAAACCCCGACCTGAGCAACTCATTTGTAATATAAAATGTCTAAAAATATCCCATTCCTCTTTTCGCTCCCAACTACAGAAGGAATAATACCAATAGTACTGGTTTTGTGTGTGTGGTTTTGATACAAATTAAGGCAGGTTGTTTTGCCAGCAAAGTTCAGTTCCTTTTCAGTATAACTTGGCAGATGCCTTGCAGGCATTTGAGGCAAAACCTGCAAGGACTAAAGGACACTGAATCAGAACTCTAATAATTAAGCGTTCAAGGGCCTGTATCAGATTCCCTTCTTTTTCTTAGGTGGGAAGTCTCTGTCTGCCTTGCATCCCCAAGGATTTAAAGCACAAATAGGATCTATATTATATTGGTTACCATACTTTTACAAATCAGGATTGTTAAGGAACGTATTAACCATTTAAATCTGTGTTATACTGTAGTTTGTAGAAAGTATGAGCAGAAGTCATACAGCTAGTATATAAACAATATATTCTAGCAACTGCGTTAGGATTATTATATTCACTTTAAGTGGAGCAGACCTCATTTTTCTTCTCCCACTGTCATTGTATTGAAGAAAGAGGAACATTGCAGGGTATTGGTCCACGATCATGCGTTGAGTTATGTCCCTGTATGCTTTTCAGAGAGTTAAAATGCACTCTTTCCATAAAAATGCAACCCCTACATTAGAGCAATTCTGTTTTGTAGCTCTCTGTCAAGCTAATTTTTCAGTTGTGTATTTGTATTACAATAGCAGTGTGTAGTTGCTAGGGAAACCCAAGAGTATGTGGACAATATTAGCTGAAGAATCTGCTTGCTCTTGGGTCTGTAGGAATATGCATCACAACTGGGTGAGAAGATCACAAAACAGAGGAGGTGCCTCCCCTGACCTGTAACCCCCAAATTCCCAGCTTTTTTTTTTTTAAAAAAAGGAAGTTTTTAGCCCTTGTAGAATCTGAGATGCAAAATGTGCAGGCGCTATTTTGCTTATGTGTTTTATAAGAAGCTAGCCTGCTCCCACCTTTTGGTGTTTTTAGCTAATGAATGAAAACAGCAACGATTTCTTTTTTAGAAAAGCAGATCTAGTCAAGTAGACAAAGAGGAAGTTAGAAGGACACACCCCGTGCCTAGAGAAGGAAGTGGCTAATTTTTCAGCCTTTGCTGCCTTTTTGGGTGCCATTCTTGACTGGCTTTAACACTTCTTGTACACAGTTGGTGTCAGCCATTTTTAATTATAGTTCTATCTATATGAGGCCTCAGTTTCAGGATAGTCCTATCTAGATATTGCACTTAGGATGATTTTTAATTTCCATCACCTGTTAAATTTTCTGCTGTTGGAGAGGAACTAATAAAAGCTAATGTTAGCTTCTTGAAGCGAAATGTCGATTCTGGGACCTGCCTTGTAAAATAATTTTTAAATAACCAGGAAAATGTGTGCATTAAAACAAGAGTCATTCCACTATTAGGGCAATCATAGAGAAAAAGATCTGTTCTGCAGGAAGAAGGGTTACCACTTGGAAAAAGTTATTAATGGAAAATAAACTGTCTCTAAATTACTCATTGAGTCACTAAACGAATAGTTTTCACACCACAGGTAAAAAGCTACAAATAAGATTTGTTCCCCCCCCCTTTTTTTTTATGGAGCTATTCTTGAAAGATGAATCTTATTTTGGTGGAGGTTTTATCCTGTTCAGTAATCATCAACAGCTACACCGCAATTACCTTCCCAATTAGTCATGATAGTGTGATGTCTTGAAATGAATGAAGACTTTTAGTGGGAAATCTCATTTACTGTACTCTGTAAAAGATTGTTAACATTAGGGATAGTCCAGCATAATGTATTTTAACCGCAATGGTTACATGCTTTTGTAAGTATAGACCAGGGTACATTTTCACTTTACTATACATTTTCTCTCTATCATGATTAGGACCAGAGGGGCATATAGTGAAGTGGGAAACAGCCTGCACCAAATCAGCATGTGCTATATTATTTGCAGGACTGAAGATTTAGGTTCAGAATTCAAGCAAAATGATGTCAAGGTCTAGGTTCCCAATGAGTGCCAAGGTGCTAAATGCATGTGAGTGCAGACCATAAAAGTAAAGAACTTCCATATGCAGACCCCAAGCAAGTAGTGAAGGCCAGGGAACCATTGGTCAGGGGAGAAGAACATGGATGATCACACCATGGGCTGGGCTTAGCAGCTAGCTCAGCTTAGGCATATTGGATAGGAAAAGGTTTGGAGCAGAGTGTGGGAACAGAACTTGGAGGTCCACTACATATGCCATGTAGTATCTCTCTGAATTATTTTCCTCAGCAGGGCCAGCAGGAAACCAATGGGAGGGGAAAGCATTAAGAAGCATCTCTTCATATGCACCAGTTTTCTACTTAAAACTGCAACCTTAGTGCAATTGCACAAAGAAAAAAAATCTCCAGAAGAAGTACACAGACTGTGCAGTTCCGTCCTAAGAATCCAGTTCAATATATTGCTGCTTCATCAGTGACTGCTCCCCCATCCCCCACTACTGTATTTCCCGGAGGGGGGGGGAGACAACATGCCAAGAGATTGGATAACAACAAAAGTCCAATTGTGAAGCACACAGTGAATATTTCTCTCCACTCCACCATTCCACTGCTACATGGTCCCAGGCTATGGTCTGAAGGCACATAAGGCCAGCTTCCTGCTGAAGCTAAGCAGCGTCAGGTCTGGTCAGTGCCTGGATGGGAGACCACTTGGCAACCATATGTAAGCCACCTTGGGTTTCTATCATGAAAGAAAGCCGTGGTATAAATGTAATAATAAATAAATACATGTTGCAAAAACAGCAGCAATAAAACATTTGAGCAACTTGATATATATTAAAAATGAGCATCTGTAACTGTACAGTTTGTAGTTGTTGTTGTTATATGCCTTCAAGTTGATTACGACTTATGGTGACCCTATGAATCGGCGACCTCCAACAGCATCTGTTATAAAACACCCTGTTCAGATCATGTAAGGTCAGGTATGTAGCTTCCTTTATGGAGTCAATCCATCTCTTGTTTGGTCTTCCTCTTTTTCTACTCCTTTCTGTTTTTCCCAGCCTTATTTTCTTTTCTAGTGAATCATGTCTTCTCATGATGTGTCCAAAGTATGATAACCTCAGTTTCATCATTTTAGCTTCTAGTGATAGTTCTTGTTCAATTTGTTCTGTGACCCAATTATTTGTCTTTTTTGCAGTCCATGGTATGCGCAAAGCTCTCACAAAAAAGATGTGATGAGACTAGAAATAAAAATACACATGAAGCTATGAAAGCAAGTGTCCCCATGCTTTGATTGCTGGATTCCCTTCCTGGTTTTTTTTTTTAACAGCAAACAAAAACCAGTTTGCCAACTTTGATATAAAAACAATCCTTATGAAAATTCTTCAGCATTTTAGCGTGGTTTCTCTCCCACAAACACATTTTTGTATGGAGCTTTGACTAATGTACACATTTTTGCAAGCAATTTCTCCTAATACAATGCATATTGTATGTAATTTTCACCAATACATTTGTTTTTAATGCACATTTTTGCCTAATATGTGCATTTTTGTAACCACTTGAGACCTGCAGTGCAATATTCACATAAGCAGGAATTTTGAAGGATGCCTGTGTTTTGGTTCTCATATTGTTTCAGAAAGAGTGGATTTTGTAAACTCAGCATTAAATGTGAACCATAGCTAATTTCTCCCCCATCCCAAATCTGGCCTGATTATTATTTTTTTAGATACTAGCGGAATCCACTGGATTCCTGAATGCCCTAGGGGAGTTCTCAGTAGATAGAGCAGGTAACCTTGTTGAAGCCCTTGTCATGCTGTGGAACAGTGAAGTGCATTGGGCTTTTAACATGGTTGTCCCCGAGCGCCCTCTCTGGCACTGTGGATCCTGGTTTGCATCTTGGTACACCAGTGAACAAAGGGCAATGAAACAGGCTGACAACGGCTAGACAAGTGGCAAAAGATGTGCTGTGAGGTTCATTGGATACGACATCATAACCATGCGTACTGTGTGGAGGTGAGGGTGGTGTAGAAGGCCCACCTCTGCCACTATTGCATTCTCAAGTAGCTGTCCACTAGAGCTTTTCCTTATTGTCAGGGGTCTGTTGACATACACGCCAAGAAACCAAGTTTTGGACCCTTCAAAGGCCCACTGTGGATTGTTTGCAAGGCACTTTGAGGGGGATGTTGCTTGCCTCCATAGCAATCTTGATGCTCCATCCACATCTACCGTAGCCCCCAGTGCAGTATCCAGTGCAACATCTGCTGCAATTTCTTGGGATCGGTTTCAGTTGATGTGGCCTGATGACGTGGACAATGTGCTTGTGATGATGTGGCAAGCAATGTGTCCTCTCGACCCTTGCTCTTCTTGGCTTATTAAAGCTTGCTGAGGGGGTTTGCCTGGATGCAAATACCCCCTTTTTAGGGAAGGTGATTTAGAGGGTTGTGGCACAACAATTGCAAATACTCTTGGATGAAATAGATTATCTTGACCCATTCCAATCTGGGTTCAGGCCTGATTATGGGACTGAATCAGTTTCGGTCACCGTGATGGATGACCTTTATTGGGAGAAGGACCGGGACAGTGCAACCCTGTATTCTAACTTGATCTGTTGGCAGCTTTTGACACCATTAACCATGGTATCCTTCTGGGCTGACTTGGTAAAATGGGAATTAGGAGGCACTGTTTTACAGTGGTTCCAATCCTAACTCCTGGATTGTTTTCAGAGAATAGCATTGGGTGATTGTCTTTTGGCAGCCTGGCAGTTGTGTCGTTGGTTGCCACCATCTTGTCCCTGATGCTGTTTAAAATCTGTATGAAGTCCTTGGGAGCCAACATCAGGAGATTTGGGGTGACGTGTCAGTAGTACACTGATGATACCCAGCTCTATTTCTCTGTAACATTTGAATCAGGATAGGCCATGCAAGCCGTGGACCGCTGCCTGGATTCGGTGGTGGGCTGGATGAAGGCCCATAAAATGAGTCTGAATCCTAGCAAGATGGAGGCACTGTGGGTTGGTGGTTCCAAGTTCAAATAACTGGTCAGTTGCCTGCCTTGGATGGGATCGTACTCCCTTTGAAATAGCAGATGCGTAATATGGGGTGCTCCTCGATTCATCTTTGTTGCTAGAGGCCCAGGTAACCTCAGTGCCTTTTACCAGCTTTGGCTGGTAAGACATCTGTGGCCGTTTCTGGACCGGGGTAGGCTGACCACTGGTGTCCATGCATTAGTAACCTCAGGCTGGATTGCTGTAATGTGGTCTATGTGGCGCTGCCCTTGAGGTTGGTCCAGAAGCTGCAGCTGGTGCAAAAAGTGGTGGCATGACTGTTCACTGGGGCAGGGCATTGCCAACATGTCACCCCACTGCTGAAAGAATTGTACTGGCTGCCCATTAGCTACTGGGCTAAATTCAAGATTCTGGTTTTGGTGTAGAAAGCCCCACATAGCTTAGGACCAGAATTCCTGAAAGATTGTCTTACCCCTTATATACCCAGTTGATCACTATTCTCTGGAGGTGAGGGCCTCCTGCAGATACCAGATGCAGAAGTCCTGCTTGTGTTCAGTTGAGCTTACTCCCAAGTTGGTGTACCTAAGGACTCTCTCTGACCCCTTCTCTGACCCTTCTTCATACGAAAGACCCTTCTTCATAAGCTGAAATCCCCTACCCACTTACTTGGGAGGAAGCCCTATTAAATGCAGAGGCTTACTTCTGAGTAGACACAGAAGTCTAGGCACCAATTAAGAATTTCCTGTATAATTAATTAATTTATACAGGAAATTCTTGATTGGTGCCTAGACTTTAAATCCTGCCCAACAGATGTGCCTAAGCCAATTTGCAAAGTTTTCACATTTTGCACTTGTCATTTTTGTGCTGTGGGAATAAGGGGAGGGATGCTTTAACATCCACCTATACTTACTGTGTAGTAGAATTTGCAGAAAATAATTTACAAGATTAAAGGTCTATGCAGAGCTTTTTGTATGTGACAGTACCAGGGCCGTCGGCAGGCATGCCTAGGCCCTTGGGCTCCAGCCTGCCCTGGGCTCCAGCACACGCTGCCACGGATTGCACTGCCTGCCCGTTCCCTTGCTCGGCCTTTCTTTCCTGTGTTCTGCAGCTGCATGCGCAGCGCTGCCCTTAACCAAGATGGTGGCAGAGGTTTCCCTAAGGGGCTGAAGCCTCCACCACCATTTTGGTTGATGGCATGCATGCGTGCTACACACACGCAGGCTGCAATCAACCAAGATGGCGGCAGAGGCTTCAGCCTCATAAGGAAACCTCAGCTGCCATCTTGGTTAAGGACAGTGCTGCACATGCAGCCACAAAACACAGGAAAAGTAGACGGAGTGAGGTGCAATCCACAGCAGAATGCCGCAGATTGTGGAAAGGGAGCGCTACTCCCCCACCCTAAAGAGGGGCCCTTCAGGGGCCCTAGGCCAGGGCCCAACTGTGCCACCCTTTAGAGCCGGCCCTGGACAGTACTCACAGGTACAGAGTACCGGCACCTTTATTTTTTGCTACCCATGCCAGCCATTTTGTGCTGGTATCTATGGTACTTTTATCAAGATAGGAGTAGATGCACTTCATTTTTTTTTACCAAAAAAGCATTGGGTCTATGTAGATTCCAAGGTATAGAAAATGAAACAGAAGCCAGAAAGAAAAGTGCAGTGGAGGGGAAAACAGCAGCTCTTTAGCCTGTCAGAAGTTTCTGGCATCCAAAACACTCACTTGTCAGTCATTGATCTGGTGTCACTCTTTCACTAAAAAAATTGAAAACAACAAGGCTGTCTTATCTCACAGAAATCACTTAAAACAGGGCTTCCCCAACCTCCCCACCGGCCGCTTAAAAATTGCTGAGGGTCTTGGCAGCTGTAGAAAATGCAGAGCTTGGAAAAGTTACTTTTTTAAACTACAGCTCCCATCAGCCCCAGCCAGCATGGCCACTGGAGTGGGCTGATGGGAGTTGTAGTTCAAAAAAGTAACTTTTCCAAGCTCTGAAAAATGTAATATGCTGTGCTAAATGCTGTATGGTTTGTAACTGTATTTTTACAAACATGTTGTGGACCACCTGAATGAAGCTTACGGGCCACAGTTTGGGAACCCTTGACTTAGAAGGTTAAGGCTTGCTTGCACATTTTGCTTTGCAACTTTTTTAAAGAGTCTGATCAATGTAGCTTTTTTTTTTTTTAACTAAGAGTCTGAGCTCCTTGCTGGCTCCAGGTCTGATACATGTGTAGCTCTGTAGGTAATACATTTTAAAATTAAATAAATTTTAAATAAAATTATGCCAGCTCCAGCTGATTTGTCAGGTGTGGCTGCTCTTGGACAGATAGTTTTGCCACAGTAACTCATTCACTAGAGACCTCCTGATTGAACTACTGTAATGCTCTGTATGTGGGAATGCTTTGAAGCAGCATAGCCTATGAGGAGCATATGACACCTATCCTGAATGAGTTGTATTGGCTATCAGTACTCTACTGGGCCACATTCAAGGCATTGATGACTTATAAACCCCTATACAACTTTGGGCCTAAATAAGAGGCGTGTGTATCAGATTTGCATGAATCCTGGGCCAAAGTGGGGTGCCTCAAACAGATTTTGAGTTTGTCAAAGCAGGATTTGTTCGAGGTGGTACAATTTGAAGCAGGGACTCCTGAAGCAATTCATGGTCCTTTGGTGAACCAGATGTCAAAAACAAGAGCATGATAAAAGCAAAACTAAGTGTCTCTATGTTTACCATATAAGGAAAACACAAGGGAGGGATGATAGGGGAAGAAAGAGCAAATTCCACAGGTCAAGCCTAGCATCAGAGGGAATGATTTTACCTAGAAAGGTAATACCTTTTGGTTCTCTCCACCTCCCCAACAAATTAAATTGAAGATGCTTAACCCCCAAACCCCTGGAGCTGTTTGTCTACAATTTGGCAGTTTCTTACCCATATAAAGCGTATTATTTGACTAGAGATGGCAGAGATTGATTTCAGGGTTTCATATATACAAACATTTGATCAACTGTTGAGCTATAACCCTTCACAAGTTGGAACCTCCAACTCATCTACAGTAAAGTAATCCTTTAAAAGCCTTTCACAAAGTTTGGCTTTAGCTGAAGGCAATGCCATGCCATTTTATACATTAAATGAGATTTTATCACATATGTAATTATTTATTAAGCTGACTCCAGACAGGTAAACAAATGTTTACAATATAATACAGTAAGCATTTCCAGGGTTTAATAAAAATGATTGTCACTCACTGTGCTTCACAAAAGATTTCTTTTTAATGAATAAATAATTTGATGAAATCAAAAATATTTACAATATAAACAAATGGGGGAAAAGCTTTGGATATATTAATCTGATCATCCTGTATTTTTTCTATTTTCATAATGGAAAGTCTCAAGTCTATCAAGTCTTTTCTTTCTGAAACAATACAAGTTGGACAGAAAATACAATTCAGCAAAGTTAATGTGGTTTGTTTGTGTAGCTATTAGTTAGGTTTAAGCTACAGATTTTATTAGGAGCAAATAGGATACAAATATAACTAAAATACATTATCAAAATGCTAGATAGCATTCTCCACAGAACGAAAATGTACACTAGGCTCTGACGACAACAACAGAGAGTCACTGCCAACAAAAAAAGTACAACAGAAAAGTACAAATTTCTTCATTAGAATAGAATTGTGCTCTTTAGTTTACCAGATAACTACACTGGTGTATCAAGTTGATGGGACTTATATGAAAGTGGTTTCCAATCATTGAAGTGCATTTGTGTGTTATTGTGGGATTGTAGGTGTCTCAAGCAGCAGCCATACTGTGGAAAATGGGCAGCGCAAGCATTTTTGGAAAGACGCTCTTGGGCTCTTAAAAAGAGCCAATACAAAGCAATATAAGCATAACACTGAGAAGTCCTCATCTCATACACACAGATATCATGAAGCAACTCGCTTTGATTGTGGTGGTGAAAGGTTTTGATTCCCTCCCAGCATTATTTGCTCCATCAGCCGGAATTCAAGTACTCCAAAGCCACTTCATAGCAGAATTTATATTGATCCTGAAAAACCAAAACAAGAAAATGTCAATTGCACCAAGGACTAAATCAAGGATAGGGCTGGCACCAGGCATGACTGGGCCTTTGAGCACCACTCTGCCCTGGGCCCACAGTGCTATAGCTTAATTCCCCCATACAGATGGCACGGGGTTAGCAAGCCTACCCACGCATCCCACCTTTCTGTCCCTGTAAATGATGTGTGAGCTGTGTGCGCATGCCTACCACCAACCTTCCTCCTTAGGGAAGCCCCCACCATCTTGGTTGATGGCAGGCATGTGCACACAGTGCACATGTCATTCACAGGGATAGGAGAGGTAGGTGGGGCATGCGTATGGGCTTATTGGAGCCTGTGCTGACTGTATTTGTGTGTGTGCACCTGGGAACTTCCTCCCTTTGATTGGTGGCAGGGTTGCTGCCACAGATCGTGGAACAGGAGCACTACCCTTCCACTCTAAGGAGATGCCCTTCAGGGGCCCCCCTGGGCTGCAGGGGCCCTCAGCCAGGCCCCAACCTGGCTGCCCTCTGGTACCAGCCCTGATCAAGGACATCAGCTTTATTTTCTATTAATTACAATTACATAATGAAACAATTTTCTCTTCTGTGCAAATTATTTACTTGTATTACACATAGTTAATCTCATTAGTTTTCAAATCCTATTTGTATTAGCAATAAGCTTCTTCACTCAAGCAAATCAATAATAAGATTATTTACACAAGCAAATCAATAAGCAGAACACCTGAAGATTTAGATTACAGAAAAGTGAGTGGGGCAGAGGGAAGAAAAGAGCCATGTATGCTACTTTGAGGTCCTTGGAAGAAGGGTGAGATAAATATGTACCAAATAATGAAATCACACCGCGCTAGTACTTTGTTTAGCTTCCAAAGGCCCCTTTAACAGTCCATGACAAATAATGGAATTTCTTCATGGATGCAACCTTTCTTACATTACCAATGAACAAAGTAGACCATAACACCCTGATGCCTGGAGTCGTCCTATATAGCTTTTATAAAACAGCAGCTGGCATTTCAACAATTCTATATTTAAGAAGTTCCGTAAAGCACTATACAAGGAAATAATTGCTCTTAGCCCTTTGTTTCTGAACTTTTAAAATCTTTCAGCAAGATAGAAGAGCCATAATTAAATGCAATACTCTGAATGTCAAACTGAAATTCACAGTCTTGATAAATATTAGGAGATTAAGTCATTTATAAAATACATAATTTGAAAATCTGGCATTTCATTTTACATGACTATTATTTCTGCTATGCAAAGGCTGTTCTCCATGTGGATTGCACTGCCATAAAGTAAAATTAATAAAGATGTTCTGTTGAAAGTTTTCACAAAAATTCTAGAATACACTGAACAAGTCTCTGGGTAGAAAGCAATGTAAAATACTTTTACAAGCCAAGTGATTTCATTATCCCCTTTAGAAAACAACTGGCTTGCTTTTATGAACAGCTCTCAGTTTAAGTCTCAAAAATGTCACTGTGCCTTATGATAATAGGAAACATTTTCTACTTAGAAGTACAGTTTTAAAAGCTCATACCAGAAGGTCCACCATGTTAGGCTTGTTATTCCTCAAGGTCTTCACAGCATGGAATACATCAACGGCCCTCTGGTGTCGCAACATTTCACAAACAATACTGATTGCACAAAATGTCCCACTGCGGCCACCTCCATTTCTGTAAGAAAAGCAACAAAATGACTTGATTACTTTTTAGCTTTGTGTTATTTCCCCTTAATAGTACATGAGTGTCTTTTCTGCTGAAAAACAGTGTGATTTATATGTTGATGTACCAATGGCCGTTTATGATGTACCAGTTGTCCCCCTGGATTGTGAAAAGGCAATGTTGAGGGCTCTCTCTCTCTCTCTCTCTCTCTCACTCACTCACACACACATACACACACAGAGACAGACAGAGTATGTGCATATATCCTAAGTTTGTGCATGCACACATTTCCTGGAAGGTAACTAAATTGTTATAAATACACCAACTTCTTTATAACTGAAGAAAAAACATACAATTATTTATAAAAATGTTCAGATAGAATTTTTGATGAATTTTTGATTTTCTTTAACTTTTCCAGTATAAGAAAAAATATATAATGGCCCAAATCAAACTGAAGTCCACCTGTTCTACTTTCTTCTGGTATTTCTTGTTGAAAACCTCTTTATTCAATTTTAATTGATTAGGTTTAAAATTGCTGACTCTGGGGAGCTACTGCATGTCAGAGTAAAAGCAGTGGGCTAGAGGGACAAATATTTTGATCTTGCATAAAGCAACTTCCTACCTTCTTTTGTTTTGTACTAACATGATCAATCAATATCAGATCACTTCTGGATTCTTCTAGCTGAAATATCTTCATTTAGAAGAAGCTTGTAATTGCTGAGTGTTCCAAGAAACCCACCACCCACCCACAGATCTGAGAGATTCCCCAGATTCCTTATTATTTTTGTCTTGTGGAAATAAACGGAAAGTTACTACAGAGAAAACAACTGTACTTTTGGCACTGAATTAAATCACCATCCCATCCTAGTTTCAGGGGCCAATTCAGATTAAAGGATCCAAAGTAGGCTGCAGAATTACATGCTCCCTCCTTTCAGCGCCTTACTTCTCTAACACAAATTCCCCCTGACCTTCACTCTACTGGCCTTAACCATAATTAAGGCTTTCATTGGCACAGCCCATACACATGACTAATACTAACCAGGAATCTACACTTGGGGTGGGGTTGGAGTGGAACAAACCCATGGCCGGATCTAATGTTTAAGCCATGTTTAAAGGATTGAGAGTATTGTATCTGTCCTAATAAAATGAGAACACAGAGCAGGGCCAGTTCTAAAGGGCGGCCAGGTTGGGCACTGGCCTGAGGGCCCCGGAGCTACAGGAGCCCCTGAGAGCGTGCTGAGGGGCCCTCTGCTCCCTTTCCACAATCCGCACCCCCCCTCGCCCCCCACTTACCTATCAGCCGGCTTTTTAGCATTGCCCTTAATGAAGATGGCGGCCGCAGCTTCCCTAAGGTACTGAAGCCATCTTAGTTGATGGCAGAGATGTGCGCATGTAGCACGCATGTGTCCCATCAACAAAGATGGCGGCGGAGGCTTCATTCCCCTTAGGGAAACTGCGGCCGCCATCTTCATTAAGGGCAATGGTAAAGACTAGACAGGTAGGGGGGCCGTGGGGGGCACGTACCCACCCACCGGGGGGCAAGGGCAAGCTGATGCCCAAGGGCCCCCGCATGGCTGGAGCTGGCCCTGACACAGAGTAACGTGCTGCACAAATATGAGGCAAATATATTCAGATGCATGATTAAATATAGCATTTAATAATGATTTATCTCTGGTTATCTTTAATCTTCAAAAGAATCTTTCTCCTTCTAGAAACTCTTCATTTCCACAGCTATTCTAATCAGAATCTTTAGACTCCACTTCATTGAAAACAATAAACCTTAATAATTACCAGAGTGTAAACTAGTTAGCTTGCAGCTTTTTAAAGCCAGCACTCACAAATGGTTGATTTTCAAAGGAAGTGGCAATATGGCACATCTGTCACACCCATGCAGCATGAAAAGAATTTTCCGTGCTGCCAAATACTGGATGGTATTGTGCCATTCTTTGAACATTTTAATTAATATAATGTCATTTAAAAGTATTATGCTGGAAGGTTTTTTCCTCTTTCTGTGGTTCCTAGAAGTGATGTATGTATGTGAGAGTGAGCATAAGATGTGGTACAACGATTTAACATGAGTGAGTGAGAGAGATTATATCAATTTGCATTTAAAAGGGACCTCCCAGATATGGAACTCAAATCATTAATGAGCTAAACCTCACAAGATAAGCAATTATAATTTCCATTCAACAGGTGGCAAAACTAGATGCAATGAGGTAAAAGTGGTAATTTTTAGGTAACTTCTGAGAGAGAGCTATGAGCAAGCTTTCTTTTTTAAAACTTTACAATATAGGGCATAGTCATAGGCAGGGGAGGTAGGGGGGGAATAGATGAAAGTGAACTGGGCTTGGAAAAATAAACCAGGGATGAGGAGAATTACAAAAACTATAGGCAGAGCAGAAGGTTGTGATGGATAGCTTGATGAAAATGTCAACTCAGTGTGGGGCAGCTGAGAAAAGGCGAATTCCATGTTAGGGATCCATTAGGGAAACAACTGAAATACAGCATCGTAATATGGTTATACAATCTGTGGTACAGGCACACTTATGTACAATTCTGGTCACTGCACCTGAAAAGGGTATTGTAGAACTGGAAAAAGTTCAGAAAAGGACAACCAGAATGATCATGGGACTGGAATAACTCCCTTACGAGGAAAGCTTATTATGTTTGAGACTTTTAGGGTTTTTTTTAAAAAAAAAAAGTAAGGGGGGGCACAATAGAAGTGTATGAAATTAAGCATGGTGTGAAGAATGTGGATAGAGAGACATTTGTCTTTCTTTATCATCACATTAGAACCTACGGTCATCCCACGAAGCTGTGTGTTCAGGGCAGACAAAAGGAAGTATTTCTTCACAGAGTGCATAGTTACATTATGGAATTCACTACCACAAGATATAATGATTACCTACTCACGGTGCCTTTAAAAGGGGTTTAGACAGCTATGTACTACCTCCAGTATCAGAGATGGTATGCCTCTGAATGCTAGTTGCTGGGGAGTAGAAGTGGGAAAGTGTTGTTGCACTCATGCCCTGCTTGCAGGCTTCCCAGAGGCGCCTGGTTGGTCAGTGAACACAGGATGCTTAAATAGATAGACCTTTGGTCTGATCCAGCAGGGTGGCTCTTATGTTCATAAAAGATGTTATGCAAATTTTTTTTTTTTAACCCATGTGAGCTAGTGATCACTATTTACTTACAAGCAATGGACGACTGTACGGCCTTCTCCTCCATTGTATTCTTCCTGCCATTTGTCTACTTGACGTATGAGTTTCAGAAAAGAACGTTTAGATACAGGAGTGTCTCTATACATGGGCCATCCCAGGAACTGAAATTGCTGCACCATTCGATAGCCATCCTGGGGCTGTGGGGACCCAACCAGTAGGAGGAGAATAAAAAGGGAGCATTATTTATTCTTCACCCAAGTAATATATACATTACACACTCTCATCAAAGCTCATTATTAAAGCAGATAACTGCTTGCAATTTTTAAAAAGGAATTCACATTTGGGAGTTACGAATCTCAGAGAGATATTAAAATGATGTTCTAAACAGCTGAATATACAAATTTATTAGAATAGAACAATAGTACAGCTGCAAGAGCCAATATTATAGCAATCACTGGCTAGCAAAGTGAAATTTGCAATATAGTTCTAATTATGGCTGCCCTTTTTTATATGCTTGTCATTTTCAAATTTTCAGAATAAACTTTCATTATGTGATGACTGATTGTTAACACACTGAACAGACTCATGCATCCCTTCATTAGTGCCTCTCTCCAAAGTCATGTTTTATTTTATATAACAAACTATGAATGACATTTTTCTAGTACTTCGTAAGAATGAGAAGGAAAGGTTTTCTGACAATCCTAACTATTCAGTAATAGTAATTTACAATTCTAAATACTGGTGAGGTTGCTAAAAGATCCAGATGGCACTTTGAGTTTGAAAAATATCCAAAAGAGGCTTCAAGATATTTGATTTTAAAGCCGAATCTTGCAACCCTGGAGTGTGGAAATGTTCAAAATATCAAATTCTTATGTGCACCCTTAATTCTTATAAGTACATAAATCACCGGATAAAAAGGTTTGGCAATTTTGCTTTTCTGAAAAAACAAAAAACAACCTTTTATCTCAGTGTCCCTTTCTTTACGAAGCAATAAAAAAACTGAAATAAACTGTGGAAACCCCCCACCCGGAACAGACTTCTACAAGGTTTTCCTAAGTACGAGGCAGTAGATGAGTACTGTTACCAAAAAAAAATTGATTTTCCTTAATATAGCATTCTGTGCATATCCTCTTGATTCTTACATGTGGGAGTGTTTTTAAAGTACTGATTTTTATACAGTAAATTAAAAGTATAAACATATAAATGTATAAAAGTTTCAGTTTTATATTAGGAGCAGTGCAAATGAACACAACAAAAGCATGGATTCTGATTATTTTCTTTGTTGTAAACCCACATTGCAAATTAGATAAAACAATGACCAATTCACTTTTTTGAACATTGTTATCTTCAGAGAAACAGAAATAACTGAATAAGGTCCTTACTCTTGCTGCATTATAAATTCGGAATATCCGGCTGATTATGTCTTCTTCTAAATCTGCAGAAACAAACTCCACCTGAATAGGACCATGTCGATGAACTCCATTTTCTGGCCAATATTGTGGACACAACTATAGAACAAATAGATCAATAAATGCATAGACCTGATTTTCTACTGAAAAGACAATTCTATTTTTTTCTGTGTAATTGTAAGCATGGCATACATGTTTTCTTTTCTCAAACTATGTATACCAAGTGGTCTTGGGAAGTGGGGTGGTACAGGGGGAGGGTTATTACCTATTTTGTACCTATTTTTTGTTCCTGACCTGTTATAACTATTGGATATACCTAATTTTTAATCAGTACTATTATTTATCTGTGATACTTGTACTCAAAAATTCATAAATAATTATTTTTAAGAAATTATTATTATTACAATTTTTAATTAAATTTCTGTCCCATCCTTCGTCCCAGGAGGAGGCCAGGGCAAGAAGGGAGAAAACACTAAAAACATGTTAAATATAAAACATCTTTTCATGAAAACATCTTAGAAAGCAATTCCAACACAGACACAGACTGGGATAAGGCCTCAAAAGGCTTGTAGAAAGAGGTCTTCAGTAGGCGCCAAAAAGACAACAGAGATGGTGCCTGTCTAATATTTAAGGGGAGGGAATTCCAAAGGGTAGGTGCCACAATGCTAAAGGTCCACTTCCTATGTTGTGTGGAACTGAATTCCTGATAAGATGGTATCTGCAGGAGGCCCTCACCTGCAGAGTGCAGTGATTGACTGGATATGTAAGGGGCAAGACAATCTTTCAGGTAAATGCACAGATAGATTATCTACAAAATATGTTTCAGCATGTTGCCATACATCTCAGCCCACTGGATTTCACATGTAAACAGGTACTCACTCCAATGTGCACAAAGAGCTCTACATGAAAATGGCTCTCCCATCTACCTAATGTCCACTTCCTAAAAAAAATGCAACCCAAAACCCAGCCGTCCTTCAGAATTTGGACTTCTACCAATTTTGCAGTGCAGTTTTCTGGCTCACAATGTGTACAAAGATGCATATACTTTGTATGTAAGTGTGCACATATGAGTGAGAATGAACAGATTCACCCATTCCTATGTGAAGAGTATGGAGCAACCCATGCTTGTACCGAGCTTCATATGTAAATTGGAGCCATATGGAGTTATGGATTGCAACTTATTTTGCAGTCTTTCAACAAAAAGCCAGCATTTTAAACCTATTCCATTAAAAATATTACAAAATGTTTGCAGAACTACACAGGAACAATTCTCAGTCTCACAGTGTCCAGTCCTTTTCATAGTTATACAAGCATAGATTCCATGGAAGTCAGTAGAACTTGTAAGTACAAATGTGGGTATATAATTGCAATACAAACTTTCTTACATAGGGCTCAAGTTTGTTTCTTTGTATTTTTTACAGTATTTCTAGACACCTTTCAACAAAAATGTTCATAAGGTGATTTGCAAAAAAGCTACAATAAAATGAAATTATAAAATTATAAAATAAATCTAATTACAACAGTATAAATCTATAAATTAAAAATCCATACCAGTAGCAATAAAACTAATTCAGACTAATGCCTGGCAGAACAAAGAAGCCTCCACCTGCTTCTGAGAAGAGACCAGGAAAGTCCATCAAAGAGATGGACTGTGCACAGATGAGAGCATTTTAACACTCTGGGGACAGTGCAGAAATGAGACATTTGGTCTTACCATGAAACGGTCTTCTCTGTGCATGTCAAAAGATGAACTCAGGTGGGTAGCTAGCTCCATCTAGAGGTTGAAGGCAGAACAGCACTGTTGAATTTTGCAGGTACTTCCTGTTCTGCGCAGCTCCTTGCCTCAGTTCCTAATGACAAGCCAACCAACGAGGAAGGAACGATAGGAAACCCACCAAAAAGATGAAAGACAACAGTATTCATACACTGTCTTCAAGAGGCCTATTGGGATAATGATGGCAGCCCAGCCCTCCTAGGGAGTGGCCCTGAGATAATCTTTTGACATGCACAGAGAAGACCATTTTGCTGTAAGACCAAAGGTCTCTTCTCCTGTGCATGGAAAAGATGATCTCAGGTAGGACATACCAAAGCTGACCCATGTAGGGTGGGAACATCGCTGGGCTGAAAATACTAGTGGTCCGAGAGAATGTGCTGTAGCACTCTTCTCCCAAAAGCCGCCTCAGCAGACGCGTAAGTGTCTATCTTGTAATGTTTAATAAATGTATTAGGAATGACCCATGTAGCCGCTCTACAAATCTCTACAAAAGAGGCATTGCGTGAGAATGCTGCTGATCTGGAGTGTGCTACTTTCTTGGCTGAGCGGGCCAGTCACAGAGTAGCATACACCAGGTTAATGCATGCTTTGATCCACCTAGCTACAGTAGAATTGGAAACCTTATTCCCTAGTAATGCTGGGTGAAAGGATACCAACTATCTGTTTTGCGTATTGATTTGGTTTTAGAAATATACACTTTTAGGGCTTTCCTCACATCTAGTGAGTGCCATGCTTTTTCTGTGGGGTATATGGGATTAGGACAGAAGGAAGGAAGCACCAGCTCTTGTTAACAGTGAAAGGTAGGCAATACTGTAGTGCAAAAGGAAGAGACTGTGCGGAGGACTACTCTATCCTTATGGAACACACAGAAATGTTTATCCACAGAGAGGGCATTCAGCTCAGACACTCTATGGGCCGAAGTAATGGCCACTAGGAACAAGACCTTAAAGGATAGCAGACGAAGAGATATTTCATTTAAAGGCTCAAATGGGGACTTCTGTATGGCCGTTAACACTTTGTGCAGGTCCCAAGTCGGGTAGTGATGAACTGTAGGAGGCGCTCATAGAGTTGCCCCTCATAGGAAACACTTGAGGAAAGGATGAGATCCCAGCATGTTATCTGAAGATCTGGAGAGGATTGCTGATAATGCCAAAGTCTGGCATCTCAGGGTGTTTGGCCTGAGACCCAATGATAAGCCATCTTGTAGGAAGGAGAGGATTTCGTTGATACCTGCTTTCCTTGGAATCATCCCTTTTTTCTCCGACCAAGTTGAGAAGGCCTTCTATGTACCCTCATACATCCTAACAGTGGAAGGATGTCTAGAGGCCATGATTGTTTCCAGCACTTGGGGCAGAATACCTTTGAGAGGTGTCACCTCTCAAACTCCAACCATGAAGTGCCAACCATCCTGGGTATGGGTGAAGAAGCTGTCCCTGAGAAAGCAAGTCTTTCCTGAGGGGAATTTGCCACAAAGGGTGGATGGATAAGTTGAAGAATTCTGGAAATCAGGGTCTCCTTGGCCACCAGAGGGCTACTGGTAGAACTGTCACCCTTTCAGCCTGGATCTTTTGGATTACCCTGGGAATAATCGGAAGTGGCAGGAAGGCATACAACTGCCCTGGAGGCTACTGAGATGTCAGAGCATCTATTTCTTCCGCCTCTGGCGTTGCATACCTGGAGAAGAACCTCTTTACCTGGTGGTTGAGATGGGTGGCAAATAGGTCCACTTTGACTCTGCCGAAGCACGTCACTATCTCCTGAAAGACCATCAGGTGAAGTCTCCATTCTTCCTGATGCACTCTGTCTTGATTCAGCCAGTCTGCTTAACCGTTGTCCTCCCCTCTGAGGTATTCTGCCAGGATTGAGTCCACATTTGTTTCCGCCCACTGAAAAAGGAGGGAAACTTCCTTCTGGAGGTGGGAGGAGTGTGTGCCCCCCTGACGGTTCAAATGAGCTTTTGCTGACATGTCTGTTCTGACAAGCACTGCCCCCAACTGTCTGAACTCTGCAAAGTGCCTCAGGGCAAGACAAATTGCCAGAAGTTTCAGGAGATTGATAGGCAGTGTGGATTCCAGCGGTGACCATGTTCCTTGTACTATTTGACCATCGAAGATGGCTTCCCAGCCTCTTGGCTGGCATCTGACATGATCAGGGTTTGAGGGGGATCCTGGAATGGCACCTCTATAGCAGAGACTGATGGATCACTGGAGACAGTGCCACACTGCAGTGGTGCCTAGATGCTATCTCACTTTGGAAGGACAGTAGTGTCCACTGGAGAGGATGAGAGTGATGATGTGCCCATGGAGTAGTTTGGAAGGTTGAAACCATCAGCCCCAGAACAACTACCGGTTGCATGAGATCTGCTGAAGGGGACGACAGGAGATGTGACACTGCTGTGCATATTTTGTTCACTCTGTCTTGGGCCAATCTTATGATTACCTGCTGTGAGTCTATAGTGGCTCCCAGATGTACTATGCAGTGGGATGGAAATAGCTGGTTCTTGGTCCTTAGGAAGCCGTGGTCCTTCAAGCAGGACAAAGTGACATGCAGATCTTTCCAGGGCTTGCGTAGTGATGGGGACTGAATCAGGAAGTTATCCAAGTAGGGGAAGACATGGACTCCTTGCATCCTGAGGTGTTCCACCAGGGCAACCATGATCTTTGTGAATACCCTGGGGACAGACTATAGGACAAAGGGCATAGCCCTGTACTGGAAGTGGTCCTCTCCCATCACGAACCTGAGGTAGCACATGTGAGGTGGGAAGATAGGGACGTGGAGGTAGGCCTCCTCCAGGTCAACTGAAGTGAGAAAATCTTCCCTTCTCAAGGCCTCTTTGATAGGCAGCAAGGTGAAACTTGCGGTACTTTATGTACCCATTCAGGTTTTTCAGGTCGAGTGATCCGTCTTTTTTTGCGATGGTGAAGAAGATTGAGTAGTTTCCTAAAAATCGCTTGCATCAGGACGGGTTCTATTGCTACAATCTGTAGTAGATGGGAAATGGCCTGTAAGACTCTTTCACTTTTGTCTGGAGATGCCGATGGGGGGATGGGATGAATCTCGTCGGAGGGGGGGAAGTGAACTCCAACTGAAGGCCATGCCAGAGGGTGTGTAGTATCCATTGGTCCGATGATGTGTCCCTCCACTGGTGCACAAAGCGTTGGAGACCTCCCACCAGAGGGGTGTTGGCGTCAGAACTGATGCTTATTCCCTCAAGACTGGGATGTGAACCCTAATCGGTTGGGGAAGTGTTTTTGTCTCTTAGGCTGTTTGCGTTGTCTATTTCAGAAAGGACGGCTGGCACGGGTATCCTTTGCTCTTCCCGACGTCGTAGAGCCTCGAAAGGACTGTGACGACAGATATGGGTGGAATGATCTCTGAAGGGATCTTCTGTTGTCCCCTTTCCTGGTGGAAAGCATTGACTTCTTCTTTTCCTTAGATTCTAAGACACCTGCTAGGGCATCATCCCCAAATAACTTGCCTCCCACATAGGGTTCTGAAGCAAGATTTGAGCAGGCTGTGGTGTCAGCCTCACAATGGTGCAGCCACAGGGTTCTTCCAGTGAAAATACCTGCTGCTAGCGATCTTGCTGAAAACTGCATGACATCCATGGATGCATCCACCATAAAGGTTACTGCCCGAGACATTTTCAGCAGGGACTTGTGGGTTTGGGCCGGGTCCTGCTGTGGACCATCCAGCAGGTCTTCCAACCAGAGCAGGGAAGCTCTTGTAAACACCAAGGAGGCTGATGCTGCCTGGATGGAAAGCGCACTAGCCTCATGGATCTTCCTGAGGCACTGATCCATTTTGCACTCTGTTGCATCCTTGAGGATTCAGCAAATTTGCTGTTGGAGCATCCACCAGTGGGACTTTCAACTGGTCCATTATGTGCTGCTCCAGCATACAGTATTTGCTAGTGATTGGAACAGACTTCTTGAATTGTAATGGGACATCAAATTCAGACTTCATCACTTTAGGAAGTAGTGATGGGAGTTTCAGTACTCTTGACTTGGTTTCTGGTCTGGACATACCGCTGAAACCCTAGATGCTGAGGAAGCTGGAGGATCCTCTGGGGAATTTAGAGTGAGGGCTTCCATTGCCTTGCACAGGAGGGGGAAGAAGTGAGCTTCCTGAAAGATCCTATTGGTTGAAATCTCCTCTAGTTCTGAATCCCCACTCCATTCTTCTTCATCCAGGACAATTAGGTCATTGTCTGGGTCAACAGACATATAATTGGAAGGCTGAGGATGCCCACCCTGGGTGGTGGCATAAGGGTCAGGTGATGTGCGATTCAGTGGTGGCCGTGTGTTAGCAGATGAGTGGACCCTAGCAGTACCCTGCACCACTTGTACTCTAGATGGTATCTAAGTGGGTGCTGGTGCCACTGCTTCCTGTGGGAGGAGCCATGTGGGAGCTGAAGAGGCAGACTGGTCCCTGGCTAGGTTCATCAAAAGAGAATCCCACAGCTGGTCCTTTAATTGTTGTAGTGAGTGAACTGACAGTTGTAATTGGATATGCTGGACATGAGAGCAACATGACTGGAGCACCCCCCTTGAAGCTGATGAGTGTGGGGAGAAGAGGGGGGATTGGGACCTTTCCCTCCCTGGCCTCTAGCAAGGGTTGGAGAGATGTAGGCTCATCCAGAAAACATGTGAATGCCTCAGGAGAGGATCTTGCAGAAAAAATGGAATCCAAGGAAGTGTGAGGCTGATTGCCTTCTTCCTCAGATAAGGATTCTTGGTCCCTCTGCATTCTGCAGGTGGCACTGTGAGAGTCCTTCTGTGTAACTCCCTTCTCTTTATCAAGGCATTGCCAATTCAGACTGACTCATCTGCTATCTTTAGGCCCAACGCCTTCCGGAGCCGCCCTGCCTGTCCAAACGTGTGCCTCAGCCACCTCCTGCCTGTTGGTAGAGGAGCAGGCCATCACTGCCTCCTTCTGTGCCTCCATAGTACATGAAGGCACTGAGGCCTGTTTTGGTAATGGTGCTGGTGCTGTGTCTGGTGTGGGAGGAAGCAGGAGCAGTTTTAGCCTCTTCGTGGGATTTTCAGATTTGTGGGTTGCTTTTCCCGTGGGAGCAATGTGCTGCAGAGGTTACAGGGGCCAGGAGCACGGAGGTGGCTATGTCAATACACTGGTGTTGCTGGTGGGGTGGGGGGCAAAGGTAGTCCATGAAGTTGGCAAATGTGTGCTGTAGCCTTCCTTGTACAGGACGTAAGAATGCGGCTGGCCATGGAGGGAAAGGCCGGTCCTGTTGCAGTGAACTTTAGGTGATGTCACTGCTCTTGCGGGGGGGGGAGGCGTTGAGGCCATTAAGGTGCTTGCTGCCGAGGCTCCAGGAAGGGCTGGGATGAGATGTGAGGCTGGCATGGTTAGTTAACTAACTGCAAAAGGTGCCATTCTGAAGGTGGGGGGAGCATTTGCACACAGCTTCGCGCCGTGGTGAGAACTCTGGTAGCAGGGAAAGAACTAAAAACCTTTTTTTTACATAAAGGAAAGGGAACAGTGAAAAGGAGCGACAACAGTAACAAGATGAAATAACACTACACTAACACAAACAATACAGGCCTGAACCCGAGCAGAGAGAGAACTCAACTGTTCTTGGTGAAGGCAGAAGAGAACTGAGGCAAGGAGCTGCGCAGAGCAGGAAGTACCTGCAAAATTCAACAGTGCTCTTCTGCCTTCAACTGCTACCCACCTGAGATCATCTTTTCCATGCACAGGAGAAAGCCCTAAACTTCTTGACCCTCTGGAGGACATAAACTAGACCAGACTCACACTGGTAGGAGATCTTAAAACCTTGAAAGGTCATCCTGAAGATGTTTGGGACACAAACCATGTAAAACTTTAGGTCAAATTCAACCTGTTACATTAAACCCTGAACTGAGTTTGCTTTAGCCCAATTATATCCATCTTCTTTTATACACTTTCACCCAAGGATTGCTTACTGCTAAATTCTTAAACCTTTTTTTGCATGTGGAGTGACAGATTTCTGACATTCAACATCGGTTTAGCAATAGGCTGTGACAGCATGCAAGGGTGCTGTCAAACACCTCAACATGTTGGGCATTATATGAGGCACACACACCACCAAAAGCCCACTCTCTCCCCCCAAGGTATGATAAGCAGTTCATAGCTGAATACTGAACCCTATCCATTGTCAAATTTCCAGAGGCAACATTTTGCTCTCAGTTCAGCATTACTGGATAATGTCAGCATTGCCTGGGAGTTTTACAGATTTTTATATTTGTGAATGTCTTGTTTCCCCCTTGAAAACTTGTCCCAGAAGTATGGGAAGCAGGAGCCACAGAGAATCACAGATGTTACAGAGCTGTATTCTGGACAATTTAAGTGTCAGATAATATTGTGTAGGTTGGATAGTCTTACAGGGCTGTTTAATCTTTCACCTTCCAATATTCCTAGACATCAATTTGTAAGTGAGCTATGTATTTTTTAATAGAACTAGACACATTGGAGAAAGTAAAATATAGAGGACTTCAGAGGAATGTACCTATTCAGGAATTCTCCTGGGCAGGACTTGCAGACAATATAGCAAAACAAAGAAAGCACAAAAGGAACAGAGGAAGCTGGGAGTGACTCCCTGTCTGAAAGTGTGGAGAGCTGCTGCCAGTCAGTGTAGACAATACTGAGCTAGATGGATCAGCAAGCCTGACTCGGTATAAGGCAGCTTCCTAAAATGAAACTTTTCGTGCAAGCATGAAATCCGAGTTCATTCCAAGCCTTTTCAAACAGAATGCTAAACTATGATTTAGTTCTACATGTATGAATAGGCATGAAAAAGAAAAACATGGAAGTACCAAATGAGGAAAGTATGTGGACTTCAATGTACTTAAATTCTAAATAGTTCTTCAGGGGCAGAATTTTTAGAATTTTTTTGTAACGTATTTGGAGAGCAAAGATTCATGTTGGTTGCATCAAAGATTGAAGAAGGATTTCAATTCAAAATGTGTTGGGCTCAGCAATTAATACACTTCTGTACCTCCAGAGACTTCTTCCCTTCTTTTCCAATGAACTGGTATGAGTTTGAGCTCCTACCTACCCCTCCTCTTTGGGCACAGATGTGAAGCGCATATCAGAACATATCCCTACTGGGAGGAAGGGCGGGATATAAATCTAATAAGTAAATAAATAAATCAGAAGCTTTTGATTCCATTTTTAAACTAACCAGAGTTCCTCATTACATCAAAACGCAAGAGAATTCTGGTTAGCTGAACCTCTAGTTAGTTCAAACAAACTAGGATTAAAATTAATGTATCCTGGCTTTTTCACTGGTGAAACTATAATGGGGAATTTCAGGGCCATTGCACAATATCATTTCATACAACAAAGCAGAAATAACTTTCATTATATTGTGATACTATCAGTCTGCAGCAGAACATACGTTACATTCCAGCCAGTGATAAGGGAAATGTAGTTTTCAGTTTGAAACATTTACTATACTGCGTGATTCACAGGTGTGAACAAGGTGCTTTAAAACTCTTTACATCCTGTTATCTCTGTTTGTGGTGTCGCAACAGGCGAAGCCTATGGTTTGGTGGCATGGGGTAGGGTCTTCTCTGTGGAGCTCCGTTTGTGGAACTCCTTCCCAACCTAGATGAGACACTGATGGCATTTAGGTGCCACCTTAAAACATTTTTATTTCACCAGGCATTTGGTGGTTAATTGCACACTGCTGCTGACAGAGTATATTTGCTGCTGCTGTTTTAAAGTTCATATGAATTTGTTGGAATTGTAATTGTTTTTCATAATTCTATATACTTGTATGTTTTTAAGGACTGTCATTAGCTGCCCTGGGTTCTGATTAGGAAGAAGGGTGAGTATACGAATAATACATAAATGAATGACACTGTGACGGTCAATGGGGTTGTCCCTTCTCAAATGGCCACCATCTGCCAGTGATTCTTCACAGTCACCATCCCTTACGTGCTCTGCTACCTGCTCAGCACTGAGGAAGTGGGTTCTTGAAGATGAGCCCAGGGTTCCTGGAAGAAGGGAAAGGTGATGGCTTCCTCAGGAGATAGTGGAAATGAGTTCTGTCAGTGGCTGTTAAACATGACAGCTAAAGGCAACTTCCATAGTAAGCCCTCCTGAAAAATATGAGAGATTCCTCCCAACCCCCAAAGATCAGAAAAAAATGTTCAGAGGCAATTTTCACCCCATCCTCCCTCCCCCCCAATGCTAAAAAAGGTCTGTGCTGAATAATTTGGCCCAGCACTACGCACAGCTTGCAGAAACAGAATGTTAAACCAGACGGACTTGATCACTAAGTAACAAGGGGTTGTATCCAACTAAGTACTACTCAGAGTAGACCCACTGAAATGAATGGACCTAAGTTAGTCATATTCATTAACTTTAACGCATTTACTCTGAGTAGCACTAGTACTGGAAACAACCCACAGTCTATGATAAATGCAGGCAGCATCTCTCTTTTTCCTGTGCAACACAGAACTCTTACTTTGGATAGCAGTCTGGCAGCTCCGAAAAATTGATTTGAAAATCCAATTGATGACTAATTAGATTTTCATAATATGACCTGCAGATTTCAACAAAAAAAAGTTACGTTTTTGTAACCAATCTAATGAATGTCTGTGTGACTAATATGGAGGGGAAAGGAGCAATTATTACTCCAGAGGATTGTCTGCTCATTCTCTAATCCGAATATAGGAACAAAGCAATACAGGGAGAATGATAGCTATCATTTAAAATCAAATGTGTTAAATGAAAGTTATGATTTTAATTGAAGTCTGCTTTTTCCCTTTCCACTTTATCCTTTGAATACTGAGTTGAATCCTTTAATTAAAATTTGTCATGGACACTGGTGAAAGTACCAAAGTAGATGTAGTACCTGAGAGGAAGCAACCCCGAGTAGTTTTAAAGGGTGGCTAAGACCAACGGGAAGCAAAAACAGCTTAGTGCTCTTGTATATTCAAAGCATGGCCCAGAAATTCAAATGTGCTTTTTAGTGGCAGGTCCCTTGAGACTTCCCTCTTTCACTCTGAAAATAACCTACCAACACACAAACAAGGTTTTTGCCTTTCATATATTTCCCTGGAGAGAGGTGAGTGTAGCTGGAATGCAAAAATATGCAAGAGAATGTTTGGAATTTGAAGATACTGACTTGCATTAGTTATGATTTTAATAACAACAATAAAATTATTCTAGTGCTAATACAAGTATTTTACTTAAGTTAATTTTATACTATTCTATAACAGAAAGTAAATAACATATTAAAAATGGTTTATGATGATCACACCTAAAAGACATAGCACATGCAGCAAATTAAACAGCTAGCACTTAAATGCTTAGCAAAAGCATTTAACTAAAAAGTACGTATTATGGGCATGAAATTGTGTAGGAAAAGGCTTAATGAATTATGCATTTTGTACACATTGCTCAAGTCTCATAACAAAATGGGCACCATCCATCAAACACTTGTGCTGTGCATCCTCCGCTCATTTGGATATATGCTTTCATTTGCCTCTTTGGCTTTTCCATAGAATTGACTGACTGCATGTCCTCTTGCTATCAAAGGGACACAGTAGATAGGAAGCGGCCTATGTCAAGCCATTGGTCAATCTAGCTCAATACTGTCTACACTGACTAGCAGTGGCTCTCCAGGGTTTCCGGCAGGAGTCTCTCTACCCTACCTGAAGATGCTGGGGAGTGAATCTGGGACCTTCTGCACATAAGGCAGACGCTGTACCTCTGAGCTATGGCCAGGACTTGGTAGGAGGAAGCAGAAAGAGCAACAGAGAACTTATTTACATCTGGCAGAGCAGGACGTGTGTTATTTCAAGACCTCATATTAATACTATTCCAGTGATCATGCAGATGGCTAAACTAGTGCAGATGGCTACCAAAGCATTCATAACCGGCTACCATCTGGATTCCTCACTGCAGCTGTACCTCTACGCCACACCAGCACTTTCAGACAACCTATTTATTGAGCATTCATCCTGATTTGTTTGCAAGGAGGTTAGATGATGTGTCAATCTCATACTTTCCATTGCATTTCCCCATCGTTTTCCTCATAGCAAAAAGTCTAATTTGGGGGGGGAGTGGGCTTTTTGTGCAAAAGCTCCAAATAATCTTGGATGGGCAAGCAGACCTGGCATGTATTACGGAGACCTGGCTGGATGAGGCCTCAGCTCCCATTCTTGAGGCCATGTGTCCGCCGGGTTTCCGTTATGCACAACAACCGAGGGTGGGAAGGCGGGGAGGGGGTGTGGCAGTCATCTATCGGGAGTCTCTAGTTTTTACCAGACCTCCTCTTCATAGGACTAAGTTTGTTGACTGCATGTACTGGAGGTTGGGCCCGAAGGGCAGTTTGGGGATCCTGCTTGTGTACCGCCCACCCTGCTGCACAGCAGACTCCCTGGCCGAGGTGCTAGAGATGGTCTCGGCTGTACGTGCGTTGTCCCCAGAGCTGTTAATTCTCGGGGACTTCAATGTACATGCTGAGGCCACTCTCGTAGGAGCCCCTCGGGATTTCCTGGAAACCATGGCTTCCTGGGAACTGCACCTTAGTAATATTGGGCCCACCCATGTAGCCGGTCATGGTCTCGACCTTATATTTGTCCTGGGAGGGGAGGGAAGTGTTCTGAAGTTGGGGGTGGCTTCTTCCACCCCTGTGTCATGGTCAGACCACTATCTGGTAAATATAGACTTCTCGATACCACACACCCTCCGTAGGGGAAAAGGACCTATTAGAATGGTCCGCCCCAGACGCCTAATGGATCCAGAAGGATTCCTGACTGTGCTTGGGGAATTGGAACCTGCTGAAGGCCGCACGGTCGATACCCTGGTGATGGAGTGGAATGAGGGGATCACCAGGGCTCTGGACCGCGTGGCGCCGAAACGTCCTCTCCCCCTGAACAGAACTCAGTTAGCACCTTGGTATACTCCACGGTTGCGAAATCTGAGACAGGAGGTGAGACGACTAGAACGCCGGTGGCGGAAATCCCGTTCCGAAGATGTCTGGACACAGGTTAGAGCAGCAGTAACTGCCTACCAAGTGGCAATAAAGGCAGAAAAGAAGAGGTTCTTTGCTGCCTCTATTGCGTCCGCAGAGTGCTGTCCCAGGAGGTTGTTCCAAGTGGTCTGAAGCCTGGTCGGTCCAGTTGCTCAGGAACCCTTGGAACAGTCTAAGGCCTCCTGTGACAAATTAGCAAAGCACTTTGCCGACAAAATCGAACATTTACGGAGCTCAATTCCGTACGCCGTGGACACAGTAAATGAAACAGAGTTGGCCAGTTGCAATCCGGTCAAATGGGATAGGTTTCGACCTCTTCCTTCTGAGGATGTGGACAAGGTGCTCTCGACTGTGAAGCCTACCACCTGTCTAACTGATCCTTGCCCATCGTGGCTCCTTGTGAGCTGCAAAGAGAAATTGGGCGAGGGGATTAAGGCGGTGGTCAATGCATCCTTGGAGGAGGGTGTAATGCCATTAGCACTCAAGGAGGCAATTGTAAAGCCCATCTTAAAGAAGTCCTCCTTGGATCCCCAAGTTCTGAATAACTTTCGCCCAATTTCGAACCTACCATTCCTGGGCAAGATCATTGAGCGAGTGGTGGCTAATCACACTTGGATGAAACGGATTATTTGGATCCATACCAATCGGGTTTCAGGACTGGACATGGAACTGAAACAGCATTGGTCGCTCTAGTTGATGATATGAGGAGGGCATCAGATAGGGGAGAATTCACCTTTCTTGTCCTCCTCGATCTCTCAGCGGCTTTTGATACTGTCGACCACAGTATCCTTTTACATCGCCTGGAGGAATCGGGAATAGGAGGCACTGTACTACGGTGGTTCCATTCCTTTCTTTCCGACAGGCATCAACAGGTAGCATTGGGGGAGGAGGTTTCAGACCCTTGGCCTCTCAATTGTGGTGTGCCACAGGGCTCTATCCTCTCTCCCATGCTATTTAATATCTATATGAAGCCGCTGGGGACAATCATCAGGAGATTTGGGCTGCAGTGTCACCAATATGCGGATGACACTCAGCTCTATCTCTCGTTTAAATCTTCACCAGAGTCTGCTGTGGAGTCCATGTCCAAGTGCCTGGAATCCGTGAGTGGATGGATGGGAAGGAACAGGCTGAAGTTGAATCCTGATAAGACTGAGGTGCTACTCGTGGGAGACAAGGGAAGGCTGGGAGATGTTGACCTGGTGTTCGACGGGGTGAAATTGCCCCTGAATGACCAGGTCCGCAGCCTTGGGGTTGTTCTTGATTCCAAGCTGTCCATGGAGGCTCAGATTTCGGCAGTGAGCCGGGCAGCTTGGTATCAATTATACCTCATTCGTAGACTGCAGCCCTACCTTCCTGCTCATCAGCTTCCACTGGTGGTACATGCCCTGGTCACCTCTCGGTTGGATTACTGTAATGCGCTGTACGTGGGGTTACCCTTGAAAACGGTCCGGAAATTACAACTTATACAAAATGCTGCGGCTCGACTACTTACAAACTGTCGCCGCCGGGAACACATCACCCCAGTGTTGTTCGACCTACACTGGCTCCCAGTTATTTTCCGGGCCCAATTCAAGGTGTTGGTATTAACCTTTAAATCCCTATACGGTCTCGGCCCAGTTTATCTGATGGAGCGCCTCCAGCGCCACCAACCATGCCGCCCAACAAGATCAGCCACACAGGACCTTCTCTCAATCCCGCCAACTAAAACAGCTAGGTTGGCGGGGACAAGAGAGAGGGCATTTTCAGTGGCGGCCCCCACTCTCTGGAACTCCCTCCCGTATGACCTTCGACATGCCCCTTCCCTGAATGTATTCCGCCAAGCTTTGAAGACCTGGCTCTTCAGACAGGCCTTTGGGACTTACGGGGAGGGTTAAATTTTTACGACCAATAGCCTACTACTCTGTACTGGAACTGTTTTATTGTTTTATTGTTATATTGTATTTTATGATGTATTTTATTATGATGTAATGTATTGTTGTTAAATTGTACGTCGCCTAGAGTGGCCATTGGCCAGATAGGCGACCCACAAATTAAATTATTATTATTATAAACTTTTAATTGCACAACCTGAGTTTGTCAGTATGTGACTGAATCTCATCTGAAAATAGTGATAGACTAAAAGTGCCTAATGTAGTGCACATCCTCAAACAGATGCACTGTATCCCCAGGAAAAATGTTCCCATGGAAATGCACAGTTAAGGACTCTTCTTCCTATTAAAAAAAATGACACTAAACAATCCTCATTTTTTCAGAAAGAAAGTATCAACCACAACGAGTTGCACTTCAACTCCTGATGAATAGTAGTTGAGCTCATTTGTGCAGTGCGGTGAACAATGGATCTGTTCAACCTAGGTTCAAATTTCCCCTTAACAAAGCTGAGATTTTGTGTCAAGTGCATCAGTTTCTATTTTTCAGTCTATTTATTTTTTATTAAACTTATATAATGCCCTTCCTCCCAGTTATTTATTTATTTATTACATTTATACCCCACCTTTCTTTTCATGATAGAAACCCAAGGCGGCTTACATATGGTTCCCAGGGGGTCTCCATCCAGGCACTGACCAGACCTGACCCTGCTTAGCTTCAGCAGCAGGGGCTGGCCTTATGTGCCTTCAGACCATACATAGCCTGGGATTGTTGCAAGAATACCAGGGACAAATTCCTATGTAGAACACACCAGGTTCCTTGAAAAAAAGGCAGGATACAAATATAATAAATAAAATATGGTTAAAACACCTAAAATTGATTATCTATTTATGTCTTCTGGACTTCTGAATAAGTGGTCTATTGACAGTTACTGCACTGAACAAATTAACAGTTTTCAGTACTTAAATTAAAATTCTTACATTTATTTTCCATCCAGTATTGCAAATGGAACAGCCACATAATAGGAATTACAACAAAAGCTATTCAACTGGTATTGTTAGTGGTCAGTGGAAGAATGGGAATGGATAATCAATAACAGTCTCAGCTACATTTCCAACAATAATTTTCTATGGCATACGGCCTGAAGCATTCTTGGCTTCAAAAATGTACAATATTTGTTAAAATTATGGGGACCAGCAGAGCTGGGTTTGAGCATCAAGTTTTTCACAGCAAGAGTCTTTACAAAATGTAGAATACAGTGAGAATATGCTAATTATTATGACTTTTGCAAATTTGTCATAGCAGCATTAAAAGCAACAACAAGAAAAATACTTGGCTAAATGCCAATCTCTTTTAAATCAGTTTCTGTGCTTATAGCTGCAATTTTCTATTTATTTTTCAAATGGACAATCTGTTCTTAAAGCTTTATATTGCCATGGGTTCTACTGGGATGAAGTCTGAATTATGTTAAGACATTAGGAACAATTCTATTTATTTATCCATTCTTCCCATCTCCAAGCTATATATCAATCTTAAGAGTGCTTAAACGTAAACTACACAATGTTTAATGAAAAATTACTTTCATGCGTGTTTATAATACAGCCACAAGAGTGGCTGTATCCTATAGTCAGCATGGATTTTTTGCATTCCGCAATGTTACATTGAAAATACTCCCCCATGCCATTCTGATGCTTCCCATAAGCTCATTTCAAAACAAAACCTTACAAAACTTATAGTCCTGCACTCAAAACGCTTGCTTAACAACCCTCTAAATTTTTATCGCTATACACAAAACAGTCAGAGAGAATCGAGGGTTCAAAGTGTAAAAAGAGAGAGAGAAAAACCAGACCCCTTTTGGACTTTTTTCTGTCAGAGTTCTCATAATTTGTTGAAATTAATTAAAATCAGCCATGCTCACAGAGTACCTGTAATCCTATTACCGACCTTGCCCCATACTCTGACCTTCATTGTCTGCAGTTTAAAAGTAAAAAAAAAAAAATGCCTGGCTGATTTTTAATTAATTTAAGAAATTTAGCATTGAACTCAATGATAAGGCCGGGCATGCTCAGTAAGAACCAACTGTCAGTGTTCTAAAAGCCAGACTCACAGCTGCTGGGCTTGTCTAATAAGTGGGCCACACCCACACCAGACCTTTATTTCACTTTAGACAGTCATGGCTCCTCCCAAAGAATCTTGGGAAGTGTAGTTTGTGTAGGATGATAAGAGGAGACTCTTATTCCCCTGACAGAGCTCTAGTGGTCAGAGTAGTTTAACAGTCAGCCACTCTGATCGAAGCTCTGTGAGGGGAACAGGGCATCTCCTAGTAACTCTCAGCACCCTTCACTAACTACATTTCCCAGGATACTTTGAGAGAAGCCATGACTGCCTAAAGTGAAATAAAGGTTTGGTGTGGGTGTGGCCAGGGACAGCTTTGGTTTAAATTTGGATGGCTGCTGTAGAATAAAAAGGAGGGGGAAACCCTGAAAAAGAATGATACTGTTCACAATGTTTTCCTTTGGAAAGGAAAGGGGCTTCCCCTCTGCCCAGTGCCCATCCATCTAATCTCCTCCCCTCCCCCTCCCCTTCCTCCCTCCCCTCCCCTCCCTCCCCCTTCCCCAGGTCAGTTTCACCTATCTTAAGCATGATTGCACAAGAGTAAATCCCACATAACTCAAAAAGCATGCATATGATCAAACCTGCCCTCCCCTCCTCCTCCCTTCTATCCCCTCCCTCTTGCCTTCCCTTCCCCTTCCTTCATCCCTCCTTTCCCCTCCCCCATCCAATCCCCTCCTTTCCCTCCCCTCCACCCTCCCCCTCGGTCAGTTTTACCTATCCTAAGCATGATTGTACATGAGTAAATCCCATTGAACTCAATAAGCATGCAAATGATCAAACCTGCCCTCCCCTCCTCCTCCCTCCTATCACCTCCCCTTTGCCCCTTACCTCCCTGTTCCTTCACCCCTCCCCCTCTCCTTCCAATCCCTTCCTTCCCCCTCCCCCTCCTTCTGCTCCTCTCTTCCCTCTCTCCTCCTTCCCATACCAAATTCTTCCAAGCTATACAGGAAGCGGATTGGACTGTGAAAGACCAACCCAAATTGTGTTTGTATTTTTACACATTTGTAGGGCAGTACAATATCTCAGAGAGGAAGTCAGGTCTCCTGCTCCCCTGGTGCATTCACTATAGCTGCCCAATTTCCCTGCTTTTTAAAGTTTGATAGAAATATCTGTTGGCTATAGGTACATTCTTAAACTGCAAGATTTTTTGCCTATTAGTTGAATTAGTGCTTCAGTTAGTGTTTAATATTGCACTATAACGCTCAGTATCATTCAAGTCATTTCTGTGACTTACTTGTGCTGGATCTACATCGTTTAGCATAACTATTGATGTGCAATGGTAGTCTAGAACCAGTCTCCAGAAATCTTTGACAGTATTTGGTAAAGGATGCTGTGTAACTATAAAAGCTGAAGGCTGTTTATAACTCTGTAAAACAAGAAGAAAGATAATTCTATTGAGCAAAACTGTCAGGATTAAAGTTTTAATAAGAAAGTATCAGCTGCAACAAAGGGCACTCAAGCCGCAGGGCATTCATAGATGACAGCAGTACCGAATAGCTTCACAGAAGAGACAGGACAGATCCACACCATACATTCAAAGCACATCCAAGACACATTTAAAGCACGACTTCTCTGATGTTCACCCTTTTATGAAATGTTTCTTGCTTATGTATTATAATGTTTATGATAAGTGGGTTATATTAAAGGTAAGTGGTGAGTGCGGTGAGGGGGGAATGAGTGAGTTGAATGTTGAAGTGTGCTGGATAGTTATTGGCTGAGTGACTGAGAGCGAGAGAGAGAGAGGTTTATATCTGAGTGTGTGGCTGTTTTGGCAGCTGGAGGGGATAGTTGGAAGGACTGTTTAGTGTTAGAGAGTGTAGGGTCAGTGTTATTATTTTTGGATTAGTAGGTGAGAGGGGGAAGCTAGTATAGGAAAATTAGAGGAGCAAGCCAGGCAGTGCTTTAAAGTGTTTAAAGAACATACAATAACTTAGGTTTAAGACCTTGAGACAATTTATGAAACCACATTCTTATGAACAACAAGGGAACTTGCTTCTTTTCAAATACAACTGTTATAAAATAAATATTGTTTTGTTTTCACATAAATGCCTCTTCATTGGCTATGCTAGAGGCTGAGTCAGATATTTAATATCTGTGGTGGCAGCAAAACCGTGAAGGAGAGTTTAGTGTCAGGTCACAGGGGCCAAACGCATACCTGTGAGCTTTAGCTTTGAAGAGACAAAGTGTCACAGGGGAGTGGAGGCTTGCCTTTATACCCGAGTAATACAGCCATATTGCTAAGGGAAATAGAAGGGAATCCCTGAATGGAATTGCTATACTTGGTAGTGTGAAGAGTAAATACAAACCTGTGTCTGCTAGCAGAAGTGAGGGACTATGGGTGGAACAACTTCCCCAAAAGAATCATGGGAATTGTGATTTCTCCCTCGCAGAGCTACAAATTCCCAGCACCCTTAACAAACTATAGTTCCAAACTATAGTCATGTGCTTCAAATTTGTATTAGATGTGCCCAAAATTAAGGTGTGGACAAGGATGGAAGATGTGCAGACGTGTTTATTAGCAGAAATTTACTCGTGAAATCTGTTGACTTTCTAGACTTTAGAGAAGGAACAGCAGTCGTTGAATGGATCTTGACTATTCTTATCCCTGCTGGACGGGACAAGCATTTTTTAAAGATCCCCCCACACCAGTGGCGCCTGAAGACACATTGGTGTAGAGAATCTTTGCTGATGTAGTGCTTATCATTGCACCAGCAGTACCTATCACTGCTAAACCTGTACACTGACTGAGCGCTACCAATCCAAGGGGCAAAAAATGGATTGAGCAGGGGCTTAGGCAGAATCTCATCTACCCATACTGTAAGTTGGAAAGAACTAACAGTTTAGCTGTGTATTATGTGGCAAATCCCAGCTCCAAGGCTATCCGAGGTCCAGTTAAAATGACCACTGTTTTGTTAGGGCTAATACCAGAACAATATATTTACAAATCCAACCAGCTGCAAAGCCAGAAGTACAAAAACAGCTGCAGAAAACAAGGGCAAATCTAGCAACACCACAACCACTCCCCCAGCATCTCTGCCAACTCTACTGCCACCCACCAATCATTAGCTATATGTTGACAGCACCAATCAATGCGTGGTAACGACAACACCCTATCTATGCACAAACTTTCCATAATCAGGGTAATGTTTAGAGAACATTATATAAATGCACACCACTTTTATTACTTTTTAAAGGATCGTTTTTATGGAAGGTTATTTAAAACGTCTTCATTCTTTTCCAAAGTCTGCTTTCTTGGCATATGTGACAGCCTTAATTACTGTTGCTCTAAAATGTCAGCGATACTCTAGAAATCTCTAGAGAGTGTAAAACATGTTTAAGTATCCTTCTACTGATACCCTATTAGTGCTATTAAAACTTCCATGGCTGCATTTAACTGAAGCGGGGAAGGAGGAGGGGGGAAGAGGAAGAATAATCTTTAGGAAATGTTCATTCAGGCAGAAATGAATAGAGTGACTGATGTAATGGCTTGTGTACTATCTATGCTGGCAGGTAACTATTATGTTTCTTTGTTAATTGCTATGAAAATTAGAAGGAGAGGAAACTAAAATACTGCTGCAAAGCTTATTATGCTGTTTAGTTGTCTTAGGTGCATCCTTTACACAATTACCTGGGAGTTAATTCTATTGAAGTATGTTAGTGACATACTGAATAACTCTTTCCCTGTTAGGCGTTACTGTTATAGTTAATATTCAACTGCTGGATAAGACATCTAGGCAGATTTTATTTGTTAATATGCCCCCTCTCCAATTTCCAGTTCTCTGAATAAAACTTTCAGGCTTTGGCTATGATAAAACATATGTAAGATCTTAAACATATCTGAGAGTTTAAAGATTTTTGGAGGGGAGTCATTTTTCAGAAGCAAATTAGAAAAATTTCATCCCCTCGGTGGTGACTTCGCTTTCTTGTATTTTCCAGACTATTAACATCAGGGCAGAAACTTACATCCATCAGTGCAGCATTAATGTAATTACTGCTTTCACCATCTATTGTGATGAGGAAAGGCAGGCATCTGTCTGGAGGAAGCACATCCATGCACCGATTCTTCTCATGATTCCGTGGTAAAAGTGCTATACTGCAGTCTTCCACACGCAGAGTTGGAGTTACCATGTTAAGAGTCTACCAAAGACGAAAAGAAAACAATATGAGAAGAGTTGCTTGGCAATGAAGGTGGCTTCAGAATAGGATTACTAAAGGTAAAGGTGTCCCTGCACTTATAGTGCGAGTCGTTTCCGACTCTTAGGGTGACGTCTTGCGACGTTTACTAGGCAGACCGTATATATGAGGTGGGATTGCCAGTTCCTTCCCCGGCCTTTCTTTACCGCCCAGCATATGCTGGGTACTCATTTTACTGATCACGGATGGATGGAAGGCTGAGTGGACCTCGACCCCTTTTACCGGAGATTCAACTTCCTCCTTCCGTTGGAATCAAACTCCAGCCGTGAGCAGAGCTTCGGCTGTGTTACTGCCACTTACCACTCTGTGCCATGGAGGTTTGTTGCACCACTAGTCTAAGCATTAATTTTCAAAGATAGTCTGTTCTTCAGAGAATAATGGAAAAATTCGGGATGCCCAATTGAAAAAAAAAACCCACTTAGGAATAAAGGCACTATTGTGCTTTTAAAAACGTATTGCTGGTCCATGACTTACCCTAAATTCTTCTTTGATCTGGCTTGAATTGGTCTGAGGATCCAGTTTGTTCATTTCATAATACACAGATCTAACTTGTGAGGCAGGAACAGAGGTATCTCCACACAGACAGGCTTCCAATATTGCATCATGTATGAATACATATTGTTCCTGGAGAAGTAAAGAGATACTTAATATTTATTTTATTTATTATTACATTTATATCTCACCTTTTCTCCCAAGTAGAATGCCCTCATGTGGGTTATAGCACCATCTAGCGTCTGAAGGCAAGAATGCACAGGAATCAAGACCCAGGTTGCTCCTTCCAGTCCCATTCCAGTTCATTCTTGTCTTTCTCCGAGGCTGTTCTTCCTGTTTTAGTGTAGTGAGTTTTTCTCTGTGTGGGGAGAGTGTTGTGAGAGGACTTGCGTGAGAGTGTGGCCTTTTGCGGTTGTGTAGGGGTCCCCTTTCTTCCACTGGGTCCTGCTGATCCACTGGGTCCTGCTGATCCTAGTGCCAGTAGCAAATTTCCAGCTCTCCACTTGCATCGCAGGGCTTGCAGCTGCGCCCCATAGCTTCAGTTTTTGCCCAGATCTCTCCACCTCCATTGCAGGGCTCATGGCTGCGGCCCTGCAGCTTCATTATTTGCCTTCCTCTCCTCCTCTCCACATCCACTGCTGGGCTCGCGGCTGTGGCCCCGCAGCTTCAGCTTTTGCCCTTCACACCTCCCTAACACAGGGAGTCCTACCTCGTTGGGCTCATGGTTGTGGCTCCAGAGGTTTTTGAGACTATCCCTCTGCGTTTCACTGTAACCAGGACATTGTACTCCCATCCTTTTGTCCTAATCCTGTTCACCCGCTCGAGAAAGCCTGGCACTCTCTAGATGTCTGCAGAGCCCTCAAGGTTTACCTTTGCTGTACTGAAGACATACGGCTAACTGAATCCTTATTTGTATCTTTTCACCCTAGAACTCCGGGGAAGAAAGTGGCAAAATTCACCTTATCTTGTTGGTTGCATGCCTGCTTAGCCCTGGCCTACGAGTCAAGCTTCCAGTGCCTCTCAATATCATGGCACTTTCTACCAGATCTGCAGCTATCACAGCTGCGTTTGCAACAAATGCACCTCTTGCAGATATTTGCAGGGCAGCGGAATGGTCTACTCCAAACTCATTCATCAGGCGCTATAAGATAGACCACTATGCATCTGCTGATGCTTCTTTCGGGAGATGTGTTCTGCAACAGGTTGTTTCACAGGTTTAGGCAGTGAGTAGTCCCTCCCTACTAGGGCTGCTTTGGTACATCCCACATTGATGGCATGCTACCTGGGGAAAACGGACCACTGGTCTCACCTGACAGGTGGTTTTCCCAGATATCATGCCATCACGGCCCTCCCTGATGGAGGCTGCCTGGGTATATTACACTGTAATCTTCTCATATACATTTTTAGTGGTAAGGTTACTTCAATTTCACTAAGTTATAATGTGTTAATGAGTCAAGACCTTTGTGTATGTGTTCTGGCTGCTCCTTTGTTTGTGTAGTTGTCTTTTCTTTGTGATTCTGCCTGTTCTGTTTATGACTGCCTTCCAGATGTCTCACTTCAGCCTTGTCTCAAATGAACTGCAGTGGGACTTGAAGAAGCAGCCTGGGTCTTGACTCCTGTGCATTCTTGCCTTCGGATGCTAGATTGCACTATAACCCACGTGATGGCATGATACCTGGGAAAACCACCTTTCAGATGAGACCAATGGTCCGTTCTCTAAGGAGCTCATAGTGGCATATATAGTTCTCCCCTTCCCATTTTATCCTCACACAACCCTATGAGGTAGGTTAGGCTAGGAGACGGTGACAGGCCCAAGGTCACCCAGTGAATTTCAGGGCTATGGGGATTTGAACCCTGGTCTCCCGGGCCCTAGTCCAACACTCTAACCACTACAACACACTGATAATAGTAATAATGTCTATGAAAATGAGTCTTTAACTGAAAAAAGAAATATCCAAATTCTGCATTCAGCTTTGCACTTGCTCTTGGAAAACCAATAGTATTACTTATCATGGTATAATACTACAGTATTATATATTTATTGTAATTTAACATGCGGGCTGCTGTAACTTCACTGGCTTTCCCTCATTTTGGCATGCAGAGTCATCAATATATTAATTATATCCAGAGTTCATTTACTATTTTTTTTTACATCTCACCCAGGAACTACAGTGAATTCCTTGAGTATGGCTTAGTTCTATTGTCTGGGTTCTAACAGTTCAGATTATATATGTGGACTTTAGAATACTTCATGATTGAATGCTCCTCCACACAAAAACTTTCCTGTACATAGAAAACTAGTGTTTCAGGGAAAAGGCTAGTTTACAGCCCTTCCCTCTGAACTCTAGATTTCTGTGAGGAGGAAAGTTTTTGTATGGAGGAGCATTCAATCATGTGAGTCCCCACTTGAAGTAGCAGAGTCCAGACACAGGCATACCACCTCAGTGACAACTACGCCTATGCCTCAATGCCATTATGATCTGGATGATGACTAACAAACTGAAGGGGAATCCAGAGAAGATGGCAGTAGTAATGATTACTGTATCCAATGTTCAAGGGGGCAGAGTGACTACTATCTGTAGAAGGAATCACACTCTCCATGAAGCACAGATATTTTTCTACCTTGCTGCTCCCAGTCCCAACTACGTTTAATTTCCTCTTGGTCGCCTTTTTGCTCTTTCCTCCTTACACAAACATATGTGCCTTTGGTCCACCACCATTCTCCATGAACCTTCATGTCTTTCTAAAAAAGGAAATTCTAAAAGTGCAATGGCAAGCAATTCCAACAAGGAAAAAAAGGGGGAAAACAACAGAAGAAGCCAATGTGGCTTCACAAAAAGTTTAGAGACGACCTGAAAACAAAAAAGGACACATACAGGAAGTGGAAAGAAGGCCAGGCCACAAAGGAAGAGTACAGGCAGGTATCACGGAATTGCTGGGATGGTGTCAGGAAGGCTAAAGCTGAGAATGAGCTGAGGCTAGTGAGGAATGCTAAAAGCAACAAAAAAGCTTCTTCAGGTATGTCCATAGTAAAAGACAGAGAAAAGAAACAGTGGCACAGCTACTCAATGAGGATGGCAAAATGATAACAGATGACAAAGAAAAGGCAGAAGTCCTCAATTCCTACTTTGGCTCAGACTTCTCCCCAAAAAGGATCTGTGACCCTCCCGGGAAACATGAAGTAGAAGGGGCAGGATTGGAGCTTGAGATTGATAGACAAATGGTCAAGGAATACCTAATCACTTTGAACGAGTTCAAATTTCCAGGGGCCGATAAACTGCATCCTAGAGTATTGAAGGAACTGGCTGAAGAACTCTCAGAACCGCTGTCTATTATCTTTGCAAAATCATGGAGGACTGGTGAAGTGCCAGATGACTGGAGGAGAACTAATGTTGTCCCTATGTTCAAAAAAGGCAAAAAGGAGGAACCGGGGAACTACAGACCAGTCAGCCTAACATCAATCCCTGGAAAAACTCTGGAGCAGATTATAAAGCAGTCAATCTGTAAGCACCTTGAAAACAATGCAGTGATTACTAAGAGCTAACATGGATTTATGAAGAACAAATCCTGCCAACTAATCTTATCTCATTTTTTGACCGGGTAACCTCCCTTTATAGACTGTGGGAATGCTGTGGACATACTGTACTTTAACTTCAGCAAAGCTTTTGACAAAGTGCCCCATGATATTCTGATTAGCTAAATGTGGGCTGGATGGAACAACTATCAGGTGGATCCACAGTTGGCTCCAGAATCATACTCAAAGCATGCTTATCAATGGTTCCTTCTCAAACTGGGCAGAAGTAACGAGTGGGGTACCATAGGGCTCGGTCCTGGGCCCAGTGCTCTTCAACATTTTTATTAACGACTTGGATGAGGAGGTACAGACCATGCTTATCAATTTTGCAGATGATACAAAATTGAGGGGCGTAGCTAATACCGTGGAAGATAGAAACAAAATTCAAAGGGACCTTGATAGGCTGGAGCATTGGGCTGAAAACAACAGAATGAAATTCAACAGGGATAAATGCAAAGTTCTACACACAGGAAAAAGAAACCAAATGCACAGTTATAAGATGGGGGATACTTGGCTCAGCAATACGACATGTGAAAAGGATCTTGGAATTGTCAATGATCACAAGCTGAATATGAGCCAACAGTGCGATGTGGCTGCAAAAAAGGCAAATGCTATATTAGGCTGCATTAACAGAAGTATAGTTTCCAAATCGCATGAAGTATTAGTTCCCCTCTATTCAGCACTGGTTAGGCCTCATCTTGAATACTGCGTCCAGTTTTGGTCTCCGCAGTTCAAGAAGGATGCAGACAAACTGGAACAGGTTCAGAGGAGGGCAACAAGGATGATCAGGGGACTGGAAACCAAGCCCTATGAGGAGAGACTGAAAGAACTGGGCATGTTTAGCCTGGAGAAGAGAAGACTGAGGGGAGATATGATAGCACTCTTCAGGTACATGAAAGGTTGTCACATAGAGGAGGGACGGGATCTCTTCTCGATCGTCCCAGAGTGCAGGACACGGAATAATGGGCTCAAGTTGCAGGAAGCCAGATTTCGACTGGACATCAGGAAAAACTTCCTAACTGTTAGAGCATACGACAATGGAATCAATTACCTAGAGAGGTAGTGGGCTCTCCGACACTGGAGGCATTCAAGAGGCAGCTGGACAGCCATCTGTCAGGAATGCTTTGGTTTGGATTCCTGCACTGAGCAGGGGGTTGGACTTGATGGCCTTATAGGCCCCTTCCAACTCTACTATTCTATGATTCTATGTGCTGCACCGAAGGTTCCCATAGATATCTGGCTGGTCAGTGTGGGAACCAGGTTGGTGGACTAGACAAGCCTTTTGATATGATTTAGCTGGACTCTTGTTATGTTCTATGTCTGGAACAGTAGAGCCCTCTCTACTGAGTAATGTTTAAGTGTTTCCTCAGGAATTACTTGTACTGCAAAATCGTTCCTAAACCACCAAGCCTCATCTTGTTGTCAGTCTGTGACCCCTCAGTCCAACTCTGCTGTGTCAACAGGGGTGTAGTCATCCAGTTTCATGGGAGGTGGTAGTCTTAGACCCCTTACATTTTGGGGAGCAGGGTCCCAATGGTTCCAGCACCGTATGAGCCAATCAGCATGAAAGGGAAGTGTGTTAGCCCCTGATAAGAGTCTTCGAACACGCCTCCTTGTCCTTTTCTCCTGATTGGAGACAATCAGAGTGAAAGGAGGTGAGTCAGCCACTGAGAAGACTCTTTTCAGTAGCTAGCTCCCCTTTCATGCTTGGGACCTAGGGTCTCCTAGGGACGTCTGTTGTTGTGGGAGAAGGCATTAACAAGGATTTTATCCTCAACCCAGCAGCAAAAAAAGGGGGGAGGGGGCATGGCTGTGACTATCATGAAGAGACCCTGCACTTCTGAATTTGCGATGATACTACTGTGTGTCAATCTAATATAGATCATAAGACTTCTGGATGGATAAATCTCTACGTGATGCACATAGGTGATGCTAAATCATGAAGCAGCAATAGGACATATCCAGTGGAGGCTGGTGACTGCTATGTCAGTGGGGCAGTGAATCTGCTCTGGGTTTTAGTCCAAATTCTTAAGAAGCTGTCCAAGGTGAAAGCAACTTGGACATCTCCTTGAATATTTGGACTAAAACCCGGAGCAGATTTACTGCCTTGCTGACATTGGAGCCACCAGACTCCATTGGGCATATTACCTAAATGAATTTAAATTCCAACTTCTGGTAGAAAAATGTAGCAGGAAAGGATGACTGGAATACCTCAGTTTGCACCATGTTAACTCTTCGAGACCGAAGCTCTCTGACACAGTTGTATATGTCTACAACACCTTCCCTTTCTGCCATATCTAGCATAATGTCAATCACAATGAAGCATCCAGTTCTGCCAGCACCAGCACTGTAAATATAAAAGCACAATTAGCACTAGTTAGAAGTTCAGAAAATGCTAGAGGTTGAATCTGAGAGCATGTCTTTCTTGAGTGGCATGCCTGATGAAGATCATGAAAGTTCCACCTACAGAAAAAGACACATTCTGAGTTTTATACTGTGGGTTAGCATTTCAGTAGTACTTTACTACTGTGTAAGAAGTTCTACTATAGGACTGGGCAAAAGGAGACCCAGAAAGTACTTACTAGACATCTGAGAACCTCAGCTTTTACTTGAAAATAATTTTTTTCACTCTCATGTTTGCATAGCTAAGCAATGTGTTTGAAAAGTATTTAAGACCTCCCATTCCCTGGGGAAAAAGTATCCCCAGATTCATTGGTCTGGTTCACACTTAAGTTTGTTTAGCTTGACCATGCCTTGTTTGTTCTCAACAAGCCACAACTGTCAGCCATAGTTTGTGGCTGACGTATGAATCTTGGCTTGTTCGAACTATGGCTCATCATTACATGCAAACCCAGCAGGGTTAATTAACCATGGTTTGTTTGCCCACCTCATCCCAGACGCTTACCAAACTACAGAGCTGTGTGCCAACAGCAGCACAGAAACAAAACTGCTCCCAAGGCTAAGTGGCTCTCACCAGTGCTTCATCTAAAGAACACATCCTTACCTCCGCCTGACAAGAGATTCCTACCCCGTTCCACTCCACCACTACAAACCCTCCCTCACAAGACAGACTGCTTTGCACCTGCTGCTGACAAAAGGAAACTTTAAAGAGATTGCAGCCTAATACTTTCTACTAATATCTAAAAATTAATTGAACAGGAAAGCAGCCAGGTTTCCCCTCTTTCTGAAGACTCGTACATTTTGTCAGGAATTAACTTCACCCAAACATGATTATTTATTAAACTTTTATCCTACCCTTCCTGTCAAAGGAGTCTAAGGAAGCAAAAAAATACAAAAAAACAGCAAAAAATACAAACAATTACGAAAAACATTTAAAAACAAATATCCTCACAGCTAAATTATTTCAAGATTCCCAAGAACAATATCTATCAGCTATGGAATTCCTGGGTGAAGAAGAATGGTTTAAAATTCCACCTCAATGTTAATGAGGGAGACAGGTACGCCTCACTAGGGAGGTCATTCCATAAGTGGGGAGCCACTACCAAGAAGGCCCTTTCATGGGGCAGCACCAGACAGGCAGCACTCAGCAGCGGCACCAGCAGCGGCACCACCAACAGGCCTTCCCTGACAACTCTAAGGCCTGATGGTTAATACTGGGGGAGCTGATCTTTTAGATACTTGGGACCCAAGCCGTTTAGGGCTTAGAATACTAGTACTAACACTTTGAATTGGGCCTGGTAGCTTTCTAGTGACACATGGTCCCATCAGTCTGCTCCAACAGGGTTTTTCTTAAAAGCAGATTTTACAACTACACAAATTCTCCATCAGACACCCCACACTAAAAAGAAAAGCTGAACAAACATAAAGCATTCTTTGTTCCTTTATCGGTAGTGGTTTTTCCATAGAAGTCACTACTTCTTATCTAATATATAGCAATGATTCATTATTTATGAATCTGCCTTAATTCAATAACTAACAGATGCAGAAACAGGAGTGCTTTAAGGGTATTTACAGGGATGTGACAAAGGGTAACCTGCCCAAAGACCAAGGTGAAGGCGGCAAGGTTCCCTTGCACCCCAAAGGTGTTTTATTATGGTTTGGGCAGCTTGTCTTAAGTATGGAAGCTGAGTGCATTCTATCCTTATATAATTGCAGTAGTCCAGATGGGAGGTGGCTAGAGCATGGATTACTGAGGCTAGGGTAACCCTGTCCAGGAATGGTTGCAGCTCGCAAATCAGACTAAGCTGGGCACAAGCACTCCTAGCCACGGAGGCCACTTGAGATTGGAATCCAGGAGGACTGTCAGACTACGAACCTGTTCTTTCAGGGAGCATGCCATTCCTCCCAGAGCAGGTTACCCACCAAATTCCTGAACTCAAGAATGGTGTGGATTGCCATCATGTCTTATTTTCAGAAGCTTCTACATGGGTTGTGTAACATTTGAATGGGCCTTCATTAGGTTTTTTTCCCCAGTAACATGGCCCACATTTTTCACATTTGAGGATAATGATTTGTTACTAAGAATGTTATAGCTCATTGTAACCTGTCCACAAACTGTAGGTTGTCATCAACAGTGATTGAAAAAAGTGACATTCGAGTTAATGTTGACCACACACAACTAGGCCCAGTGTGTGTTCAATTGAAAATTGATAAAATTAGACAGTGACCTTCTCAACCAGGCTTCCCAGACCTTTTCATTCAACTAACCTGCAGTGTACAACCAGTGGACCTGCATTGGGTGGGCTTTTGGATTTGACTTGCCGGACAAATCCTAGAAGACCTGTAGCATGGTAAGGTACGCCATGATCTGGCCAACCTGTGAAGTGGAATTGTCTAATTTCTCTGATCTCGTGGGCACCTCTCTGGCCATCCATCGTTGAATAAAAAGAGAAGAAAGGGAAAAGTTGCAATTAGAATTTTAAAAGAAAACTGAAGTATACATTGCTCAATGTGGCACTCCTTAAAATATAGTAACTATTTAAAGTCGCCTCCCTGCTTCAATTTCATAAGCCACTGGAAAGGAGGAAAGATTCTTGCTGTTTAAATAGGGAAAAACCTGACCTCACCAATAGGGGGCAGTGGAGTACTACCCATAAAGGAGTTTGGAAAATGGTTTAACTGAAAAATGCAGTAACTTTAACACAGACATGACTAGAAACATACGAAAAACTGTATCTTTAAACACTAACCTTTTCTACTGCAAATGTTCGAATCACATATTCTGCCAGGAGCTCTGTTTCTATTAGAGTAACTTTAATGTCTTTATATATCTCAGTGTCATCTGCCCAGTATTTACAGCATTTGACCTTTTAAAAATACAAAAAATATATATATTAAGGTTCATATCCTTCAATCTGAAGGATTCCTTAGCACTTTTGCAATGATGTGTGATATACAATCTAACTGCACATAAACCAGTCACACTGCTTACACAAATAAATGGGTCATTAGTTTTAAAGAACACACATTTACTTGTTCAAAGTATAGTTCTACGAATTAAAGGTGGAAACAGTATTCAGTTCAAAAGGGGGAATTGTATGAATCATGTTAGTATTTATGTCATAAACTGCTCAGTTAAAATAACCATTCATTTCCTGTTTTCCCCTCTGTTGAGGGAATATCCAGAGGGCAAAGCAACAAAGCAACATTTAAACCTTCACAGCCGCCTGAAGTTGGTTATTTGTCTTCAAAGCATCTCACTCCTTTATGAAAAAGCACATTGCTACATAATTTCATTTGATGGAAGAAAGAAAAAAAACATATTTCCTGAGACACTAACTGCTCTGAAAACCTTGCAAAAAGGGGGGGGGATCCTGTATGGGTAAAACATAATATAGAATGGATAAAACTCAACATATATGGTAGTGAGATTTGTATGACAAAGTTCTATTTCTGGACCTGAACCTGATGCCCAGTGAGAAGGAATGACTCATTAGACCCCTAGTGGAAAGCATGGCAAGTTGGCTCAAATAGCTTATCCCCAGCCAAGGATAACATAGGCAAAAGGGGGGCAATGAACTCCTTCCTTCTTGAGCCTAAAAGAAATTACACACGTGTACACACACACATGTATGTTTGTAAATACACACCTTTTAAAAATGAAAACTCTACATAGATTTAAATTTAAAAGTTCAGTGGGTTGTTTTTTCTAAAATGGTAGAGTTCAAATCACTCACTTCAACATGGGCTCAGCAGCTGTGCATGGAAGAACATCACTGAGCTCAACAGAGCACTGCCTTCCCTCTCCCCCTGCCAATGCAAGTGCACAGGTGTTTGCACAGGCAGCATGAGGTAGCACTGCAGGGAACAGGCACCTCCAGAATCCCAATCCATTGCTCCACCCATGTGCCATGCATCTGACTTGTGTTGTGGAGATGAAGGGTTGGATGGGATACGGAAGTTGTGCATCAACTCTCCATTGTATGCACTTGTGTTTTCGCTGTCTCATGTTTGTTGTTACGGAAACATGGCTCTATTGACTCAAGTGGAATTCCATGCATAGGCACTGTGACAGGACTGACAGGTCAGAGCCCACAATCTGTAGTATTTTATAGAGGCTCCCAAGGCAACGTACAACATTCTGTGTATATATTGCTGGATGCTTAGTGTCACTTCCAACCGAGCTAGAAAATACATATGAACACCAGATGCAAAGTACTGAAAACTTTAATAAGCACAACATGCAGTTCATTTTGTCTGTCTAGCGTTTTGCTGCCAGTTCTGTAACAATTCCTAAAACTCTCTGTGGAAAAAAAAATCACAAAACCTGCAGTCAGGGAAATAGAATCCATCTAGAAACACACTTGAAAGCTCACTGTTTGTCTGTCTGTCTGTTCTGCTTGATAATCCAGACCAATAGCATTGCTTAAATCCCTGACTTAAAGGCTCACAGCACTTGTCTCCGTTGTTGGGCAGCTATTTGTAATAGCAATTCCCCCCCTCCTGCCGAGAATGTTTTTTTCTGTACATTGTTCAGAAGAAACAGAACTTCCCATGATCCCCAGTTGGGAACAAACCATCAAAGCCCATTTTATGACCCTCATTTCCTCTTTCTGCCTGCTGTTTTTGTCTTTTCCATAGGTAGCACCTGATCCACACCAATGTATACAAGGCACATATGAAAAAGGAAACAGCTGCACCACGGGATCAAGATCAGGTTCTAACTTTAGCTCAATTCCTTTTGAGATGGGCACTTGCCATATTCCATAGTGCTCAGTTTAGCTGGATAAACAATTAAAAAAATAGATTTGACTGAATTGTTTGGCTCAGAAAAGAAACGTACAGCAGCATAGTCTAGACACTCGGCTTACTAATATGTTCCTTTTTAAAAAGCAATTTCTTCAAATGCTTTGCAGACATAGGGTGTGCACAGACACCATGTTTTTCTGGCCACATATTGTAGGATTTGTAAGTTTGAATCTACAGGATATCCAGCATCTGTCCAGCAGAAGATAAGTAAGAGAAAGGCAGGAGGGAACAACCTCTCCTTTCTTAATTGCTTACACTTCTGAAAGGCAAAACATCCTTTATAATATAATTAGAAAAGCATCATCATCATGAGGCAACTGTGTGTGTAGCAAAAGTTTGAATATTTCGAGGAGCATAGAGTATTTCTGTGCACTGCATGCAAAAGCATGATACAGCCCACAGTGAGATCCCTATCACTAAATGCCAGGCCATCCTGTGTCATGAATGAAAGGCCGTTTTGTACTCATTACAACAGTGTCCCCAAGTGCACCTGTGCTTTACCTTTCTTTATTGAAACGAATGGCAAGAATTCATTTATATAGCAGAAAGTAGTCGGGGCACTCAAGGATACTGAAGAACTCTCAGAACCACTGTCTATTCTCTTTGCGAAATCATGGAGGATGGATGACTGGAGGAGGGCTAATGTTGTCCCTATCTTCAAAAAGGGTAAAAAGGAGGGAACTACAGACCAGTTACTGTGACATCAATCCCTAGGAAAATTCTGGAGCAGATTATAAAGCGACCAGTCTGTAAGCACCTTGAAAACAATGCAGTGAAAACAATACCGTGACAAATCCAACATGGACTTGTCAAGAACAAATTCTGCCAGACTAATCTTATCTCACTTTGTGATCAGTAACCTTCCTGGTAGACTGGGGGAAATGCTATGGATATAATGTATCTTAACTTCAGCACAGCTTTTGACAAAGTGCCACATGATATTCTGATTAGCAAGCTTTCTAAATGTGGGGCTGGATGGAACAACTATAAGGTGGATCCACAGCTGGCTACAGAATTGTGCTCAAAGAGTGCTTATCAAAGGTTCCTTCGCAAACTAGGGAGAGGTAATAAGCAGGCTCCTGCAAGGCTCAGTCCTAAGCCCAGTGCTCTTCAACTTCTTAAATTAATGACTTGGATGAGGAGGTGCAGGGAATGCTTATCAAAGCTGCAGATGATACAAAATTGGAAGGGATAGCTAATACCCTGGAAGACAGAAACAAAATTCAAAGTGATATTGGTAAGTTGAAGCATTGCAGTGAAAACAACATAATGAATTTTAACAGCAATAAATGCAAAGTTCTATACCTAGGAAAAAGAACCCAAATGCACAGTTATAAGCCCAAATGCAGTTATAAGCCTACAGTTATGGGCTCCTACAGAGAGGAAGGGTGGGATGATGATAATAATAATAATAAGAAGAAGAAGATGGGGGATACTTGGCTCAGCATTACTATATGCGAGAAGGATCTTGGAATTGTTGGTGAACACAAGCTGAATATGAGCCAACAGAGCAATATGGCTGCAAAAAAGGCAAATGCTATTTACTGCATTAACAGAATTATAGTATCCAAATCAAATGAAGTACTAGTTTCCCACTTTTTGGCATTGGTAGGTCTCACTTTGAGTACTGTACAGTTCTGGACACCACACTTTAAGAAGGATGCAGACAAATTGGAACAGGTCCAGAGGAGGGGAACAAGGATGCTCAGGGAACTGGAAACAAAGCCCTATGAGGAGAGACTGAAAGAACTGGGCATGTTTAGACTTGAGAAGAGAAGACTGAGGGGAGCACTCTTTAAGTACTTGAAAGGTTATCACACAGAGGAGGGCCAGGATCTCTTTTCAATCATCCCAGAGTGCAGGACACGGAATAATGGGCTCAAGTTACAGGAAGCCAGAGTTTGGCTGAACATCAGGAAAAACTTCCTGTTATAGGGGTATGACAATGGAACTAATTACCTAGGAAGGTAGTGGGCTCTCCAACACTGGAGACATTCAAGAGGCAGCTGGACAGCCACCTGTCAGGTATGTTTTAACTTGGATTCCTGCATTGAGTAGGGGGTTGGACCTGATGGCCTTCTAGGCCCCCTTCAACTGTACTATTCAATGATTCTATGAAGGTTCAGCTGACAGGACATGTTCAATGCCATTCAGAAAACGTTATGGCTACTTGAAATTAAGACTCTCACATCCAAACCTGGTAGTCTAGCACATCTATCAAAATGACCCCACTTGTTTGGCTGTGTGTGTGTGTTAAAGGTACACCATGCCTTGTTTTATTTTATTTTGTTTTGTACCCATACCTGTCTGTTTTTCTATGTAAATTTTATGCACACCTTTCACAGATCCAGATAAGTAAGTGTCAGTAAACATTGTTTTCACTGTGCTCCCTCAAAGTGATGAAAAACAACTTCACGTCAATACTAATTTATATGTACAGGTGGTCTAAGCTATGTAGAACTCCACATTAGTATGTATAGAATATTTTGCCATTAATGTTGCTTAATGCACATATTTATGGCTATAAGAGTCAGATCTGGTGTTAGTTTAGGAATGAGCTTAGGAGCTATATCTGTGTAAATTAAACTGAAAGAAATATTTCAAAATTCACTTTTTAATGTTAAAGTAAATCCTTAAAGGACTTTTACTAAAGTAAATTCTCAAAGGAATGAGTGTGGTGCAGGGATGGAATGGACTATGTTGAGCAAGAACGCTCCACATACACTGAAACATTTTGCCATATATTGTGAATTATTTTTTAAAGATTTCATGCAAGGTTGAGTAAAATAGTTGTGATGTGGCACAAATCATGTTAAAGGTTCAAATAAGTGAACACTGCTCTCATAATGGTGCCGTGAAGGTGAGCTTATTCACTGGTGATACCGGTGTTGTGAAATGTGCTCCCAGCTCAAATATATTGGCATTCTGATGGGTTTTGAAGATGCACCTATTTAGAGGCATTCTCTTGATCCAAGTCTCCTGTTTTAATTGCTGCATTATTTTAATAGGATTGTTTTAGTGCATATTTTCATCATGGTAGTTTTAATGGGAATGTTTTATTGTATATTTTAATTATAGTGCATTTTTAATTATTCTGTATTTTAACAATGTTCTGCAATTGGTTTTTATGTTCTACAAACTACTTAGAAGCCATCTGCAGGTTAAACAGTATATAAATTAAGTAATACCAATATTAAAAAGTTATAGCCAACCTAGTGCCCACCAGATATTTTGGACTATAATAACTTTCATCAGTCCTAGCCAGCATGGCTGTGCTGGATGGGGCTAATGGGAGCTGTAGTCCAGATATTGTGTTTAAAATTGTTTTTAAAATATGTTTTTAAATTGTATATTTGTTTTAATGTTTTTGATTGCTGTAAACCGCCCAGAGAGCTTCGGCTATGGGGCGGTATACAAGTGCAATAAATAAATAAAAAATTAACAAAACAATGGAGGGTACCCACTTGGTGAAGACTTATATAGAATGTATCACATATGCTGCGGAAGGACAAGAGGAGGAAAGGTCCAGAAGGTGGTGATGAGTGATGATTTATCTTCTAGAGACCTTCTCCTGAGGGCTCACTAAAATGTCCATCTGGTCTCTCCTGTTTTTCACTGGGAAAGCCTCCTCAATAAGCTGCACTTCTTGTATTAATTTAACGCAGATTATTTTGTCATAGGCTTCTGAATTTGGTTGTGGTTGACAACTAGATGTTAGTAAAGCTGACCGAAACTGAATCCAGACAAGATTGAAATGATCACCAGTCTCTGTGACCTAAGGAGGAAGGACAGAGGTAGGGACATTCTTTTTTTCTTGGGTGTTCAGGTCTGCAGCTTAATTTCAGGATTCCTAGAATCCATATGTATGGTAGTGGCTAGGAGTATTTTTCCCCAACTCCTTAAAAGTCAAGATCATGTTATCTGATGTGCCTTTGTATCCCTTATTGCAGTGGTTCCCAAACTGCCCCCCCCAGACCACTTGAAAATTGCTGAGGGCTTTAGTGGACCACATAATGACTGTTCTGTCTTTTGTTGAATTGGACTGTGCTAGATGCTGTGTGATTTTTAATTGTATTTTAATTGCTTGTTTTATTAAATATATATTGTATTTTCATAGAATCATAGAATAGTAGAGTTGGAAGGGGCCTATAAGGCCATCAAGTCCAACCCCCTGCGCAATGCAGGAATCCAAATCAAAGCATTCCCAAACAGATGGCTGTCCAGCTGCCTCTTGAATGCCTCCAGTGTCGGAGAGCCCACTACCTCTCTAGGTAATTGATTCCATTGTCGTATGCTCTAACAGTTAGGAAGTTTTTCCTGATGTCCAGTCGAAATCTGGCTTCCTGCAACTTGAGCCCATTATTCCGTGTCCTGCACTCTGGGACGATTGAGAAGAGATCCCGTCCCTCCTCTATGTGACAACCTTTCATGTACCTGAAGAGTGCTATCATATCTCCCCTCAGTCTTCTCTTCTCCAGGCTAAACATGCCCAGTTCTTTCAGTCTCTCCTCATAGGGCTTGGTTTCCAGTCCCCTGATCATCCTTGTTGCCCTCCTCTGAACCTGTTCCAGTTTGTCTGCATCCTTCTTGAACTGTGGAGACCAAAACTGGACGCAGTATTCAAGATGAGGCCTAACCAGTGCTGAATAGAGGGGAACTAATACTTCATGCGATTTGGAAACTATACTTCTGTTAATGCAGCCTAATATAGCATTTGCCTTTTTTGCAGCCACATCACACTGTTGGCTCATATTCAGCTTGTGATCATTGACAATTCCAAGATCCTTCTCACATGTCGTATTGCTGAGCCAAGTATCCCCTATCTTATAACTGTGCATTTGGTTTCTTTTTCCTGAGTGTAGAACTTTGCATTTATCCCTGTTGAATTTCATTCTGTTGTTTTCAGCCCAATGCTCCAGCCTATCAAGGTCCCTTTGAATTTTGTTTCTATCTTCCACGGTATTAGCTACGCCCCTCAATTTTGTATCATCTGCAAAATTGATAAGCATGCTCTGTACCTCCTCATCCAAGTCGTTAATAAAAATGTTGAAGAGCACTGGGCCCAGGACCGAGCCCTATGGTACCCCACTCGTTACTTCTGCCCAGTTTGAGAAGGAACCATTGATAAGCATGCTTTGAGTATCATGGGGCACTTTGTCAAAAGCTTTGCTGAAGTTAAAGTACAGTATGTCCACAGCATTCCCACAGTCTATAAGGGAGGTTACCCGGTCAAAAAATGAGATAAGATTAGTTGGCAGGATTTGTTCTTCATAAATCCATGTTAGCTCTTAGTAATCACTACATTGTTTTCAAGGTGCTTACAGATTGACTGCTTTATAATCTGCTCCAGAGTTTTTCCAGGGATTGATGTTAGGCTGACTGGTCTGTAGTTCCCTGGTTCCTCCTTTTTGCCTTTTTTGAACATAGGGACAACATTAGTTCTCCTCCAGTCATCCGGTACTTCACCAGTCCTCCATGATTTTGCAAAGATAATAGACAGCAGTTCTAAGAGTTCTTCAGCCAGTTCCTTCAATACTCTAGGATGCAGTTTATCGGCCCCTGGAAATTTGAACTCGTTCAAAGTGATTAGGTATTCCTTGACCATTTGTCTATCAATCTCAACCTCCAATCCTGCCCCTTCCACTTCATGTTTCCCAGGGGGGTCACAGATCCTTTTTTCTTGTCTTTTACTATGGACATACCTGAAGAAAGCTTTTTTTGTTGCTTTTAGCATCCCTCGCTAACCTCAGCTCACTCTCAGCTTTAGCCTTCCTGACACCATCCCTGCAATTCCGTGATACCTGCCTGTACTCTTCCTTTGTGGCCTGGCCTTCTTTCCACTTCCTGTATGTGTCCTTTTTCGTTTTCAGGTCCTCTCTAAACTTTTTGTGAAGCCACACTGGCTCCTTCTGTTGTTTCCCCTCTTTTTTCCTTGTTGGAATTGCTTGCCATTGCACTTTTAGAGTTTCCTTTTTTAGATACTCCCACCCATCTTGGACTCCTTTTCTCATTAGGGTCGCTTGCCATGAAACCGTTCTTACAATTGTTATGAGTTTATTAAAATCACCTTTCCTGAAGTCCAGGGTGCGCATATGGCTACTCTCAGCTTTTGCTTGTGTTAAAATCAAGAATTCAAGGATGGTGTGGTCACTTTCCCCCAGAATTCCCGTAACTGCCACTTCATCCACCAAATCATCTCTATTGGTTAGCATCATGTCCAGGATAGCTGAACGTCTGGTTGCTTCCTCCACATTCTGTAGGAGAAAGTTATCTCCAACACAAGTCAGAAATTTCCTGGAGGGGGCGTGTTTGGCAGAATTTCTCTCACAACAGATATCAGGATAATTGATGTCCCCCATTACTACTACATCATGCCTCCTCGAAACATTGGCAATTTGCTTTTCAAAAGTTACATTGTCGTCTTCTCCTTGATTATGTGGTTGGTAATAGACTCCAAGCACCACATTCCTTTTATTACTTGCCCCATTAATTTTAATCCAGATACTCTCGGTGGAACTACAAAGCTCATCTTCCTGTATTTCTGTGCAGGGATATATATTTGTAACATATAGTGCGACTCCACCTCCCTTTTTATTCCTTCTGTTCTTTTTGAACAAGTTATATCCTTCAATTGCTGTATTCCAGTCATGGGAGTCATCCCACCAAGTTTCAGTTATACCTATCAAGTCGTAATTGCCCTCCTGTATTAAGAGTTCAAGTTTATCCTGCTTGTTTCCCATGCTCTGCGCGTTAGTATACAGGCATCAAAGACTATGTGATTTATGGCTTGGCTTCCTTACTACATTTTTCTGAGGACTGTCACTGGTCCCTATTAGAGCCGATCTCTCTGTTCCCGTTACTGTGCACAAGCCTTCATCCGTCGTTACCACCAAGTTTATGTCTCCCTCCCCTTTAGGATTCAGTTTAAAGCCCTCCTGATGAACTTCTCCATGCTGTGGCCAAACACATTCTTCCCAGTCCTTGTGAGATGCAACCCATCACTTGTCAGCATTCCATCTTCCAGGAAGCATAGACCGTGGTCCCAGAATCCAAATCTCTCATGCCGGCATCACCTTTGTAGCCATTCATTCACACGGAATATTTTTCTTTCCCTTTCTACTCCTCTTCTAAGTACTGGAAGGATGGATGAAAAAAACTATCTGGGCCCCAAAGTCCTTAAGTTTCCTTCCCAGAGCGTCAAAGTCTGATGTGATTTCTTCATAGCTCCATTTGGCAGTATCATTTGTTCCTACATGGATGAGGAGAAAGGGATACCTGTCGGTGGGCTTGATGAGCAATGGCAACCCTTCCGTCACATCTCTAATCCATCCTCCTGGTAGACAGCATACCTGGTGAGTCCATGGATCTTCTCAGCATACTTGGGTTTCAATCCCACACAGTAGGGAGTCTCCCACTACTAGTATTCTTCTCTTCTTGTTGTTGTGGGGCGAGGTTTCATTGGCCCTGCTTGATTGAGCTTTAGCCTCTTGCTCGTTGTCGCATGGGGTCTCCTGTAATTCTTCCACCACAGGCTGTCCTCCAGTCTCATCCTTGAGTGGTTGAAAGTGGTTCCATAGTTCCACTGGTGAAGGGTGTCTTCTAGCTCTTCTGCTCCTGACACCCTTTCCCACGGAGTTTCCTCCACTTCGTTGTTCCTCTCCAAAGCAGTCTCCTCTTCTGCTACCACATGCTGTTGCCCTTCCAACTCCACTTCTCTTTGCTGCTGTTATTCCAGCGTTCTGTCTAAGAACTCTTCATCTTCTCTTATAGTTCTCAGTGTGGCCACCTGCCGTTCCAGGCCTCTCACTTTTTCTTCCAACAGTGCCACGAGCTTGCACAAACACGGCACTCACCTTGCAGATCACAACCACTGGAGTATCTTTTCCGTTCATACTCTCTTCTATCTTTTGTTTCTTTCTAACTACTTGTTTTGGAGTGGCCTGTGCTTTGTCCTGTCCTACTACAGGGTAAACTTGAGAGTCCCACTGGTACGTGGTGCTCTGTAGAAGGTGAATTAGTAATTTGGGGTTTGTTTTTTTTAGGGACCTCCCCCTTGACCTCCCCTGTTGAACTTCTTTGTCAAACTCCTGTTTGCTCTGCCTGTTCACTCGCTCTGTTCGCTCTCTCTGAAAGCTGACTTGCTTATATGTCCTCACCTGTAGACCAACTGAGACAGCTCCCTCTGCTCTGCTCTGTTATTTATTATTTATTTATTGTACTTATATACCGCCGCATAACTGAAGCTCTCTGGGCGGTTTACAGTAACTAAAAACATTAAAACAAATATACAAACTTAAAAACACATCTTTAAATTTAGAGTTCTAAAATAGCCTGGGCTAACCTACCTAACAATCTACTTTATCCCCTACTAGAAAGGAGACGGCTTGAGTGCAAATGGAGGCGAACTCCCGACGGCTGTAATCATGCACTTGTGAGGGTCTCTACCAAACTCTATGTGAAGGCAGTGAGAGCAGCAAAGAAGCAATACTTTGCTGTCTCTATTCAGTCATCTCTTAACCGCCCAGCGGAACTTTATAAAGTTGTCCGGGGACTTTTACACTCTGGTCCCCAGGACGCAATAACACCATCAATTGCCCGCTGTAATGAGTTTGCGCGACACTTTCGTGATAAGATCATGAACATCCGCCGGGACCTTGACTCCATTATTGTAGCAGTTGATCCTAATGAGGTGTCCAGAGCACAGTCTTGTCCTGTTTTACTGGATGAGTTTCAGTTGGTACAGCTCGAGGATGTGGACAAGGTGCTCGGACAGGTGCGGGCGACCGCTTCTGCTCTGGATCCTTGCCCCTCATGGCTAATAAAAGCTAGCAGGAATGGAACAGCCGGCTGGGCCAAGGAGGTGATTAATGCCTCTTTACGAGAGGGAGTGGTCCCACCCTGCCTGAAACAGGCGGTGGTGAGACCGCTCCTAAAAAAACCCTCCTTGGACCCTGATAATTTGGACAACTATAGGCCGGTAGCAAATGTTCCATTCCTGGGCAAGGTCCTAGAGCGTGTGGTCGCTCGCCAACTCCAGGCTCTCTTGGATGAAACTGATTATCTGGACCCATTTCAATCGGGCTTTCGGCCGGGGTTTGGTACAGAAACGGCCTTGGTCGCCCTGTATGATGACCTCTGTCGGGAGAAAGACAGAGGGAGTGTAACTCTGTTAGTTCTCCTTGATCTCTCAGCGGCGTTTGATACCATCGACCATGGTATCCTTCTGGAGCGACTTACGGATTTAGGAGTGGGAGGCACTGCTTGGCGGTGGCTCTGCTCCTATCTCGGGAATCGTCTCCAGAAGGTGATGCTGGGGGAACATTACTCGAGTCCCTGGGTACTCCAATATGGGGTCCCGCAGGGTTCAGTTCTGTCCCCCATGCTTTTCAATATCTATATGAAGCCGCTGGGTGAGGTCATCAGGAGTTTTGGAGTGCGTTTCCAGCAATATGCTGATGATACGCAGCTCTACTACTCCTTTTCATCTTCGTCAGGTGAGGCTGTTGATGTACTAGACCGCTGCCTGGCCGCGATAATGGGCTGGATGAGAGCTAATAAACTGAAACTCAATCCTAACAAGACTGAGATGCTGTTGGTGGGAGGGCCCTCTGCCCAGATGGTTGACGTTCGACCTGCCCTAGATGGGGTTACACTCCCCCTAAAGGAGCAGGTACGTAGTTTGGGGGTCTTATTAGATCCTCTCCTGTTCACTTGAGGCTCAGGTAGCCTCGGTGGCACGGAATGCATTCTACCAGCTTCGGCTGGTAGCCCAACTGCAACCCTATCTGGACAGGGAGAATCTCGCCTCAGTTATCCATGCTATGGTAACCTCTAGATTGGACTACTGTAATGCACTCTACGTGGGGCTACCTGTGAAGACGGTTCGGAAACTTCAGCTAGTGCAAAATGCTGCGGCCAGAGTTCTCACTGGGACAAAGAAATTTGACCATATAACACCTGTCCTGGCGCAGCTGCACTGGCTACCGATATGTTTCCGGGCCAGATTCAAAGTGTTGGTTCTTACCTATAAAGCCCTAAACGGCATCGGACCGCAATACCTGGTGGAACGCCTCTCTCGCTATGTACCTACCCGTTCACTACGCTCGACGTCGAAGGCCCTTCTCCGGGTCCCAACTCATAAAGAGGCCCGGAGATCAACAACTAGATCTAGGGCCTTCTCGGTGGTGGCCCCCGAACTATGGAATGCCCTCCCAGACGAGATACGCCTGGCGCCTTCTTTGTTATCTTTTCGGCGCCAGGTAAAAACCTACCTTTTCGCCCAGGCTTTTTAAACATTTTAAATTTAATTTTAAACCTAATATGGATTTTAATTTATAAACTCAATGGCAATTCTATTTTGGATTTTTATCATGTTTAATGTTTTTATAATTGTATTATATTTTTCACACTTGCTCATATTTTAATTGTGATTTTATTTGTTGTACACCGCCCTGAGAGCTTTCTGCTATAGGGCGGTCTAGAAATGTAATTAAATAAATAAAATAAATAAATACTAGGGATGGGCAAGATTTTTTTGCTAAAATTGAACTTGGCACCAGACTTCCTGATAGTCTGCAGGTTTGCTATCTTTCCGGACCTATCCTGAATGCTGCAAGTTTCCTCAACTTTTCTGACACCAAATGCATTGAACTTTGCTTTGCTAATGCAAAATTGATGAGCCAACCTCTTTGCTTTGCTACCTTGAAACTGACATCCCCGTGTCTTTGCTTTGCTAATGCAAAATTGAATACCCTTGCCTTTGCTAATGTGAAACTGACCAGCATGTGTATTGCTTTGCTAAGGATGAACTGACAAGCCTGTGCTTTGGCTTTGCTAAGGTGAAACTCTTATTATTATTAACCCTCTAAACATGTGCATGTAGAACTGTCGGAGGCAGTATGTCTCTGAATGCTAATTGCTGGGAATCATACACTCCACTCCGAAACATTTAGTTGCAGGTCCCTTTTGCTTTACATTATTTTAAAAAGATTAATTTTATAAGTAAGCATATAAAATTGTTACTTTTATTGAGTCTTTGGCACTGGGCAGGCTACAATCTAAATCAATGAAATAAAATTGATGGGTGTGGATATAATGTAGCGTGGGTGAGTATTACACATTTTCAATTGCATATGGCACTTTTGGTTACAGTTTTTGCCAGGGGGGTCCATGCAAGACATCCAAGACCCAAACCTAACTTTTTAGCCACTTGATTATCCTGTTATTATTTGAAAATGAAGAATGGATGTTTCCAAGAACCACTGAGAGAAAGGAAGCAAGGAAACCTTGTCTTACATAACAGCAAACAGATTCAGGCTGGATATCAGGAAATATCTTCAAAACTGTGAAAGCAGTTGGGTAAATAAGCATGTTGTTAAGTTCAGATGAGTTTTAAAATATCTTTCTCTTGTGATTTCTAAGACATGATTGAACCATCTCATTATCAAAAAACCTTAAGAATTATTTACATATTACTCAGATGTAGGGGATCTCATGGTGAAGCAGGAACGGGCCCCCACTTCTTGTCCCACCCTGATATTGTGTCCCCCTGCTAGCCCCAAACTCTGACATCTGTACGTTGATTATGATTGGCTGGAAAGGGACCCCTACAGGTGAGCAGCTGCTTGTGTAGGTTTCCTTTTCAGACAAAGTGTTCAACACATGGATGTCAGAAGCCCAGTACAGGGACACACACTGGGAAGTGGCCCCACTTCTCCTTCACCACAAGACTACCCTGCACACAAGTAATGCATGAAGAGAGCTTGTAGGTCTATCTACTGATACTGCAGCTGGATGAACTAGATGGCTTTGGACAGGTCTTGAAAGAAAATCTATTTGAAAGGAAATGTGTGGATGGATTAAGAGATTATGCCTAATTATTGTGAAGCAATACACTCAGCATTGGGCTATTTAACACTGCTTCCCTATGTTACTCTTACAGGACCTATATGCATTCTTGGGAACCACACCCTCGCATTAAGATGCATGAAATACAATTTGGTAACCAGAAAGGACTCATCAGTTTCACAGTGAAAAATGGATGAACTTTAGTAACACTTCTGGAAAGCTGCCCTGTCCTGCATGTGCCTCTTCTCTTTCTGTCTGAAACAGGCATAACTACTTTTCCTACACTGCATTTTCATGCACTTTTAAGACATAATGATTATTTTCAAGGACACACCCTTATGTTATAAAAGTCATTTGAGAGGTAGCTTGAAGTAGTTAGTGGTCATGACTCATGAGTAAGTACAGCAATTCATAGTTCTTTATAGCTGAAAGTGATACTAATATGTGAACTGGCAGCCAAATTAATCTTATAGAGGCACAGAGCATTTTAAATTACTTACTGGTTATCTGTAGAAGACTTGATATTGATAGCTCATATGAGGTCACTAAAGGACACTATTACACATGCTAATTTTAATTTAGAATTCAGCTTGTACTGAGGACGATGAAACAGGCACACAGTCTTATATGGCATTGGAAACAGGATTAAATATCCAACAGGCAAATCAGTCGCACTCATACGGACAGCTACTGGCTGGTCTGATATGACTACAACAGCAGATTGCCCAAAGGAAGTAGGGCAAATCCATCCTGCTATCATGCCTGTCATTTATATGATCAAATTTCTTGTGTATATCAAGTTACTAGAATCGTACCAATACACGATAGCTGAAATGCCTTTATACAGATCAGGTTTGTGAAATGATGATATAATGTATTCAGCAGATGACAACTGATCCTGGTTGGGTGGTGCCAAACAAAATTGTTGCATTGCATCAATATCCTGGATTGTCTCATTGATAGCATATTCCACAACTTGCTATGTTCAATCTGCAGTTGCTGCATCCCAAGCCAGATAGCTTCCCTATCCAGATACAAGGACATATTTTAACATCTGACCTTAAGCAGAGTATAAGATACAACAAGCAACTATTCTAATCACCTCTTTTAAAGTCCAATGTAATTTAGGGAATAAAGAAGTGGCTGGAGAGAGAAGGGGATGGTACTGAAGGCTCCCCCCCCCATTGTTAGTCTGCTTCAAATCAGCCTCTCAGTATTGCTATTCCCCTGTGGGGTTCCAAATAGTGTTTTGTTTTGTTTTTTACACAAGGGGCACTTGTTCTTTGCAAACTCATAGCAATTAACAAAAATGTATTTTTTCAGCTCTTTTATGCATTTGCATACCTGAAAAACTAAGGAGGTTGTATGAATTCTCAGGTACTAAAGGCCATCAGCACTGCCCTTTTATCGTCACCATTTTTCATGGATAGTTTTTGCCTCTGTTAGCTCTTTCTCTCACTTCACAGAACTACTTCTCTGCTCATTCCATCCTCTGCATCTCATGCACATTTCCCCAATACTCACATTTTTCTATGCAATTTCCCCTAATATATACATTTTGCATGCAATTTCCCCTAGTACAATGCATTTTTGTTTATTATTTTCACTAATATACACATTTTATAATTGTGTACGCATAATTTTGTACACATTTTTGGCTGCAGAACTACAATACAACATTTGGAGAAGTGCAAATTTTACAGGATAGCTGGGCTACTGTTTGTGTATTGGTATGGGAAGTGTGAATTAGGTAGGTTTGTATTAATATACAAATTGAATGAATTTCTCCCATTAGATCTGATTGCTTGTACTTGAAGATCAGTAGAGAAAGCTCAACTTCAATTACTACTACTACTGCTGCTACATTTATATCTCACTCTTCCTCCCCAAAAGGAACCTATTAGAGGAGGTTTGTTTTGGGGTGACATATGATAGAGCCTTTTCCCTGGTGGCACACACATTTCTAGAATGCCCTCACTTTACAACAGGGGTGGGGAACTGGATCTAGCAGACAGGACTGCACTTTGAGGCTTCTGATTGTTCCTTTGCAGCTGTGGCTTTACCTTCTATGACATCAGATATGGGCCAGGCGGCGTGGCTTGGGGAAAACTGCCTCACAGGCCAAACTAACTTTTTAATATAATTTATTGTATGTTGGATCACACTCTAATAATGCTACTAATGAAAGGTGAGGTATACACCTTTTAAATAAATAAATATTATTTAAAACAATATTCAGGGCGAAAAAATCATCAAAGCTTCCTTTGCTGTTCTCCCACAGAAATTCTTCTGTCTAAAGGAGATGGCTAGATAAGAGTAATATACTGGCAAAGAATATAAATGCTATCTGATTGTTTGGCCTTACCCGAATACAGTTATCTTGAATGATATAGCAAATTATAGGATCCTTATCCTGTATTCAGACAATTGCATAGCTTGCTGCTACAATAAGGAGATAACGTCACAAATTATTTCTTTACCATTGGTACCTCACTTCTCTCTTTAAGTGTGTGGTGACCAACATATGACAGAATTTTAACTAATTAGGACCCTCTTATTTCACTGAGTATAGGACATATAAGAATTGTTTGTAGTTCTTTCATATTGTGCTAAACGTTGCTAAGTGCTGAAGCATTTTGTATAAGGAAAGAATAAGGGGGATGCCATTTGATTTGCAGCAGAGTTACAGTCACATTAATATATGCTAGATTTTTAATCTTGGTTCTCCAAACTGTCTTTACAGTGACTATGAGCAAAGACTACATGCTAGTACAACACTGGTCAAGAAAAGTAGCAAAGTATACAGTGAAAAGCAGCCGAGTGATGCAAAATAATGTACTGCAGATAGTATAGGTGGCACCCCTGAGTTCAGCATTGCCTGAATATGTATCATGACTTGCGTTTCACACTAGGGCAGGATGGGGAACCTCTGGGCCAAATTAAGCTCACTAGACATCCTCATTTGGTCCATGAGGCCACGTTACTCCAGCCATGCCTATCTGTTCCACACCTGCAAAGGAACTATCAGGAGCACTTGAGGGTGCTCTCAGTTGTTCCTCTACAATCAGGGTTGGCATCTGATATCTTTTAAATTTGGTGCCAAACACAAACTCTGCTGATCCCTGTGAGAAGATAGACTTGCACTCAGTGCCGAATCCCACAATTCTTCTTTTCTTCCTTTGCAGATGTGACTCATCCAAACCAGACCTGCCAAGGAAGGAAGGAAGGAATTAGGAGAGCACTCCTAATTGCTTCCTTTGAAGCTTTAAACTGAAGTTTTTTACATTATATGGTTTTGATTGATTTATTGCATATATTGTACTTTTATTGCATATTTCTTTTCTATTAATATGTATTAACGTTGTTCACCGCTTTGAGGGCCTTTCGGCCCACAAATGTCGTATCAATGAAACATACCATTCCTACTACACAGCAACAAGTTTGTAAAATGATGCTATCATGTCAGGTGATTGACAGGTAGGTAGTCAAAGTGGCTGTGTGGCTGCTCAGGATCTGTCTTGCCAGCCGGATTTTGTTCTCCACCCCGGGCTAGGGCATAATAACTGGACTATGTACAAACTGGTTCAAGTGAAGATTTTCATAGTACTGATGGGCAGGGCATTTCATGTTACCCATCAAATTTCCAAGTCATGTTGGCATTGACGCTATTCTGCAGTCAAACCTCATGGACATGTATGTAAGACACAGTGGTTAAGTGTCACTCTATTTTACTTCCCGTGTTAAGCACAGCTAATGGTTTCCTCTTCAGCTGTGACATTAAGCTTACTGAGAGTGTGGCTGTAATTATGGTGGGAAACTAGTATACCAAAGACAGTAGTAATTAGCAAGCGTATTCATAAAGATCTGTTTGGATGCCTTTTCTCAGGAACTGATTCTTCTGCTAACAAAAAATTGGCGCCAATGAGTGATTTCCCTTCAAAGCAAATACTAGGTTCAAGATTTTCCTGGTTTAGATGCAAATATTCATTTCATGTAGAGTTTGGTCCTAACATTGTCAGAACTTTTCTTTCTGTATCATAGTTAAAATGAAAGTAAATTAGAATATTAGATTGTATGTTCTATATACAATGGCAGCAGTGTACAAGACAGCCTGAACACCATCTTGCCAAAGGACACTGACATGCAAACGCTGATCCTTTTTCAATATCTGAATCAGAAAACTCTCTCACCTATTTGTGTATTTATCAAGCTCAATTATTTGCACTTTTCAAGTTGTTACCCTTACTTGGTTTAGTAAGGCTTAAGATATGAATCTCTATTGATTTTATACATTCTAGACTCCAGAGAATCACTCTCCTGCAGAAAAGAGTATGTAAGACAATGGAAAACCAATCAGACATTTTCTTGGCATTACAAAGGGCAATGTTCTGCACATGTTTTATGTGGCCCTGCTCAGTGAGGCAAGCACTGTTGATTTGGATACATCTTTATTAAATTATTACAAAAGAGTCTGCCTAGCTTCCTGGAGAATAACAGCCAATTGTTTTCCCTAAGGATTCCTCTCCTACTATGCATGATGGAATAATGCCAACTTGCAATTTCTGGTTGTATGATTAGAAAGCAGAAATCTGGTTGGACTGGAAAGACATATTATCCTATTTACTGGTGTTCCAGATTAAAGATTATTTTAAACTGCTGAATTTTATAAAGCATCTTTTTGTTTTAAAAAGGTTATCTTTCATATCTGCCTTCACTTCGACTGGGGACTACAGTTGTTCACATTTTTTAAAAAGGAAGGTTGTCACTACGATAAATGAATTTAAGAGTAACGGATGGTTATTTCTCCCTATTTTTTTGTACAGAAATAAAATATTGTTTAAATGTTTTATTGCTAAACAATTGCAATGGCTTCAGTCAGCATATAAAGAAGTGAAATGTGCATGGGTGGTGGGGGTGAACTGCAAACACAGCCTGAACTTTGTTTATTATGTTTGTTGCAATATTTCCAACTGCTGAGAAGGCAAGCTATCATTCAACAGTAACAGCATAATTCTATGTAAATTTATTTAGATGTAAGTCTCATTATGTTTAAGGGATTCCTTCCAGGCAGGCGTGCATTGGATTGCAGCTTAAAAGTGGCTTGCTGTTTTGGTAGTGGGACTGCTGCAGCAAATGCAAAAGCGGGCACACACAAAATTTCCAGCTGTACATTTGAATTACGATATGCATGGATCTCATTCCTTTGGACTCTAGCAATTTTTATATGATGTATATGCCACTGCAACCCAGGACAGGGATAAAATTATTGGCTTTTGTCCTTAAATACACTGACCCTTATCCAGAGATACTTGCAGTCAATAATTATTGAACCTGACTGATAATGTGCAGCTAATAACTGTGTCCAGTGGGCCCAGATAAGGCCAAATCAATATATGCATTCCCATCACATTGCAAGCAGATAAATAATATTTCTGGAATCAGTCCTATACAAGCATATGGAAAAAGTATGGTCAGAATTGGTCATCCACATAGATGTACACAGGGGATAGCATAATTTTTTATGCTGCTGTCAAACTGGCCTCTATTTATTTTAGCGGGAATGAGGCAAGGAAAAGATGGTAGGGCAAACAAGGAGCATCAAGAACAGTGAGCAAGCCTGATCCAAAGTCACTATATGAGTCAGGAGAGTAATGGTCTATGAGCGCAACTGAATTTCCTTGTTGCATAGTTGCTTTTGCAAGGTAGCAATATACAGACTGAATCCTTGCCGTACATCCCTCAGCTTGCCAGACCTCCTAATACCTGCTCATGGATCTTGCCTGAAAAATCTGTGTATGGCCACTTCTGATTCAACATTCTCTCATCACTGGAGCAGTTCCAGGACAATGTTTGTGTGTGGGGAGTGGGGTGGGGAAGGAAACCAGCACTTCCATCACATCATTTTTCAAATAATTTTTCATGGCAACTCAGTAATGGCTTATCCTAAATTCCAATGTGGCATTGTTTGTATTTTTTAGAATTCAGTCACATTCTAATGAGGTCTTCATAAAGCTGGTAAAATATGTTCATAAATCATTAGTGTAGATTGCCAGAGCAAAACATTCCTGGGGGACTTCTGCAGATTTTGTTACAGAACCTATGGCAGATGGATCAGTATAATAGCACAAGAACATGAGGGGTTGGGGGGTATTGTTTTTTTTTTTTGTCTCTCCACAGAAACAGTGTAAATGTGAGCAACTCAGTAACATGCTACCAGATAAAGAGCTAAATGTCCCTCAGGTAGATCCATTAAAGAAGGAAAACAATCAAAACACATTTTGCTGCCATTTAAATACCAGGTGCACTGCGGTCTACAAGTGCCAGGAAAACTGACAAGGATCCCTTGCTGGAACTCAGGAGAGTTTAAAGGATGCAGGGTTTTGACAACTCTGCCTCAGATAATGACAGGTATTGGCAGATGTATGCAGGCCCTGCTAGAGGCGAATGGAGGGACTAAATAATCTGTAGCAGGTGCCTGCTTGAGGGAAAGCCTCCCAGTGGCTCCTCTGCCTGCAATTAAAACCATCCTGGTGCATAGAGCTCCAGGGCAAAAGCTATATCCAAGCACAAATTTAATGACTATCTATTCTGGGTAAACAAACACACATACACCCCCTTAATGATTAATTCATGAAGGACAAACAAAAGTTATGTGGCAAACATGTTAAGCAGGTATTCTCTCCTAGAAGAAAAAAGGTGAGCTATCTCCCCCCCCATTTTTGGATTTAAAATGGGCAAGCAGTCTCCAAACAAATCTGTAAGTCAAATAACAAAATCAGCAGTGAGCAGTTACCACAGCAAAGAAAATATATAAAAAAACTTCAAAGCCAAGAAAAGTCACAGCATCGGCTCTATAGGAATCTGACCTATTGTTAAATATGATACTGAAGTGAAAACAAAATCCAAAGAAAATTCAAGAACAGAGAGCCAGTTAAAATCATTACTGACTAAGGCACAATACTCCCCTATGTGCCTAATAGTCAGGAAACACAGTTTGTACACTTTTGGAGACCATGGTCCTTGTGGAATTTAATTGCCAAACTTGCATGTTCCAATCTAACTATTAACAAAATAGGTAGTTTTTACAGGATGCAATTATATGCACACTTATCTGGCATTAAGCCCCACTCAACACAGTGTAACTTACTGTTGCATAGACTTGCATAGGATTAGACTTCTGGAATAGTTTCACATGATACAGTGGAAAGCACTCACATTTTTGCCCTTTGCAGAAACACACCACTATCCTAAACTGGATCTTAGGTTTATATATATATAGTGTGTGCATATTTTGGGGGGCTGGGAGGATGTGGCACTAGTATAATGCATTCTCTTGGAAGTAGGGAAGAAAGAATGTTATCCAGGTTATCCCTGCCTGCATGATGGATACAATTTGTAAGAGCTATTGCATATGTAAGATCTATAGGTTTGGGAACAGGCTAGCCATTCTTCACTCTGGCTAAATAAGATGGTTATGTTTCATAAAAAATATCATAGATTGCATTGGTTTATGATACACAGGATTAGATCTACAACCAGGACAAGTTTATCCTGGATGGATCAACAACCAGGATCTATCTACAAGTTTCTTTTGCTCCTAGCAGGAAATATATATCTATATATCTGTCTGTCTGTCTGTCTGTCTCCCCCCCATTGGCAGTGCTCCTGCAGCTACCAGCCTCTACCTTGCATGCTTACTCATTGGTGGTACTATAATGGACTAGTGTAATGTCCTTGTTTTGCAATCTCCCCCAGTTAAGAGCACTCTCAGAATCCCAAAACCTTTCCTTCAGAGGTCTTGATGAATCCCTGGCTCCCAGTATAGAAGGGCTGCAACTCTTCTCATCATTGAGCTTTCCTGGAGATTGCTTATCTGGGGTGGAAATAAGACTCGGCTCTGTCAAGCTTCAAACAAGTCCCAGCTGCAGCCAGCCTCTGACGCTGGGATCTGAGCTGCTGCTGGGCAAGCCCACAAGTGAGCGAGCCCTTGAATGCAAGATGGATTGGGATGGTGGCCTTTGTAGCAGAGCCAGTGGGGTATGGCCCAAATGGTAGCAGGCACTGGGGGGAGGGGCATGACAACAGCCCTGGTGGGCTCTGCCAGAGTACATGCGCCCAGTAAATGCCCCATCATGCAGGAGTGTTGATGCCAGGCCTGGAACCAGCAAATCCTGTGGCAAAGTATCACATCCAGTGAGCGTGTATCACTTCTTTATATCCCATGAGCCAATCGTAGTATTATAAAGAAATTGGGGAAAGTTGTCAAAATACTGGTTTAGTTGATTTAACAACTTCTAGTATCTGCAAGAATAATTACTGGTCAAAGATGGAAACAGTGGAACCACCTACAACCCTGCAAGGGGAAATTAATTGTAAAACAGTGCTAAAATGTTCAAAGCTAACTTATATCATGAAATACAGGTAAGAAAGAGTTAACTATATAATGGGACATTGATAAATCCATTTTGTTCAGGACTGGGAAAACATAGAAGTCGTCATTTAAGGAAACAGTCGATGTTAACTTGAAAATAAGGGAGGAATGAGGATATATAAATAAGAAAAGGAGTGTCATCGTGGTAGGATGAACCATGAACTAGGTGCACAGCGAAGATATCAGACAACCACTTTGCTACAGATACCCCATCACAGAGAGGGTGGGTGGGGAATAAGGATAATTTCTACATGTAATCTGTGTCTTCTTGGGGCATCTTAGTTTTTTTTTATTATAGTTTTTAATAATTTTTAAATTGCTCTTTTAGACATTGCAGCAATTATATAACAAGAACAAAAAACATAGACTTCAACCTCAGCCCCTTGAAAAACTGTACAGCAGTGTCATGAAGCCTGCAGTCCTCTTCCGGTCCAGATCTCAATGTTATAATCAGAGAATCAAGGAGTTGGAAGGAATGGTGCAGGTCATCTAGCCAAACCCTCTGTTCACAACTATGTATTGGAAAGTTCATATCAATAAATTAGTTTTAAATTTTTGCTTTAGTTTGAATATAAATGGCAGAGCTGATTTATTGACCTATGGGGTGTCAAATGGCCTCAAATTGACCTTTAGCTAGTCCAACGGGTTGTATTTTTGTGCTTCTGTAACAGTATCTAATTATACTCACAAATCGTACTGCTTTGATGTCCAAATGTAGCCCTGTTGCCTGATTTGTGAGCAGGCTCAGGCACTTAGATGTCTAAGCAGTAGGATTTAAACTCACAATAAACCATGACCCCCCCTCCAATTCTAAACACAGAATGAAAACTGAATTTACAATAAAATAACCTGGAAATGACATAGTTACTCATACTACTGAAAAATTAATTGATCATTCTATAGTCCATGCATCTATTTTTCAGGGAAAATTATAAACTACTGTGTTGCCAAGAAATTAAAAACATGCATCATAACTGTTTTAGCTACACCAAAGTATATCTACAATTTCCCATTTTTTCAGCAGCCAATAAATGCACTATTCCTGGAGATGTTGACAACATAGATGATGATGTTTTTCACAGGGAAATTGAACAGCTTACTCCCTAGGCCACTTTAAATATCCTAACCTGCATTGATGCTACTAATACAGTAAGATATAATAAATACAAAAGCCAACAACTCTTGTTGGCCATTTAAAACAAACAGTTAGCTTCTTTTACTACTTTTTGAAAATAAAAGTGCACACGTGCTAAGATACTTATTCCTTGTGGAACCTAAAAGTCTGGATTTGCCTCCACTTATTATTTCTATATCTACGTAAATGAAAAGCACAACTCCACTTAGCAACAGCTAGACAATTTGATCATCACAGAAAGTAGTTGTATCATGCACATTAATTTTTACACATAAAGGCCAAAATGGCCTCCCTTTTCCATCCAGTTATATGTGCTGTAGTGCTGTGTAGAATCACAGAAGAAGAAAAGAATTATTTTCTATTTGAGGTGTACTGGAGAGGTTTCCCTTGTATTTTGTGTATGAGTATCTTTTTGAAGTAGAAGGAAGTTAGGCCATCCAAATCTCTGAAGAAATCTGTGGTTGGTTAATAGGTAAGAAAATTTCCTACAGAAACATCTTTGAGGGTTTGTTTTTTAATTTTTTATCCAATCCTTAAGGCTGGCCCACATGGTTCTCTGCATGCACATGCCACACATTTTTATTTTCATAACAAGTCTGTGAGGTAGGCTAAGTGATCAGCATTTTGTACTAAAAGGTAGAATATAAATATTGAAAATAATATACAATAATGTAAATAAAGTCACCCGCTGCCTCTGCGGCTGAGGGCCATGTCACATGATGTTTTTCTTTCTTTCTTTTTGCCTAAAACCAATTGTGGGGGAGAGGAAGCAATTTGGTCAGGGCTGTGGTATGAGAAGAAGTGGTTCACTCTTCTTGTCATTCTTATTCCTTAATGAAAACTGCTTCCCTGCAAGCTGCTATTAGCTGCAGATGGGACAACACACAAGAACTTGCATTTGTATGTTTTCCCATCTATGGCCACTAGCTGATTTAAAGGGTAATTTGCATCAAGGAATCAGTTCTTCTTCTTCTTCTTCTTCTCCTCCTCCTCCTCCTCCTACTTCTTTGATTTCTTATGCACCCTTCATGTCAAGGGCCCAGGGCAGATTACAGCAATTAAAAATATAATATTAACATCATTTTCACATAAATATGATCAAAAGAACAGTGTGCATCCTTGGCTCCTTTGGGAGATAGGGTGGGGCATACATTTAATTAATTAATTAAATAAATAAATGTCAGGTGTCAAAGGCCAGGGTAAATAGGTGCTTCTTCAGTATGTGATGGAAACTACATAATGAAGGTGTCAGACACAGGTGGGGGGGGGCAACAGCTACTAATCTCCCCTGATCCATATCCTGCCCCCAACTGCTTTTATGTCATTTGTTCCTGGGTGAGGATTTGAATCAGGGCCTCCCTAGTCCTAGCCTGATTCTTGAACTGCTCCAGCACACGGGTTCTTAAACACAAAATGTCCATTGTGTTTGAGACTGGAGTGACTTACACAGATGTTAACAGCAAAGCTGTTGAGTTCAAAAGCATACTTTCATATGCTTATAGAGTACTGGTACCTCTTTTTTAAAAAACAACAACAATCTCTCTCTCCGTATATTCACCAAGACACACACGCAGACACAAAACTCTCCAAACTTTCTTACCCTTCCCACTTCCACAAGATTTGTCACCATGACTATGCTTGCTGTATTTTCATGCCAGACCATTCTCCAGAAGTCATATATTGTCTCTTGCATTGGTCCTGAAAAGACAAATCAATCCACAGATTATTTTCAGCATATTTCAGGAATGGAAGATTGCCCATTGATGATGTCAGAGAGTCTTTAAAACCTGACACTCCTAAAGTGTGCTTAGAAGACAGGCAGAGTTCCATAGGCTCATGAATTTAATTGCTTGATGTAGGTTTCAGTTTCTTTCTTGTTAACTAGCTTATTTGCAAGGTATTTGTTCTCCTTACAATGAAGGAAACTTGGCTATTGAACATGAGGCTTCAACCCTATACACAAACTTACCTTGGAGAAAGCGTCACTGAAATCAACAAGGTTGACTTCTGAGTAGACATAAGATTGCAATGTGAAGATATTGTTTTCCTTAACTACCAGGGCTGAGATTGCGATAAATTGGTAACACGAATCTTTTTGACAGCAAGCATTTGTTGGAGTGGGGGTAAGGACAGAGCAGTGGCAGTGCAGCTGCTTGCCAGGATGGGGTGTGGCCAACCAGAAGCTCCCACAACTGCCCCGCCCCACCCCACCCCTGTCCTGACAAACACTGATTACAGACTGCAGCGTTGAGCAGTATATAAATGTTTGAAATACAAATAGTGACATTGCCAAGAGAGCGCTGCTGGTGCTGTGACCCCCTTTACATACTGTTGCTCCTTTTTGGTAACATTAGAAAATGTGTTTTTGACATAAGCAGAGTTTCAGTGGATTATATTGGCCTTTTCCAGTTTAAACATTTATCTTACTTTGCACTGTTTACCTAATTAGTCTAATTATCAAATTGCTCCTCTGAAATGAGGCAGGTTTTTGGAGGCAGTTTATTATTTTGACTGCAGCAGAGAAAATAGTTCAAATGCTAGGCCTGACAATTACCTTTGCTGCAGGTCTTAATGTGAGAAATGAGCCGGGGGGGACCCCTAAGTCTCTGTGCTCCGGAGTAGTCTGTGCCTGTTGTTTCTGGAGTGCTATAAGGGAATCCAGGATCAATGCTGGATCTACAATTAACCCCAAGCTATGAACCGGGCCTTTGGAGACAGTGTGATCCTATCCAGGTATCCTTCTGACACTTTTGCTTCTGTATTTTTTTTTTTTTACACTGCCATGTCAGTTTGTCAGTCTATTGGAGGCATAGATAAGCAGATTCAAAACACTGTCAATTACTAAAATCCTACATCTACAAAGAGTCATTTACTGATCCTCTTCACAACACTTTTAGTCACTTATTCATGAGAATGTTATTAGTCTATTCATTTGGGAACAAATGGTTAAATTTATCAGCCTGCTCTCACTAACAAATGACATGCATTGCTTGAAACATTGAGATACCTTTTAAATTTAGAATTGGCTACAGCTGATAAGAAGCTGCAATTGTAATCACTCTTGATGTAAGACTGTTTTTGTAAAACAATAGCTACAAACAACATAACACTTCACCACATGCATCTTAAAGTTGATGTGCCCAGGGATCTCAGGAACAACACATTAAAGAATACTATTAAACTAAAAAAACCCACACCCACATATCTAACAGTAATTTGTTAAAATGTATTTTTCATTGACATTTGAAAACATTTAGCTTTAATGTTTTCATCTTGCATCTCCTGCCCTGTTTTGTCTCGGTATCCTATACAAAAATGACAAAGGCAATTAAAACTAGGCAACTGTTTTCGCAAGATCAATAGCATTGGCCTGGAGGCTCAGAGCAGGTGCATTATATGAAGTTATTATTTATATGCAGAAGCTGTCCAGTCTCAAATATTAGTGTTAGCTGTGGCTGCAAAAGTAGTTGCTTGCAGCCTCCTGCAGTCAAAACAGCATCTTATGCATGGCACTTGAGCAGAACCATATATCTCTACTCCGTTTGAGTTGCAACTTCCATATTATACAAAAATAGACATAGCACTTTGCTGATTATTTCAGTTCCTAGACTGTTCAGTTAGCCCTGAGGAAGACTTGTATTTCAGCCATAACTGTTGATATGTACCGCATGTGCAGACATTTCAGATAGCACCAAGCTTTGTGATTGCTTGGTTCAGAATACGAGCTTCAGTGATTTGCAGTGTTTGCCTTAAGTGTGACACCCCAAGATCTTCTCCAACTCAGATTTTAATCTTCACTGGAGAAGAACGCAGCTTTTCCTGCTCCTGTACCCATGGGTCCAAGGCTGGCTCCAGGTTTCTGGGGGGCCCTGGGCACAGGGTATTGGGGGCCTGTTCAGAAGGGTGCTTTGCTTGGGGGGGAGGGCACCTGCCAAGCCAAGCCCCCTCACTCACTCCTTTTAAGGCCTGCTCCATGGACTCCCAAGAGGCTCACCGTGCTGCTCAGCTTGGGGTGCCCCCCAAAACTTCTCCTCCTCCTACCTCCTGAGAGATGCAGAAGCTACGGGGACAGGGGAGGTGCATTCTGCACTTGCACAGGGGCCCATCCAGAGCCCCCTGCTTAGCAATGGAGGGCTCAGTGTCGGAACTGTAGCATTCTTCTTTCATGTTGCCGAGTTCTCGTCCTCCTCTTGGTTGCCCGTATGGAGAGGAGAACTGCGTCACCCATGAGCGTAAAGAAAGGGCCATCATCCTACTCCTCTCCCTGCAGGCCAGGCAACTAAGGAGGTGGCAGAGGCTCAGGCTCCCCCTGACAGGCCAAAGGGGTGAAAGAGGAGGTGGCAGCTGTGGTGGCGTGAAAGGAGGGATGCTGCAGCTCCGACGCTGAGCCTGCTACTCCTGCCTCTTCTCCACTTCAACCTGTCTGGATGAGCTGCTGCCACCGCCTCAGCTGCCCCGCCCATAAGAAGAGGAGGAAGATGGTGCTGCTGTGGGGACAAACTTCCTCCGCTTTCTCTCCTGCCTGGAAGCACAAAGGGCTACCTGCTGTGGCATTTGTGAGTAAGCATCAGCTGGCCCTTTTCCCCACCCACCCTGCTGCTCTCCAGGGCCAGGCCTGCCCTTGGCCACTGCCCAACCTGGCCACCCACTGACGCCAGCCCTGCATGGGTCTCTAAGCCCTTCCAACTACCCATCAATGAGTGATCATCTCCTTGCATGACTTATGGGTGCTATGATGGGAGTTGGAGGGAAGTCCCTAATCTCAGCATGAACAATGAACCAATGCCAGAAAATGTAGTTTGCTCATTGTAATGGTGTCTGGAGCCAGCAGCAAGTGAAATGTGCAGGAAGGAAGGCATATGAAAGCTTGGGATGAATGGAAAGGGGACACTTCTAGGCGGAAAAAGTCTGGAGGCTTAAGGGTTTGTTTGTTGTTTAGAGGCTCAAAGAAGGTTTGGGAACGGGTCCAAAATGACTTGAAATCAGTTGGAATAAGTGATCGGGGGCCATGAGTAGTTTGACTTGTTCTGAGTCATGCCAAGGAGAACTGGGAGAAGAGGGACATCATCACCCAACTCAGTCTGACTATGCTTCTTAAAAACCTAAGACTTTGTGCTACAGTGTGTGGGTATGACTTCCCAGATGTATGAGGGAACACAGGGAAGGTTAAGGGCTTATAGCAGGTATTCATGAGTCTCCAATCCTGTGTAATGGGTAATGTGTGCATGGCCGAAAACTAATCAGGGAGGGAAGAGGTCTCCATGGAACCCTACATCCATTCCCAATCACATATGCACCTGTGCCCATATTATCACATTGTATCCAAAGGGATAGTAAACACTAGAGTAATAGAAATGGGGCAAAATAGTACTGTAGCACTGGCGCTGCAATGGTAGAAGGATATTGTGGTCTGTGCATCACCTAAGCAGTTCATTTCCTAATAGGCTTCCTGTATATTTTATAGTAATCTATAATTTGCAGCCATCATACAACTATAAGTTATGCATGCCAAGTCCCTTTAAAAATTAGTAGGATAGGTAATGGATTGTGCTATTAATCTTTAGTAAATGGTATCTTCTGTGTAGATTTATGTGTTTTGGGTATGCAAGTCTTAGATCATGCCAGAAAACAGATCCTATACATTAACATGAGGGTGGGTGGGGTAGGAAAGCAAAAGATGAAAACTAATTTTCCAAGGCTAGGAATCCCAATGGCTTTGGAAGGAACTGGATCAAATTTTTCTTCCAACACAATTCATCATCCTTTCTCCCTCAGATAACTTTCTGCAGCCTTGCAGATGTTAGGTTTACAGCATAACACAATCCTCTAGGAATGAGGGATGAGAGAAATGCTCTTCTTTGGAATGTCAACTGTGTTCCCTCTTCCAACCTAGCTGCTATAGCAAGACAATGGTAATTAAAACAACCTAGGGGAGGAGGATTGTAACAGAGCATTTGTTATCTATCCATTTTAGCTGCTTTCTCGTACATCAGAGAGCCACACAAATTATTATGGACTCAGGACATTCATGGGGAAAAAAGAGGCTAGCTGCATGTCTTTGAAAGTAATTCTCTTCTATCCTATTTTTCTTTTCTTCTTGACACTTTTCAAATTATTTTCTGACATCTGAATAAATTATTACTCTGTCACGTCTCCACACAGAATTGAAAAGCATTAAAGGGCAGGTAAGGGTACAGGATTTATTGTCATCAGGAGCTGAACAATTCGATTTCAGAGATTCAGGGTAGGAAGGAAGCGACACTGTAATCATTATAGGAACCAAGTTTACAGAAGTTGACATAGAGCATGGTCCACCAAGAATTGCTGCTGTGCAACCTTGTTTAATTTCAAGGGGTGTGTGCCAAGATCCTGTGCAAGTAACTCTCACAAAATAAACAGAACTTGCTTTGCAGCAGGGTTTGGTGTATTGCCCATTATGAAAAAGCAGCTTATTCTCAGCTCTCTTATGGGAAAGAACAGCATTTTCCTGCTACGAATCCAATGACATAATCTATTAGCAATATAATATAATGGCTGGTACTCTCTACCATGGGACAATGATATAAAATACTCTCTTTTTTGCTACTGCGAGTCTACTAAAAATAAGAAGATAGAAACAAATGGAGAAATATTTATTCAAATGGCACAATCCTCCATAACTGTTAACAGAATTTAATGCCTCTCATGTGTTGTGCTTTGTAATAATTCGAGCTGTTGGCTTAATACATTTTCAATAAATTTGCTGTGTTACATTTAACTAATTGCTCTAGTAACCGATTAAAATAATATTAAAATATCCAATAGTAGTTAAGTTTTAATATTTACAAACAGAGCTGGCTCCAGGTTTCTGAGCTGTTAGGCACAGGGAATTGGGGACTTGTGAAGAAGGGTGCCTTGCTTGGGGGGAGGGCGCCTGCCAAGTGAAGCTCCCTCCCTCCTTTTAAGGCCTGTTCCGCTGACTCCCAAGAGGCCCACCACGCTGCTCAGCTTGGGGCACCCCCAACATCTTTCCTCCTCTTGACCCCTGAGAGATGCTGAAGCCACGGGGGCAGGGGAGATGTACTCTCCAAACGCAGAGTGGCCCATCCAGAGCCTCCCATTTACCAACAGAGGGCTTAGTGTTGGAACTGCAGCAGTATCCTTTCACACTGTCATTGCCTCCTCTTCCTCCGCTTCGGCCTGTCAGGGAGCCTTTGCCTTTGCTGCCTCAGTTGCCCCATCTGTAGGGAGAGGAGGAGCAGGACCGCACTGCTGCAGGGATAAACATCCTCCACTCTCTCCCCAGCCCATTCTCCTCCTCTTCCTGCAGGCAGAGCAACTGAGGAGGCGGCAGAGCCTCAGGCTTCTCCTGACAGGCCAAAGCAGAGGAAGAAGAGGTGGCTGCAGTGGTGTGAAAGGAGGATGCTGCCGCTCCGACATTCAGCCTGCCACTCCACCTCCTCTTTCTGCTTCAACCTGTTAGGAGGAGTTGCTGCTGCCTCCTTAGCTGTCCTGCCTGTAGGGAATGGAGGATGAGGATGGCAGCACCGTGGGGACAAACTTCTTCCACTCTCTCCCTCACAAAGAAAGGGCTGCCCACAGTCACATTTGTGAAGAGGCATGGGCTGGTTCTTTTTCTCACCTACCCTGCTGCTTTCCAGGGCCAGGCCTGCCAGACCCTGGGGCCCTTTAGAGCTGCAGGGGTCCTCAGCCAGTGCCCAACCTGGCTGTCACTGGTACCAGCTCTGTTTACAAATATAATACTTTCTTTAATTTAATTAACACAATCTCCTCCCTTGTTTTGATTCTGCTAGTAGACAGTGGCTCTTTCCCTATCAAGTTCTACCAGAGTTTTTAGAGTACACAATAACTTTGGGTTGGCTCTTGGCCTACAATACCTTATAATGTAATTCTTATCAGTTCCAATTCAACAATTAATTTTTCTGGAGAGAGAGTTTCCTAGGACTTTTGTCTTCCAAGGCTCATCTACGTAAGCATCCTCACATGTTTCCAGCTGGTCCCTGGAAAGCTCAAGTAGAACACTGGCAATGTCCCTCCCCCAAACTCTTTCTCTCCGCCTCCCCGTCCCTATTTGTAGCCTTCAAGCCTTTTGTCTATATGAAAGAGAGATTGGAGATGGAAACATATCAGAGAAAGAGACCAGGAGAAAGATGGTCTGTAGGTATGAGAAAGAATAGAAAAATCTGAAGACAAAGGGTTTAGTAGAAGACTTGAGATAGGTGGTAGAAAGACCTTGAAAAAAATGAAATGGACTGCCTTCAAGTCGATTCCGACTTATGGGTGACCCTATGAATAGGGTTTTCATGGTAAGCGGTATTCAGAGGTGGTTTATCATTGTCTTCCTCTGAGGCTGAGAGGTAGTGACTGGCCCAAGGTCACTCAGTGAGCTTCATGGCTGTGTGATGGTTAGAAAGACCCTGAGAGGAGACTAAAAGTGCTGCATTGCTATTGTCTAATTGTATTATTTTAAACTGAGTTTGAATTATTTTAACTGTATGTATGAATGGTTTTAATACTGTAAATAGTTTAATTCTATTTTAATCTAGACTTTTGTATGTTTTTAATTATATGTGTTCTTTTATCTAGAAGCCGCCATGAATTCCAGTTTTGGAAAAAGGGCGGGGTAAAAATAATGATAATAAATAAATAAATAAATAAATAAATAAATAATTGAAATGTTGGTTACATAGCTAACATAGTTTTAAAGCACATTTAAAGCACAGGGCTTCCCTCAAAGAATCCTGGGAACTGTAGTTTGGTAAGGGTGTTGGGAATCATAGCTCTGTGAGGGGTAAACTACAGTCCTCAGGATTCTTTGGGGGAAGTCATGTGCTTCAAATGAGCTTTAAATGCATGGTGTGGTTGTGGCACTGATTTTTGTAGGGGATAGTAAACACGGGTACAATACTTCCTTCTGAGAGGATAACAGCACTGTCAAAAGTTAAGAAGGCAATATATGGTGACAATACAAAGCTTTGAGTTCCCACTGCAAAGAAAATATGGGAGCAGCCAAATTTTTAATGTCATTTGAATTTGTGAGAACGCAAAAATAGTTGGCACAGTAACCAAAATAACGGAATCTGAGTAATTTAATTAAAAGTTTAGGAATGCTGCTCCCCTAACCTTATGGAATGCCACACCTGTTAATAGACTAATCTCTAAAGAGAGTTCCCACAGCATGTGGCTCAATTTAAATGCAAAATTACAGGATTACCAATTTTCTGCCAGTCTAGAAATTACCCATAAGCATGGTGTATACATTATTTTAACTAGGCAGGATTTTTGTAGCGCATTTGCGATTTTAAAATACTCAACCTAGTAATTGAGATATATAAAATAAAAATAATTTTATTTTACTATGTAATATAAAGTTCAAAAGTTGTATCTTAAAGAAACCGAACTTAGAAAAAAATCCCATTTGGCTTTATAATGATAGCTCTACCTTCTTATAATGATAGTTCTACCTCCTTGTCTTGTTCTGTCCATATCTGAAACTGTCCACAACTGAAATAAAAATGCATTGATAATTCATTTATTTATAATTAATAAGGTAAGTTCACTAAAAATTCTTCAGGTTTGAGATATGCCACATAAAATAAAATAAAAATAAAATTGTAAAGGAAGATCAACTTTTCATTTAATTCTTAAGGACTTTGTCCCATTAAATATTTCACATCGGCTTGACGTGTACTATTTACTATTGTCTTCCCAAAGTCAGGGAATAGCAAAGATTCTATCATGTTTAAGTGTACAAAATAGGCAGTGCACACAAAAATCATGCATCCTTATAAGCTTAGCAAGAAATGTTACCAACCAATTTCAAGAAAATTCCAACCAAACAATATTCAAATGACATTGCATTCTTTTCATATTGCAGTACCATTGTACAAGAAACTCTGTTTAGTTTTAACCTCGTGTAAGTGGAAATAAATTCACAAAAAAGAACAGTATGCTTTTATAAAGATTTTATTCAATTGCGCTTTACAATACAGCTGCAGTGCCCAGTAAATGAAGTGAACCTATTTTAATTGTATTGCTTAGATAAATGTATCTGTACCAAAAGCAGTAAATGAGAATACGTGCTGGAAAGAGATTTAGGAGCTGCAGAGGTAATCTTGACAAAGCCTCACTCTCAGCTGCAATTGAACATTGGAGAAAATGTGGATTCATTTTTTTTAAAGAGTCAATAAGCTTTTACCACTGTGACAGTGGTAAGATCTGGGTATCACCTTCAGCACCAGGTATAGCTGTGATTTTCACTGTGTAAGTAGAATATAATTAACAAAGAAGAAGAAAACAAATTTTCTTACCACAGACACCTTGATCTGGGAGGACATTCAAGAACCTTTGGGATTGCCCTCCCACCAGCAGCTTGCAATTTGATTCCTCTGCTGGGAGGAACTTCCTAGTTCCCACACTTAACTGGAAAGAGCAGGAACTTCATGCAAAAGAAAACATCAATAACATCTAAACCTCAAATCCACAAGGCTGGGAATTATTAGTGGCCATAAACAAAACCAATTGTCACAGAAAAACAAAGACAAAGAGATAATAAAGGAGTGAACTACCCAGCAGCCCCTAACTACCCCTCCTACATGTAGCCTGTTATTCAGAAGAATAAACTGGGATTACCTAGATAGATGCAAAGGTGGCAGGGTGAATGTCTCCCTTTATCTCTCCAGAACAGGATATTTATGGTAACAACATTTCTGTTTTCTCTGATAGAGTAAGAAGGGCATTTGAGAACCTTCAGGATATAGAAAAGCAGACTTCTGAAAGGATGGGTTCTAAGTAATCATCTATGCTTGTACCACTCTCTTAAGAACCCAAGTAAATAAAGCACAGGCAGATGCCATCACATTAATCTTGCAATGGTGGGTGAATGTATGAATAGATGCCCAAAGGTTGCTCTATAAATTCTTTTGAGGGGAGCTCTCTCCTAGAAGGTAAAAGAAGCAGTGGCTCCCCTAACCAAATGGGCCATCACCCTTTTTGACATGTAGTTACCAATGGCCTTGTAAGCCTTGTTGATACATACCTTAACCAGTTCACTAAGGTAGCCTTGGGCACCCTCTTCCCCAATGAAATAAAACAGAGTTTCTGGTTGTCTTGAGGCTGCTGCACTAGCCAAATAAAAGTGGAAAGCTCCATGGACATCTAACCTATGCCATGTTTATTTATAAAAGTATTTATACACCACTGTCTCACAAAACAATTATGTACAGCAACATAAAAACTTTTAAAAGCAATACAAAACAAACATTATAATGACCAGTTACTCAAAAAACATTTTAAAGAGCTGCATTGGCTTGTCAGCACAAAACAGTCATCAAGAGATGTCCCAAAAGTCAAAAGCAAGGATACCTGTCAAATCTCTACTGGGAAGAGTGGTCTATAGGATGGGACTAGCAACACTAAATGCACGACTTCCTGTTGAGGCCAGTCAGGCCTCTGTAATATGGGGGTCAACTAACAGCACTCCTCGGAAGATCTCAGTAATTGGACTGGGATATAATGACTCAGGTGGTCCTTAAGATATCCTGGACCTAAGTTGTTTGGGGATTTGTATATCAACAGAACCCTTTCTCCTGTATATATATATGATTCAGGCAGAAAGAGGGAAGCACCAGTTCCTGTAATCTGTGAACCACTGAATTGACCTTGGACATGAACACCAGGAGGGTCATAGTACCACCTTGTCACTATGAAATACTCAAAGCTTCCTATTTGAAGCAGAGCTCCCTCCTCAGAAACCCACTGAGCCAGAGTAACTGCTACAAGTAAACCATTTTCCCTGAGTGGTTCCCTTGGCCATAGGCTTAAAAGGAGGTCCCCACTGAAGCTTTCAGAACCAAGTTCAGATTCCAGTCAGGAAAATGGTGAACATCAGATGACTGAGGAGAGCCACTTCATTAAGGAACCTGGAAATGTAGTGATGACTAGAGATGGACCCTGTACCCCCATAAACCAAAACAAGGGCCACCATCTGCCTCTTCAGGGTACTTGTGCTGAACCCTTTACTGAATCTGTCTTGTAAGAATTCTAAAATGCATTAAATGTCCTCAGCACATGGGACCCATCTCTTACCTTGGCACTACTGTAGGAAGGTTCTCCATGTACCTTCGTAAACCTTGTTTGTGGACTCTCTCCTAGATATGAGCAAGTTTCCTAATACCATTTTCATATACCCTTCTCTTAGCATCCAAGCAGTCAGCTGGAAGCTGTGAGGATGAGGGTCCAATACGAAACTCTGAGATAGAAGATATGGCATGGCCAGGATCTTCTAGTGTGATCTGACAGACAGAGTGAGGCACTATCCATGTGATGCTCTTTTGCATCTGATCTGTCTCATGACTTTGGGAACCAGCTTGAAGGGGGAGAGGATGTGTACAATAGCCCTTGTGGCCATTCTGCTTCCAGATCATGCCTTCTGTTCCCAGGCATTGGTATCTTGTCATGGGCTTCTGGACAGCCTTGTTGATCTGGCTCACATACAGATCTATATTTGAAACTCCAAAGGAATGAGTGGTCACTTGAAAGGTTTGAGGATGCATGGCCCACTCAAATTCCTGGATCAACAATATGCTTTGCCAGTCTACTTCTGTGTTCATCACCCCTACCAGATCATAGAATGATAGGTTGAAAGGGCCTAAAAGGCTTTTGGGTCCAACCCCCTGCTCAATGCAGGAATCCAAATTAAAGCATAACTGACAGGTGGCTGTCCAGCTGCCTCTTGAAGACCTCCAGTGTAGGAGAGCCCACCACCTCCCAAAGTAATTGGTTCCATTGTCATACTGCTGTAACAGTTAGAAAGTTTCTCCTGATATTCAGTCAAAATCTGGCTTCCTGCAACTTGAGCCCATTATTCTGTGTCCTGCACCCTGGGGTGATCGAGAAGAGATCCTGGTTCTCCTCTGTGTGGCAACCTTTCAAGTACTTAAAGAGTGCGATCATTTCTCTCCTCAGTCTTCTCTTCTCAAGTCTAAACATGCCCAGTTCTTTCAGTCTCTCTTCACAGGGCTTTGTTTCCAGTCCCCTGATCATCCTTGTTGCCCTCCTCTGAACCTGTTCCAGTTTGTCTGCATCCTTCTTAAAATGAGGTGTCCAGAACTGGACATAGTACTCAGGATGAGGCCTAATAGAGGTGCCAAACAGAGGGAAACCAATATTTCATGCTATTTGGAAACTATACTTCTGTTAATACAGCCTAAAATAGCATTTGCCTTTTTTGCACCCACATCACACTATTGGCTCATATTCAGCTTGTGATCAACAACAATTCCAAGATCCTTCTCGCATTTAGTATTGCTGAGCCAAGTATCCCCCATGTTATAACTGTGCATTTGGTTTCTTTTTCCTAGGTGTAGAACTTTTCACTTATCCCTGTTAAATTTCATTCTATTTTGAAAGATGCTCTGCTCTTAAGCTCTGTCTGCCCAAACTAGGATTTTGCTGGATTCTTGGTGGATGGAATGAAACCTCACTCCTCCCTATTTGTTGAGACATCTCCACCAAGATGTTGCCTGTATGAACCAGGATATGCTTGTCTTCTAGAATAGCCTGCAGCACCAACTTGACTGCCCTTAACATGAACTACTGGATGCTTCTTTTTGCCTCCTGGGCACTACTATGAGGCTTGAGTAACCTTCTGCTCCATGTGGGCCCTCCAGCCCCATATGTTTGGTGGGAACAGGCACACACTGCCAATGCAGGATTTAACCCTGTCCATCAGCTGATGGAACAACTGACATAAATTGATGGGTATGTAGTTTATGGAAAATTGCCTCATGGACTAAATAATTTCTGAATCTTGTGTGATCCAAGGTAAATTATAACATATCAAAGCTTGCCTAAGCACTCATGCTTCACTTTTCCCTTTGCAGTGGGTAAACAAACTACAAAGGGGCTAGTTTAGCATTACATCCCAGCCCATGGCTGTGGTTTGTTTCACTTTAACAAACCACAATTTCTAGCTAATCTTAAAATTAGGTTTATTGCTGGCTTGTCAACCATGGTTTGTTAGGGCAAAACAACCCATGATCCTAGATTCGAATGGTTTATTTTCCCACATACATAGCAGGAACACTCAGGATGCATGGACTACCATCATCAGCACATAGCTCATGCACAGTACAGCTTAATAAACTAATTTTTATGGCTTAGCAATATGTGCTAATGTGCCTAGAGTCCTATTTCAGGACAGCATCAACATCTTAACTGCCTAAAAAAGTGAAGAACTTAGGAAATAACTATTAACAGAAAAATCTGGAACAAACCGAGGCTTATTATATTAAGTGTGCAACCATATATGCAGTGATTACACTTGTCTGCCTAGATAATGAATGACTCCAAAGCTTTTTCCATTTCTGACTGTCACCAGTTTTTTCATCTGAAGACTAGGACCATGGCAACAAAAGTTTCCTTAAATGCAATATGCGCACCTTCTATTCAAGTTCTAAGAATGTGCTATGCTAACAACTTAAAGTGAGCCACTCAGGAAAATAATTCCTTTAAATATGTGAAAAGGAACGTTTGGCGACTTCCGGGAAGGGTGACTTAGCCTGTGCCTGCTTTTGAGACGGGCTCCTGCCTCAAAAGAAGCTTATTCAGATATATCAGTCAGATTTTTTTTTTTTTTGACTGATTAAACTTCTCCCGGGTAGGGAGAAACGAAGAGATTAACCTCAAAGCCTATTTTTGTTGGGACGACCAGATCTCATTAATTTATGGGACGAGGTCCAGCCGACGAAGGTGGGACGGATTTTCAACAACAAGCTCTATCTGATAAAGCGAACGTTCATCTTATCTTCTAAGAGAGAACGCACTAACAGGCAAGCACCCTTCTTTCTATATTTTTCTTTTACTTGACTTAAATTGTTGCTGTTTAAAAGAGATTTGCCAGATTGATCGGTTTTTGACATCTCACTGGGGAGCCATAACTTCTCTCTGCTACTCACTAATTAATAGCTTATCTCTGTTTTTGTTGCAAAAAGCTGTCCTGGATTTGCATTCTAAAGATATACACAGAAGAGGGATTTCTATTCCAGATTTTTATTTTGAAGAATATTATATTGTCTGAGACTACTCTCTTTTTGGTCTATTTTATTTTGACGAATCTGTTTTCTGACGACCGCCATTAATTGTTTCGATCCTGGGAACTGCATTTTGTTTACTTAAGCATGGAGAGATAAGGCTGTCTGCTCTGTTTATACTGTGATGTCACCAAGTTTGGAGTATTAACCCAATTGTTGCTGAAATAAGAAGTGGTTTTCCTATATTTTTCTTTTAAAATGGCAATTAAGAAAGTGGCTGAGAAGCTGGAAATAACTATGTTTCAGAAAATAATGGATGAGATTGAGATAACGAAACAAAACCTGCGACAGGGTTGTAAGGAGCTGAAAATTGAATTGAGTAAAATGAAGCAGGAGATTAAAGATATAGGGGTCCCTGTGAGAGAGGTGACCCTGGAAGGGGTCCCTGTGAGAGAGGAGACCCCGGAGATTGGAACAAACGTGGAACAGGAAAAAGATTTGGAGTCTATGGACTTTAGAAACAAAATCTATTGTTTGGAGATACAGGAGATTAAAGACATAGGGGTCCTTGTGAGAGAGGAGACCCTGGAGACTGGAACAGGGGTCCCTGTGAGAGAGGAGACCCTGGAGACTGGAACAGGGGTCCCTGTGAGAGAGGAGATCCCGGAGATTGGAACAAACGTGGAACAGGAACAAGATTTGGAGTCTATGGACTTTAGAAATAAAATCTATTGTTTGGAACTCAATGTTATCTCTGAAGAAATTAATGAAGATTCTAGAGATAAAGTTATTAATGGCATGGATAATCTTCTGGACTGGAATGATGTGATGGAGCCCAATATAGAGAAAATCTATGGAATTAACTGCAGCCATGTGACAATGGAAAAACTTTCAAGAGATGACCCAGTGTATTTTGAAAAAAAGAACAGAGATATGATTTTACAGCAGTATTTCAGCAACCTATTCAGAATGGATGGCAAGAAAATATTTGGGATAGAGGTAATTCCCATCAGACTCTTATTATATGACTATGGCTTTGACAGCAAGATTATTATGGAATACTGATAATGGAAGATTGGATACTGAAATTACTGGACTTAACAAGACTACTGAAGATGGAAGATGGAAAATGGAACTAATAGGGATAATAGAACAATGGCTACTGAAATTACTGAACCTAACAGATTCTGATGTGATGGATTAATTGAAATGTTTATTTTGACTATGGTTATGACAATAAGATTATCATAATTAGTAATGAGATGGATTAATCGATATGCTTATCTGGAAAAAAAAATTGATAGATATATTTCTTAAAGAATTGAAACCTCTCTTTGACTTTTTGTGGAAAGAATAAAGTAATGTTTATGAGATTTGATGATTAAGTAAGATAACTACTGGAGGAAAGTGATTTTATAATATGACTTAAGAGACAGGATTGTTATATATTATAGACTTATAACTGATTTGATCTTTGACAAATGGGAAGTCAATATTTTACTCTTTATTTTTTTTTTCTTTTTTTTTTCTTTTTTCTTTTTTTCTTTTTGTTTAACTATTTTTGATTTTGTTTTTTGTCTTTGAATGTTTTATGATTTTGTCTTGTATGTTTTATGAAAATCTGAATAAAAATTATTGAAAAAAAAAAAAAAAAGAAAAGGAACGTTTGGCTGGAAATTCTGAAATACTTTTGCAACATATGTGGCAGGAGGTGAGAAGAAAAATGGAAGAATATGAAAGAGGTTATTATACTGGCACAGATGTGTTACCACGGTTAAAGCTGTGTAAACACTCGTGTTATAAATACTTATCTTCAGGGGCTTATAAGGTTGACATGAAAAGATTTCCCCATGGTTAAAACATAAGTTTGTTGAATTGAGGAAGAAAATTATATTCACAATATAAGTGAGAAAGTAAATGGTTTCTTTGTTTTAGAGCTGGAGGCAAACTGAAGGAGTGAAAATGCCAGGTTTCACATGCTGATTTAGAATTAGTAATTAAAATATTTTATTAGGCCTAATATATTTAAACCATAAGTTTATAACTTGAGCCTTAAGCACATCAAATATAATTACTGCTCCTACATTTAATTGTATGCCTAATTGTAAGATTACTTGTATTGGTCACATTGTTTATGTCAAATAGGTAGGGTATGCAGACATTATGTGTTATATGTGAAGTGCTACAGGAATCACCATGAGTATGCACAAACACTGTTGGCATACAAAATGAGATTTCCTGTAGAATGCACAAATTTCTGCTTGACTTCTTAGTATTTATATGGCTAGTTGACAATGGTCCAAAATTAATATTTTGTGAGCACATTGGAGTCTGCCATGTAGGGTTTGTTCTCTACTTATTTTTATTCTGCAGATATTTTCTATTCAATCAATATACATATTTTTTAAATTACAAAAATGCAGCCATTTTAAAGGATTTCGTTTTTCTTCATAGTTAACAAGTGACCAATTCAGGGTACACTCATTTCTACATGACATTTAATTTTTCTACACTTCTCGGATAAGAGCATGAAAATACTCGACAACTTGCAGCAGTCCAAAACATTTGGGGGGCACCAGGATGGGGAAGCCTATCCACACCATAGATCAGCTTCCTCAACTATCAGCAAATCAGGCAATAATAGAGTCACATACATTTTTGCTGTGAAGGGATTTTAAGGAATTATTTTCAATTGGAAAATGTCAAATACTCATTTTAAAATTGTGCCTGCATATTCTTTGTACATGATCCATTACACTGAGACAACAGTGCTTTACTACAAGTATGTCCCAGGTGCTTAATGTGTCTGTCTCTGTCAGTTACTGTGGATCACTTGAAGTCTTCCTTAGTGGCAATTCCATCCTATTATAGGTACTGTATAGAAGAAAAGTAGATGGTAATTTTCCAACCCAAATGGCAGGTTTTGCATTTATTGCACTTAAAATGTAGTTAGATGGTCTCTTGATACAACATTAGATAAAACATTTTTTGCTCTTCTTACTCCAGTACCCTAATCAACCTCATCTGGAAGAGGCAAAAGGCAGGCTCATTGCTAAGTAAAACCCTGTAAAGCTAACTCTGGTTCACTTGGAAGATATTAAAACAGTAAGAAACAAGTGATTATGCAACTCTCCAGCTTTGTTTAAAAGCCAGATTGGTAGCCTATTGCAAACCGATTATGTTTGCCACTATTTAGTGGCATCCAATTATATTTGCTCATTAACACTTGATATGTTGAATGGAGCTGAAGAAGAGCAATAGGACAATTAAATACCAACCCCACCAACTCGGTAGGAGTTTGAACCAATTTCTCAAATGATTTCTTTTTTGCACAGCATAGTGCCAAGGCATATAAGGATGAAGATGGGGAGGAGTTGGGTCATAAAGTTTATTTAAAGAATTACTGTGAAATATTTTAATGGAAATATCCCAAATGTTTAGCTGCTCATACATGCTCATACTTTTTAAAAAAGGTATGCTCCCCTCCATGAGTAGAAGTCAGCTGATTTCCTTAGTTTCCAATTTATGGCTCTGTACACACTCCCGTTTACTCTGAATCCAGTGCTCTCCTACCACTGATTTGGGAAGCTGCGTACACATGACATTAGCCACAATCCGTATCTGTCTTGTATCAATTCTGTTGTTTCTTATGAAATACTGCATTTTGGTGCATTTTTCCCCAAGCCAGCTTCAATCTGAATTAAGAAAAAGAACAACCTAGCTGCATTTTAAGCTGGTAATGCGTACACATCCTTAGTCTGGAGATGATGGAGGACAAGGCAAGAGGGTTCTTATGTTCTTAGGGTGGCTTGAATTTTCTCCCATTCCATCTTTCAGGCCTCTTTATCCAGCCTTTGGGAGTTTCCTTAGGTTATATCCCCTCACTAGCTTGCTCCGTCAATCTGGAGTGCTTTTGCCTGGCTGCAATGTGCCTTGAGCTGTGACAATGCCTATTGCTTGTCTGTGTCATGAGCCCAAGGGAGGACCTTTGGCAGGATTGGGAGAATGGAGAGTGGGTAACAGATGTTGTGGAGGGGGTTGAGGAAAATATGGGAGAAATGCTTCCAGAAACCTCTGTGTCTAGTGAGTTAACTGATGTCAGTAACCCCCCCCATTGCCTTTGAAGGAGGGAAAGGAATCTTCACTGGCACCCAGCTCAGACCTAGCTTTTTGAACAGATAGATCTAATGAACAGAGTGGACTTTTCCAGAGAGATTGAGAGAGTAGTTTGTCAGAGCAGGACATAACACTTTCTCCAAGGTCACGCAGAATAGAGAAAAGGAGACATCAGTTAAAGGAATCAGTGTCTCTCCCCAGAAGGAACTCTCGCCCAGCAGCAAAGGCTAGAAAGTGTTGGAGTTAGTCAGTTAATGTAGTGTGTGTCTCCCCCCTCTTTTACAAGGAGTGTCTTGTTGTGACAACTCTCCATTGCTGCTTTCGTGCCTAGTTCTGTATCCTGAGTCATGCCTAGAAAACATAAAATTCTTACCGTGAATTTCTATTCCCGGGGGTTCCTGGAGGGCGGCCCTGACCTTTGGGATGGATCCTCCCTCTGGCTGTGCACGCAGGGTCCATTTTCAAATGCCTCACCCAGGGTAAGGGGCCATCCCCACTCTCCAGACCGAATGTCAGAGCAAGGACAACTCCTCAACCCCAACCAGGCTCCTGAGTTGTAGCAGAATCCAGGCCTCGCTGGCCCACCACTCCAAAGGGAACCACAGGAACTTGATCAAAACAGGTGCTCTGCTGTGTTTCCTTGGCAGACCACATCCCTTGTGTCATATGTGAGTCCAGATGTGCCCCCCAGCCTAACAGACTGGCATCTGAAGTGAGTGGAGTCTCCAAGCTTACTCCCTGTAGAAGCCATTGTGGAGCTCCTGCGTAATGCCTGTGGAATCAGTACGCTCTGAGTGCGCACTTGTGTAATCTGTTCTTGAAAAGGAAGCAGTACCTGGAGAAGAGGACAAGAATGGAAATGTGCCCAGTTCCCCAGATCCTGGCCCCAAACCAGCATGCCCTATAATTTTGCCAATTCTATCAGATCAACGGATTCCGAGGTCGCCACCTTCTTCACCGAGGTCTGAATCTTGTCTGCTTGCTCTTTCGTCAGGTGCATCCAAGACTGCTGTGAATCTATCTGTACTCCCAGATGAGTGATGTCCTGTGTAGGTTCTAGAGCACTCTTCTTGAGGTTCACAATGAACCTGTGGCTCCTTAAGCATGACAAGGTGCCATCTACATCAGTGCAACATTGTTCCCTGGAGGGTGCTCTCACCAAGTTGTCATCGAGATAAGGATGTACCCACACCCCCAGGTTCCTAAGATGAGCAGCCAAGGCCACTGGAACCTTGGTGAAGACCCTGGGGGTGGAGGTGAGCCTGAAGGGGAGTGCCCTGTACTGATAATGCCGGCCTCCATAGCAAAAGCACAGAAACCTCCTGTGTTTCCTGTTTATTGGGATGTGGAGATAGCCCTCTGACAAGTCTATGGATGCCATCCAGTCGCTTTGATTTATAGCCTCAGAAATCAACTTGAGGGTCTCCATTTTGAATTTCTTGTAGGCCATCCCCCTGTTGAGCCATTTCAGATTGAGTATGGCCCAGGCCTCCCCATTTTTCTTTGGGACGAGAAAGAAAAAGGAGTACACTCCTCTCCCCTGCTCCTATGTCAGGACTGGCTCCACTGCTCGGATAGACAGGAGGTGACTTATGGCTTTGCAAAAGGCTCAGTGTTTGTCTGGTTTTCTGGATCGTGGAGTTGCCATAAATTTCTCCCTTGGTTGCCTGAAAAACTCCAAGGAGTACCTTGAGGAAACTGTTTTGCATACTCATCTTTCTGTTGTTGTTAGCACCCACCTGTGTGCAAAGCTTTTGAGTCTGCCCCCTATAGGTCCTGGAGGAGGTGAGGTCCTGGTATCAGGCTGAGTGACCCTTCTTGGGTCCCTTCCGAAACTTGGTTCTGGATGAAAAGGACGTGGAAGGTTGGGTTAGCGAAGAGGTTGATCCTCCTGACCTGTCAGATCTGCCCCAACGTGGCTTGTATGTTGCTAAAGAACCTTGCCGCTGGTATGGCCTGGAAGAATGAAATGATTGCCTCTGATGCAGCTTGAGGTCCTCCTTCTTTGTGATTTGAAGTGCCTTTTGTTTGTCCCATGTTTCCACCAGCACCTTCTCAAGTGGCTCCATGAACAGCTTGGTCCCCACAAAGGGGTAATTAGTCGGTTGATTTTGAGACCCAGGATCAGCATCCCAGCTGCATAGCCATACATTGCATCTCGCCACTGTACTGGCTGCCATAGCTCTGGCACTGAGTTGCATGGCATCCCTTGCAGCGTCTGCCTGGAATGCTGCTGCCATGGCCAGTTTGGTCATACTGTCCTTCACTGGTTTGGGGATATCATCTCTTAGCAGCCAACTCCTGTGCCCACAGCATGCTAGCCCGTACCATGACAGATGTTGCTGTGGATGCCCTAAACGCAGCTGCTTCTGCCTCAAAATCTCTACACAGAGCTGCCATTACATGTTTGTCACCAGGATCCCTTGGGCCCCCCTCCCCTTCTGATGGGATAGTTGCAGAAGAATACAAAGCTGCCACAGGGAATCCACTACCAGCGTCCTCAGCTGTTCCATCACCCACTGAGGGAAGAGATAGTGCTTGTTGTGCGAAGGCTTGTGCTTATTGAGGGTGGCCCACTCCCCTTTCCATAGATCCTGGAATGAGTCAGGAAAAGGAATAGTGGCCATATGGAAAAGCATTTTTGACTCCCTTATAATAGAAATCTGTGCCTTCTGTGGCCATAGCCTGTTCTTCAGGCAGTTCCAGTATTCTCCTGGCCTGGCCAGTATTCTCCAGAGCTGGAAAAAACTCAGGAGGCGGAGACTCCAGCTCCTCCCCTGAGAGCTCTCCCTCCTCTCTCTCTCTTCTATGGAGAGGGAGCCCTCAGAATCTGATAGCAAGCCCAAAACTGTTGCCACCCTCCTGCTAGGCTTCCGCTTCCTCTCCACAGGGGGTGCCCTAATAGCCACCGGTAAAGGGTCGTGGCCCCTGTGCTTGTGCTTATTGCTCTTACTCTTGCCCCTCCCATGGATCAGGGACAACTGGGGGAAGGATGATGATGATCCAGAGGAGAGGGAGGAGGGAGAGATGATTGAACACGTGGGGGATGGAGACTGCATTTAGAATGGTGTGATTTGCTAAGATGCTTCCTCTTTTCCCTCTTTTCCTTCAAAGGATCCTTATTTGCCTCCTGCTGGGAATCATGTGTTGCAGAGGTCTTACAGGTGCTTGCTAAGGTCTTGGCACCCTGTACCGCTTTTGCCACTATTTCCCTTATCCAGGCCATACATTTTGGAAACTCCTCCTCCCCTGGAAGACCAGTTACAGGAAAAATGTGTGCACTCACCCCTTCCATGCGTGGTTCCTGTAAGTCTGCCCCAGATTTGGCCCTGGAAGATTCATTGGAAGAGAACCCTTCCTGGTCCCTATGGGAAGAACCCACCTGGTCCTCCATGGGACTAGCCGCTTGGAGTCATGGCAGCGAATTAAGTAGCTCTCACTGATCCCAAGGTGGGTGTGGGTGAAGAGCCGGCCTTGACTAAGAGCCAGGGAACCGTGCTGAAGATCTTGCAGCTTGGGGATTTTTGGTGGGAAAACGCCAGCCGTGTCAATCCAGTCGCCTGCCAACAATTGCAGTTGCACCTTTGCAAGCAGAGAGGGATGCCCTACCAGATTCCCATGCCACGCCTCCACTTGCTGCTGGAGTGCACCCTGCTGCTGAGACTTCCTCTCCGTGCCACTAACGCAGCCTGCTAGTGCTCCCCCAACCCACCCTGGCTAAGACTGAGGGGGAGGGTGGATGAGGGGGGGATAAGAGAGGATTAGAAGAGAAAGAGAGAAGACGTAAAAGGTGAGGTAAGAAGGAAAAATAAAATGAAGAACTATATAAAAAACTGAGGTCTTGAGCTCCGCTGGACCCAACTGTTCCTAGTGAGAGGCAGCAGTGGTCTGGAGAGTGGGGATGGCCCCTCCCACTGGGTGAGGCATTTGAAAGTAGACCCTGCCTGCACAGTCATTGGGAGGATCCATCCCAAGAGATAGGACTGCCCTCCAGGAACCTCCGGGGAATGTCTGATGCTGCATACCTGTACATCTGGAATAAAGCTTTTAGCACAACCCAGTCTTCGAGTCCTGAGTGTGCTTCTGTGGTTGGGAGCCAGGACAGTCTGGAGGGAGAGGGGTATGTGGATGGTTCATAACCTCTGCCATTTGCATGGCTGAAATGTAGCCTACTATATAAATGTAAGACGCACATATGTTGCTCTGCCTGTTTTTGCCTCTGGCCAAAACCACCACTGACATGCAGCCCCCCGGATGGTTGTTTATGAGAGAATACAGCCCTTGGGTTGCAAAAGGTTCTCCAACCCTGCAGTACATGAAAGGTCACTTCACACTTTATTTTCTGCTTTTTCCCTTTCACATAAGTTGTCTACTCATATGAGAGTGCAGAGTGCAGACTGGAAAACACAGTTTTCCGCCACAGCAGGTTCCCACTAGCGTTGGGGCAGAATTTGAAAAGGAAGAATGAGTCAAATGCTGGATTTCTGGAATCACCTCAAACCAGATTCATGTCACATGAATCTTTCCAGAATCTGGGACAATATAACTCCACTGTAGAAGTTTTCAGTAGCTCTCCCTCCTTACAAAAGTAGAAGAGGGATGGGGTATGTAGTGTTTCTAGGAATTGCCATAGTAGGGTCTCAGGCTTCAGGCCCTAATCATCATCAGGACATCAGGCAGGTACATTACTAGTAAAAAAGTTTTATTTTTCACTTTCCAAATATAACAACAAAAACAATTAGCGTACATAAAGTATGCAGTCCATTAAGTATGGTGTACATAACCCTTCTCTTCATGTTTCCTATCTTTAAGGCATACAGAAAAACAAAAAGACTACTATAGGACCCATTTTCATCCCACCAAATCCCACCATGAAATTCCCAGTGAGGCTGCGCTATCTATGTTGTCAGTGGATCATGGAATGAACCATGTACCATTGTCCTACAAAATCATCCTCCCCCTTCAAATGTTGTATTGCTTGTATTTGTTTCATAAGTTTTTCCAGCAAGACGTATTGCCAAATTAAAATTCTCCATTCCTGAAATAGGCCTCCACCTTCCATATTTCAGTCAGGAGCTATAACCTGCCTAGTTGCAGCTAAGGACAGTGAAAGTGCCTCTTTATAGGGTACATCTTTATTTATATCATCAAAACAATTAATAATACGGTAGGTGTTGTTTCTATGCTATTTCTGACTACAGTACTTTTTTCCAAAAGCTTTGAATAACTCATACCCCTACCACATGTGAATATACATACCCGGTTCTGAGCAACCCTGGTGTCAGTATGTTAGATTTACCATGTATACGTTAGACTTAATTTCCTAGGAGTTAGGTACCAGTGCTGTAGAAATTTAAAGGCACCTTCCCTTACTTTAGCAGATACAGACCACAGAAGTTGTTTTTTCTAAATATTCTTCCAATTGTTTTGCAGAAATATTACAACCTAGGTTCTTTTCCCAACATAGTTTAAGATTATCACAATTAAGATTTTGTAACAATGCATATATTTCAGAAACTAAATCCTTGAAACTAGTTTTGTATAGTGTTATTAAGACCTCCATTCCCACCAAAGGATTGGCAATTTGTGCTTTCAAAATTGGTATAGCTCCAAAATAGAGAACCTGTTTGATACTGAGCCAGGAACTTTTAATCTCTTGAAGCTGTTGTCCTGATTTCAGTTCGAAGCCATTATATAAATCTTTGATACTGTGCAGGCCTTTCTTTTCTCATTCAAGAAACTAATTACATTTGTCAGAATGATAGAAAAGAGGATGATATATTATTGGAGTAAGAGGGGACATATCAGGAGTCCACCTTTTATTTTTTTAAGCCATAAACTAAATATATTTGTAAGAAAGGGATTATTAATTTCTTTTAGCTGCTGTTTATTAGGAGCCTTGCTGAGTTGTAATGAATCCAAATTAATTTGGTTAATTCTGGATGCCCAGTGGACCTTCAAATTAATGCAATCCCATGGACTTAATTCTGAATTAGTTGGGTGGAAAGAAGAAGGAAGGATCCATCTTCAAAAGGGATCCCTGTCTACCTGAAGGAAGGCCTCACCCCATATTATCCTTCTCAGGCCTTGAGGTCAGCTGGGGAGGCCTGAGGTTCATAGCTCTGTGACTTGTAGGAAGGTCTTCTAGATAATGGTACTCCAGCTTTGGAATATTCTTTGCTCTCTGAGGTTTGACTGACACCAACCTTTCAAACCTAACCCTTTGAATATTAGGCAGGCGCCATCTCTGCTATCTTTTCCGCGCCTTTTGAAGACTTTCCTCTTTCAACAAGCCTTTTAAGTTGAGACCTATCCCAGTCTAAGACTTTCCTCTTTCAACAAGCCTTTTAAGTTGAGACCTATCCCAGTTTAATATTTTTTAAATAATGTTTTAACCCTTTTTAAGGTTGTTTTTTAAATGTTTTTAATGCTGTTTTGTTTTAATGTATTTTAAGACCTGTTTTTATGATGTTTTAAAGTTTTTTAGTGCTTTGTTTGCCGCCGTGGGCTCCTGCTGGGAGGAAGGGCAGGATACAAATTAAATAAATAAATTAAATGAATAAATAAACGTCAGCTAGAGACTTTCTTCTTCCATCAGGCCTATGTGGGGGAAAAGATCTTTGACCTTGTGTAGTCTAGTGTTTGTTTCCATGAGTGTACTTAGATTGTTTGGTATACTGTGATTTTCTGTTCTGCCTTTCTGTATTTTAAATCCTGTTATCTACCCTGAGGCCTTATGACAAAGTGTGGTATATACATTATTTAAATAAAAACAAACCAACCAACAAAATACTATAGAAGTTGTTGGAAATGAATTCTATTAATTATTGGCTTGCAGATTCCGTGCTCAAATAAGAATTTAATCGTGTGGATGGAAAAAAAGTTGAGAGAAAGTAGTGAACTGTTTGTAAATTGTGAAACTTAATCCAGCTACAGAGCTACAGCACATAATGTTTTACAAATATGGCTTAAAACTGATGAGATTTCAGTCCTCTACATATGCATTTGTGCTCCTGTAGCTGATTATCTGCATTAAAGTGCAGAACTCTGTTTAAACATGAAATATCTCACTGTTTTTTTTTTTTAAGTTAGCTATCATTTTAAATACCCTGCAGTGAAGTACTGGTGATGAAAGTAAATTGCTACTAGGTGAAGGTTAGGAGCAACACAAGCATCTATATTTAGAAACGAAAACAAGGACAGAGGCTTCCTTTGGAAAACAGCCTGTCCTTCCTTCATTTTCTGTAGTAGATAGGAGAAGCTCCTCCAGTTCTATGGAGGCAGGCTACATGCATTTGTTATACCCAGCAAAGGATGAGGAAGCATTAAAATGGCAAGCATACAAAAATGTTATCGGGAACAGGTGACAATATCTAAAGATGTTAGGAGCTGGTTTACTCCAGGTAGGGGAAAAACACTTTCTACACCAGGAATTTTTTTCAGCGTAAGAGCTCCTCATGGCAAACCTTCTATGGTGGAAGGGGTGAGAGACAAAAGGGGGTGAGAACAGAAGCAAAAGGAGGCAGAGCAACAAATGAAACTCCTTCAAGGACATATTCCAGCCAGGCAAAAACACTCCAGGAGGGTGTGAAGCTCTGCCAATGAGGACCATGTCCTGGGGGGAGGGGGCGTGGCCTGGGGAGAGTCTCAATGGTAGTAGAGTGTCCTGGAGAGCTGCATTCATTTCCCAGGACTGAAGGTCCCCACTCTATACCAAAGACAACTTCCATGAGGGTAAAAAAGGCAAGTAATGTTTTCTAGGTTATTCTAGTTCATTTTTGCGTTTATATCTGGAAAATTCAAGTACAAAATACTCCTAAGGCAGCAATACATCTAGTTCATCTTCAGGGTAGAAAAATAATTTTGTTTAGTATGGTGTAACAACAGAAGCCAACGAATGAATGGCATATGCTCATGAGAGAATGCATGTCAAAAAGAATAGCTAATTCTCAATCACTTAATACAAAAAGAGAGGTTCTGCTCTTTGAAGTTAGGATAAAAATGTGAGTAGTCTGCTTAGCATACAAAGCTGTGTGAAGCTGGTCTGTAAACTGTGTCAGATTTGGGTGCAGGATTAGCAGGAAGGGGTAATCCCCCCCTTTTAAAAAAACCCAGCGCTGTTCATCACAGGTAAAATTGGGGTCATAGGGTTAATCTGGAGGAATCAGGTGCCTGGACTGTAGTGTTAGTTTATTACATCATAATGAAAGTGAAAACCTTCACAAGTACATTTGCCATGTAAAAGAGTAATGCACATATATACAACAAACGTATAAATGTGAGATGAACTTACCTTGTGTAGCAATATAGTGGTTTGGCCTATGATAACCCTGAAATAAATTTTTGAAAAGTTTTTTGTGTCAATCTTGAATAAGAACAAGGTGAAAATCATAAACATAAATATGAACAAAGAAAACTTTACTAGGAACAAAGGTTTAAATGCTTTATGAATATGAGAAAAGATGGAACAGGCATAGGAGCTAAAGCTGACATGCCGGCGTTTAAGCTGTGCATGACTAGGTAAAGAATATGGCTGCTATGTTCTACAGGATTCTGTTTCTTTTTTTCCAAGGACATATTCTAAACAAATGACTTTCAAGTAGCAGTAGCAGGTGTTTTGAACCTTCTCACATGTCAAAATCCCTGGAGCTACTAAGGCCAAATGTAAGTTATCATGGCAGAATATTATCCTCTGAAAAACTCTTTCCTGTGATTTGATTTCACATCATTCAGATACTGTTTGGCAGCTCTAATCACATGGTTACTTGCCACACCAACACCCCCGATTCTGCTAACTGGGCAGCACTAGAGTGAGAAATAATGATGAGATGAGTGCTTCCCTTCTAATTGTTACTACTCTGGAATGATGAGGAAGCAGTTTTTCAGGAGTTACTATTGTGGGCTTGGTATGCATAGATTAGGTCTAGCCCTGTCTTATTGAATATTCTTTAAATTAGTAAAATAGGAAGATGCCTCATACCAAGTTAGACTATTGGTCTAACTGCTCAGTATTGTCTATAATATGCTTCACTATTGAGCTACAGCCCTTATCTGTGAAAGCAGAACATTTATGTACAGTTGTCACTGAAATGGATAAAATTTGCAGTTCTAGTCTATGAAAAAATGAATTGGAAAAACAAAAATTGCAATCTAAACTTCAAACCAAACTACAGTTGTTCACAGTAGAAACCTGATACTGATATTAATGAAGTTAATGCTAAATCTTTTCCAACTTTATACAACCCATCATAATGGAAATTAAGATTTCTTTTAGAAATATGATTTGCTTAAAAGTGGGGGAAATGCCATTTTATTGAATAAATGTTGTACTATGTTTGCTCAGCTCTAACTAGAAAGCAAAACAGAAAGTAATTCTGATCAGTTTTTTGGGAGGTGGGCAGGGGAAGGCTGGAGTAACTTAATAGTATGTTGGGTGAGCAGTAAGTACTAATAACTTAAGGATTTAAAAAAATATTGAATATTGACTTTTCTTGGCTAAGCAGCACAATATAATTTGCACTGTATTGGCATTATTAGAGGAGCTTTGCCAAGACTCTTAACATTTATTTTGGTGCATCCATACAATTATATATATCCATATTAATTCCAAATAATTTAAATAATGGAGAATCTGTAACACTAACCAAATCAAGGAAGGAACTGAAATCACAGTTTATACCCTTTATGGACTGGGTGACAAGAGAGGGACAATAAGAAGAGCAGCTGGCCAAAGTATGTAATCACCACCATTTGGAGGACACCTTTAATTGTTTCATCTGATTATGATGATTAACTGCACAAGTTAAGGGATTTTCTCCATGCCTCCACAAAGAGCCAAACAAAGGTGTGGCACTGTGGAAACATCTGCTCAACTTGAGTAGGAAACCAATAGACACAAATTACCTGCTACATGGTGACAGGCACCCCATGGAACAATTTAAAATGACTTCAGCATGGTGTTCATAATATACATTTACCCAAAGATACTACAGGTTTTTCAATTTGTATTACTAAGAAGTGATACAGTATGAAGAACACTTGAAATTGACAAGAAAGATAAAAGAATTTATCTGCAGTGCCTCATTCCAAGCACTGACATGGCAGCAAAGCAAGTCTTAGCTTAAATTTATACCTAAATTAGCCACCATTTAGATGGATTAAGTTTAAAGCAGGGCTTCCCAAAATGTCATCTGCGTACCCCCAGTGGTCTGCGAGGTTCATTCCAGTGGTCCATGTTGTGTCTGTGGATTTGTTGAAGATGAGAGATGGCACATCCATGGCTTTAATATTCATATGGATTTGTAATTGCATTTTTAATTGCTTCTTTTATTCCTGATATTGTATTTTATTGTATTACAATTTGAATTCTATGGAATACAAATTGTAATAAATAAAATACAATATATAAGAAATAAAAGAAGCAATAAAATGCAATTAAAATTATACAGCACCTAGCACAGTATATTCCAATTTCTACAACAGGCAAAAAAAATCATTAAGTGGTCTGCCAAGACCCTCAGCAATTTTCAAGTGGTCCGTGAAAAAAAAAAAGTTTGGGAACCACTGGTTTAGAGCATGCCAGGGCACACAATCTTTAATGCTGAGATTGCCAAAAAGGAAGACAGACAATTTGCTTGTTGCAACTCTTGCAGGGTAAAAAATGCTATAAATAAATAAATCTTTATTTTAAATTAACTGAAAAAGAAATGATCTTAATTCACTTTTGTCATAGCCAGTAGAAAGGTATGAAAACAAAGCATTGGCAGCTTTGTCACAAGGTATCACTAATGAAGACAATAACATCAGTTAAGATCACTTTGTTCTTAAGTTGCTATTGCTAAACATTAATGTTATATGTGGACATGAAAATTACTGAAGCTTCTTTGTAGATGGGCAGAGCAGTGCAACTCAGGCGTAAGTTGTGCTGGTGCAAGAGAAGCCGGCATTAAGTTCTGCAGCATCTAACTGCCGTTCAGGAGCCTCTGGGTTGACTGAACACGGGCTCAGCTGGGAGCCACACACAGGGACCAGAAAGTAAAAGCCTGCTCTCCCAAATACCCCTACCGGGGAGTAAGCTCTCTCCATTAACTTCTATTGTAATTATTTTCTTAGTCTGACCTTTTTTCCAGCCTTAATTGGGACCTGCAGAAACACTCCAAAAAGGAGTTGGATGTAGCCTAAGTCCCCTCACCTTGGCCCCTCCCCTGACACGCCCAGAAGAATGCCCCGTTTTTTGGACTTCTGCCAGCTTATGCTGGTCTCGGCTGAGCTGGCTAAGCCCTGGTTGAGGGACTTATGCCAGCGTAGCCCAGCTGAGCCGGAACCCAGCCGGCTCAGCTGGAGATCTGTTGCATAAAATTCCCCTCAGCCCAGCATAAACAAGGGTTGGATTGCGCCCTTAGTGCTCAAAATGGCATTGACTCTTCCTTGATTTTCAGTTATACTTTTGATTTCATTCTTTCAATGCCCTCAAATGCTACCTCTTAAAGAATTTATTCTAATGTAAAACATTACATTAACATGATACGGAATGAACAAAGAAGCAGTCTTCAATAATTAAACAGTGTACATATTTTATGAAATGTCTTGCTTTCATTAGAAGCACTGGTTAACAGATGCAGACTATACTTTGAAGGCTGCTTAAAAGTGCGGAAATAACAAGATATCGCAAGCCACTGCATTAGGAATTATAGAATTTTGACACATTAATATGCAAACAGTCCCCTCCCTTTAAAATGTAATTATGTGTAGTTGTTGACTGAAGATGAAAATAAATGTCTTTGGTCCACATAAGCTTCAGGAGAAAAAGTAGCCAGATAAAATTACTGGCAAGGCTCCACTCCAATTCATAGGAATTTTAGGAAATGTCTGATTAAATTTTCTCATCAGCAAATCTTGGTAGTTTTAAATGTCAAATTTAGCATACATGTGAGGATCTCTAGACTGGTTTCTCATAGAATTCAACAGCTGGCATCCCGATCTCATGCAATATCATTTTAAAATAACTAATAAACCTCCTTTACGTTAATAATACTGTTAAATTTGTTGTCTGGATGAATATACATACATCAATATAATTTCCATTGATGTAGTCAGAGTTTAAGTCCCCTTCAATGGGCTGCAGTCTAATTCGAGAATGATCATCTGAAATAGAACACATAAAAATGCATTGAATAATTCCACTCTCTGTTCATAAAAATAAGTCAGAATCAAATAGTCATGAGGGTATTAGAGGGAACACTTTCTGATAAGATACATTGTGGCCTCACAATACTATCATTAGTTCAAAAGGCTAGTTAAAAAAAAAACAGAAAAAGAAAACAAACGACAGGTTTTCAGTTGGTTTCATCCTGAGGAACAGAATAACATTTGAAGGGAAAAAAATCTTTCATCCAAAAATCTGTACGGTCTTCCACATTCCTGCCAAAGGAGTTTTTTAAACAGAGCTCAGAGTGAACCACAAGATTAATGATGATTTTGGTTTGTATGCCTTTCATACACTCCTGATGACAAATCAATTTCTTCCCAAACCACCGATTCTTAGTCTTTGTGCAAACTAAATCACTGTCATATGCTTGCTCTTTGTGGACCACCACATTTTCTTCTGTTATCAGTGCCTTGTGCAAAGCCTTCTGCATTCTGTATATTTTTAGGATCCACTTTATTTTCTGTGATGTTTATTTATTTATTTATTTTATTTATTTATTGCACTTGTATACCGCCTCATAGCCAAAGCTCTCTGGGCGGTTTACAGCAACCAAAAACATTAAAACAAATGTTGTGATTTTAGGTTGTTTTTAACTGTTTTTAATGATGTATTTTAAAACTGTCGTGACCTGCTCTGTGACCTTTGAGTGAAGGGCGGGCAATAAATCTAAATAAATAAATAGAACTCTACTCCCTATCTTCTTCACAGAGGCAGTTCTCTGAGTTCCAACCAGAAGAATGACTAGTTAGGATGTGAAAGGAAATGGGAAACATCACAAAGTAATGTGCACTGCTAGGTTTGTGGCTGTTCTGTGTTACTAAGATGTTTTGTCAGTCAAGATATACAATCAATATGTTACATTCCACTTAACATGTGAAAGGCTGTTTGAAAGCTTCAGCATTCTGGCTATTGCATCAATGATGTTTGCAGTCACTTGCATGTGTATCATCTGTACTGTGTGTGGACTTTCCATGGCATACAGAAACCTTTCAAATGACTTCCCACGTGGTGGCAATAATGTAAGAATCTACTCTGAACTCTAGTGGAGAAGGGTTGGAGTTCAATGGCAGAGCACATGCAGTGTATCTAAAAGGTCCCAGGTTCAGCCCCTGGCATCTCCAGGTGGGACTGGGAAAGACTCCTGTCTGAAACTCTAATGAGCCACTGCTAGTCACTGTAGGCAATATTAAGGTAGATGGACCAGTCTTCTGATTCAGTACAATACATCTTCCAATGTTCCTATGTAGTGTCTTAACTGACAAACATGTAAGTGGTACAGAGTATGTGCTAACTTAGCAACACTTACTTGCACCTAGCAACGTATCTATCGTCCTTTAATTCAGTGCAGCACAGAAGATGCATTTTAAGCTGGTAACCATCACAGGCAACTCTTATTTATCTTTATTTATAAATATACTTGTGGTATCAAAGTGGTTTACAAAAATAAAAAATACAGTAATACCCATTAAAAATACAGTAAAAACAAAGGTCAACTACTGTAAAAACACATCCTCTGTTTTCCTCTATTATATGTATCATGGTATTGTGGCTGACCTGAAAGCACACTCCAGAGCACTGCAGGCTTATGGGTCAAGGAATAAAAGAACTCCTTTTAGGAATATGAAAAGAATTTCTATATTATCCCAGAAATCAGTTACTTGAAAGTGCCCCTGTGATTGGGTGTGGAGCTGTAATTTAGATGGTACAAACTGCTAATCAGGGCCGGCTCCATGGATCGTAAGACAAGCGCTTCCAAGCCACCATCCCCCCCGCTTCACCTACCTTTCTCTGCTGTTCTTTCCGGCTGTGCACACTGTGCGTGCAGGGTTGCCATCAATCAAGATGGCAGCTGAGGGTTCTGTAAGGGACTGAAGCCTCTGCCACCATCTTGGTTGATGGCACGCAGTGTGCGCATTGCTGCCATCAACCAAGACGGCGGCAGAGGCTTCAGTCCCTTACGGAAACCTCGGCTGCCATCTTGATTGATGGCAACCCTGCGTGCGCAGTGCGCGCAGCCACAAACAACAGCAGAGAAAGGTAGGTGAAGCGGGGGGGATGGTGGTGGGCGGTGGTGGTGGGTGGCTCAGAAGCTCCTGTCTTGCAATCCACGGTGTGGCTCATGCCATGGATTGCGGAAGGGGAGCAGAGGGCCCCTCAGGGCCCCCCCAGGGGCTCCTGTAGCTGCGGGGCCCTCGGGCCAGTGCCCAACCTGGCCGCCCTTTGGAACTGGCCCTGCTGCTAATATTCACTAGTCAAATATGACTGTACTTTCAAACCACAATATAATTTAAATTATAAGAGACATATATCACTTACTTATAGAGGGTTTACCAGACTTTACAGAAGGTCAGAAAGATTACAAAGCAAAGATAAGACACTGGGAAAAAGCTACCTGTACTGTAAAACTCATCATATTTATTCTGAAGTTAACTGGAGTCAGAAGATGAATAAACAAATAGCCCTTGCTCCATTTTTCCTTATTACTACTTTGTGATCCAGCAGTAACTCACTAAGGTAAGAAGAAAGATGATGTTGTTCTAGATCAGGCTAGCTAACATGGTGTCCTCCTCATTTGGGGGACAATCCCACCATTCCTGATCATTCGACATGCTGGGACTGATGGGAGTTGCAGTGTACAACAGCTAGACACCAACATGTTGGCTACCCCTTTTGTAGTTCATCTTTGTTGTTCTTTTATTATTGTACTTTATTGTTTCCTACTAATCTATCAGCTCCTCTGAGTCTTTTGGAAGTGTAGGACATAAAACAAACCTACAAACCAACATCAGGGGCAGTGTCTCTGAAGTATATTTTGTGTGTCTGTTTTCACAGGCTGGTTTCAGTATGCATAATCATGATACTACTTTTAAAAGACTGATTAACTGTGGAAATTGGAAACTGCAGAGTATGTATTGTAGGAAAGTTGATTTCCTTTAATGCATTCCGCAAAACCCTCAAGTAGGTCATTAATGTGATGCCTGGGGAAGCATAAAAATAAAAATAAAATTGTGGCATTCCACCTGTTTTTTTGGTTGCTTTTTTAAAAAAGAATATTTCCATGTTGTTCTCAGATTATGATTAAATACCATCCCTTGAAATCATGCTCTCACAGCTCAGTCCACAAGGCATGTTTAGCTCATATTCCATAGGAATGCAAGGAGGTTTGTGCAAGATTAGTTCAAGACTGCCAACTGTTTTCCTGTTGTATGCTCTTCTATAAGTAGGTTTAGCTGGAAAAACTCTTGACATTTATACATCCCTCTATTCTTTGGTATATGGTCTTAGTTATTTAGTAAGCAATCCTGCAAAAAACTAGTTGAAACTTAGCAGAGCTGGCTCTGTAAGACAAACAGGAATTAAAATATGTAAATATATTTTTGCCAGAGCAAGCATATATGACTGAATGCATTATGGTAGTAGTTTCACTCTTTAAAAGCCCTATATTTACACAGTAACTTTTCAGAGAAAACCACATTGCAATGAGCATGAAATTAGTATTTTCTTTACCATGAATTTTGTAATTTTAGATAACTATAGCAGAGAACCAAAACAGCCAAAACCTGATGCTACAAAAGTTTCCTATTTCTCAATGATGGGTAAATGGAGAGTGTTTATTTACTGGCACCCTATAGGAGGGCAGCAAGTAAAGAGGGGCTTTATGGGGCTTTAGAGTAAATTTACATTTTGTTACATATTGTGACAAAAAGGGGCATGATGATACTGATATTAAAAATATTCTACCTCTATCTCACTATACCAAAGCCATCTTAATAGTAACAAATGCTGAATATTGTTATGAGTTTGTAAAAGGACATATCACTTTGCTTTTATATAACATGGCACATGATTGTAGATTTAAAAAAAGCTGAATGTTCCCAAATGGCTTCAATTCTCTCTCCAGCCTTTAGAATGCTACAGTCTTCAGCTAGTGAGAGAGCTTAGGGAATATTTTCTTGAACGATAGACCTCAGTCCATGCTGAATGTCTTTGGAGATTTGATATAGAAATAGCAACTGTCAATACCTGCATCCTGCATTAGCATATCACTCCCAATATGTTCTGCTTCTATTTTTAAAAAAACATAAATAGATAGTGTTCTCTTTCATTAAAAGGAAACAAATCATACTGCTCTGGAATGTGGGATGAGCTGCTTCTATGTTTTAAATTTATTCAGTTATTGTTATATTTATTTAAATCATAAATATAAATAAATATAACTTAATAACTGAATAAATTTAAAACATGAGAGAACCAGTGTGGTGTAGTGGTTAAGGTGTTGGACTATGACCTGGGAGACCAGGGTTCGAATCCCCACACAGCCATGAAGCTCACTGGGTGATCTTGGGCCAGTCACTGCCTCTCAGCCTTAGAGGAAGACAATGGTAAACCCCCTCTGAATACCGCTTACCATGAAAACCCTATTCATAGGGTCGCCATAAGTCGGAATCAACTTGAAGGCAGTCCATTTCCATTTTTTATTTAAATGAATAGCCATGGTTAGAGGAATGGTTGCCATATCCCTGCTCTTCGCATTACAATAGTGGTGCCAACAAAAAGGGCCATTTTTAAAAGCTTCCTTTATGAGAATTCTTCTTTGAGTTATCTTCTCAGAAGAGTCTCTTCCTTGCAAGCAAATAGCTCACTCAATCTGCCCTTACTCTATTCACTACCTTATAATGCTCTCCTGTAAGTGTTCCTGTTGTTGTTATGTGCCTTCAAGTTGATCATGACTTATGGCGACCCTATGAATCAGCGACCTCCAAGAGCATCTGTCATGAACCACCCTGTTCAGATCTTGTAAGTTCAGGTTTGTGGCTTCCTTTATGGAATCAATCCATCTCTTGATTGACCTTCCTTTTTTTCTACTCCCTTCTGTTTCCCCCAGCATGATTGTCTTTTCTAGTGAATCATGTCTTCTCATTCTGTGTCCAAAGTATAACTTCAGTTTCATCATTTTAGCTTCTAGTGATAGTTCTGGTTTAATTTGTTCTAACACCCAATTAATTGTCTTTTTTGCAGTCCATGGTACGCGCAAAGCTCTCCTCCAACACAACATTTCAAATGAGTTGATTTTTCTCTTATCCCCTTTTTGCACTGTCCAACTTTCACATCCATACATAGAGATCGGGAATACCATGGTCTGAATGATCCTGACTTTAGTATTCAGTGATACCTCTTTGCATTTGAGGATCTTTTATAGTTCTCTCATAGCTGCCCTCCCCAGTCCTAGCCTTCTTCTTATTTCTTGACTATTGTCTCCATTTTGGTTAATGACTGCGCCGAGGTATTGATAATCCTTGACAAGTTCAACATCCTCATCAACTTTAAAGTTACATAAACCTTCTGTTGTCATTACTTTAGTCTTTTTGATGTTCAGCTGTAGTCCTGTTTTTGTGCTTTCCTCTAACTTTCATCAGCATTTGTTTCAAATTATTACTGGTTTCTGCCAGTAGTATGGTATTGTCTGCATATCTTAAATTACTGATATTTCTCCCTCCAATTTTGGTCCAACCATCTTGGTCCAATCCTGCTTTCTATATGATATGTTCTGCGTATAGACTAAACAAATAGGGTAATAAAATACACCCCTGTCTCACACCCTTTCTGATTGGGAACCAATTGGTTTCTCCATATTCTGTCCTTACAGTAGCCTCTTGTGCAGAGTATAGGTTGTGCATCAGGACAATCAGATGCTGTGACACCCCCATTTCTTTTAAGGCATTCCATAGTTTTTCATGATCTACACAATCAGAGGCTTCGCTGTAATCTATAAAATGCAGAGTGATTTCCTTCTGAAATTCCTTGGCCTGTTCCATTATCCAACGTATGTTTGCAATACAATCTCTGGTGCCTCTTCCCTTTCTGAATCCAGCCTGGACATCTGGCATTTCTTGCTCCATATATGGCAAGAGCCTTTGTTGTAGAATCTTGAGCATTACTTTACTTGCATGGGATATTAAGGCAACAGTTCAATAATTACTGCATTCTCTGGGATCTCCTTTCTCTGGAATTGGGATGGACCATTGTTTAGTTTACCATATTTGTTGACAAAATTTTATCAAAATTTGGACAGATTCAGTCTCCATAGCTTGTAGCAACTCTATTGGTATGCCATCTGTTCCTGGTGATTTGTTTCTGTCCTGTTCGGAGCCAAGGAACGCAGGTACACACGTTTCAGTAAAGCTTTCTTGTTTTATTAAAGTTACATCAACCTTAAACGCCTTCTGACTCATTCATCTAACTATGCTTTCTAGGAACTGTTTCTACTGTTGGCTTGTGTGCGTTGTTGTGTGAAACAGCATACATTATGTTGGAGTTAAGTTGAGCAAGAAACATCTTCAGAGCATGTTAAGAGTCTTTATTGAAAGACATTAAGGCCAGAGGCTTAAGAGTAAATACATGTAGAGATTCTTCAGTCACCCCCCTTCTGGTACATCTCTCTCCATAGATAAACACAAAAGACAGCCTCTCAGCTCAGAGGCATAATTCAGAAGAAGACAACACATAGACTCTGTTGGAACTTTCCCAGTCGCTATCAGATGGCTACCATAGCAACGACCCTGGCAGTCCGTTCCCAGACAGAGCATAGACATAACTCCCCCTTAACCACAGTTACGTCTTCACACTTGCAGGCTTCATGGAAAACTACTAGAGACAGTAATGCCTACTGGTCACCAGCCCAACAGCCTCCCTTTTTTCCATTAAGACTGCAAAATACACATGAAATACATCTCCATAATACATAATCATACAGTCATACATATCTACAATACCTCTTGCAATACATTTCAGTACAGTTCAGTACAGTTCAAACTTACATCTCAGTAAAGTTCAAAACCTTATTCACTCAAACTTTGGTTCAACACATGTCAAATAAAGTGTCTCAGGATCCATGTCTACAACTTTATTCATTCCAGGACTTGTTATTAATCCCACAGTAAATCTGTCAGGCGGTTTGCCTAAATTCGCTCTCGTGGAGCATCTTAAAGGAACCAGAGCCTCGGCTCTCTCTGCCCCCCCATTTGTGCTTGTGCTTGGCACAACCTGCGCAGGAGCTTCCATTTCCTCAGTTTTTTGTTTCTTTGATCTGCGTTTTCCAGAAATGAGCTCATTCAAAGCATCTCTGAGAGGTATTTGTGTACCTTCCACTTTAACGTTAACATCTGGCTGAAATTTCTGTGATTGTGTTCGTGTTTGTGTTTGTGTGTCATTTGTTCCTGTAAGAAGGACTGTCTCCCTTTGATCCCAAAGCTTTTCTGAGACTTTAATGCTTCTGCTCAGAATTAACTGCTGTGTTTCTGGACACCAAACTTTGAAATATGCATTCTCTTGTGCTCTAGGTGCACGTTTGCCACGTCTCTTACCCTGTGGCTTGTAAACTCGGCTGCGATGCACTCTTTCAGGCATCAGCCTGACTGCATTACATGAATACTGTGGCTGTGTGCTTTTAACAGCTGTCTTCTTACAGCTCTGGCGGTCATTCCCTTTCCGCCCCATTAAACTCAAGGCATCAGCACACTTCACACCCATGGACATTTTAAACTGTGAATCATCAAGGCTTCCCTGCATGCACACTTGATCTCCCCTCATTACAAGACATTGGTATTTGTGAAACAAAATTGAATAATTACAACTTACCAGTTTGCTAACTGATAAAATATTATGAGCCAATTCCGGAACAAACAAACAGTCTGTCATTAGTCCAAGCTTGTCAAATTTCACCAGACCACGTACTTTTACGGATTTCCGTGATCCATCAGCAAGTAAAACAAAGTCCTGCTCATCTGTAGATGTGTAAAACAGACTCCTGTCTTTAATTAATATATGGCTTGCTCCGCTGTCGACAATATAGTTAATTTGTTCCAAGTCTTTAGACTTCTGTTTACAAACAAAGTTCACACTTCCCTGCTTCAAGCCTCCGTCCCTGGAGTTTCGCTTGACTGCACAATCTTTACGGAGATGCCCACGAGCCCCACTGGCAAAACAAGACTTCAGCCGCTGCTGCTCCCGCTTGTTTTCCTGTCTGCTTTCGGCAGCCTGCTCCGGTTCGGCACATTTCTCCTCCTTGCTTCTGACAGCTTCTACCGGCTGGGCTCTCTGCGCCTCCTGCCTCTGCTGCCATTCCTGGGACAAATCCTGCAACGCGTCCCACATCTGTTTAGCCGACGGCTCATCTCTCACACACATCAGTTGAGAATCCGATAGAGCCAAGATTATAAACGCCTGCGCCCTCTGGTCTTGACGTTTCCAGGCCGCGGTCGGTACCGCCGGGGTTTTTTCCTCAATCACATCCCATAAATCCTCTGTTATCAGCAAAGCCCTCATCCTCGGCTTCCAGCTGCCATAATTCTTGTCATTAAGTCGTTCCATCGGCAAGCCTCCCCCAGACAGGTTTACAGCCATGTTGCTCACCTCCGTCTGGTTCAATCAATCAAGCTGCCCTCTCTGGAACTCCGTCTGCCGTTCAGACCAGCAACTTACTCTGGTGTAATGCGCTGTGGAGCGCAACCATCCTCTGCTACCACTGTTGGCTTGTGTGCGTTGTGTGAAACAGCATACATTACGTTGGAGTTAAGTTGAGCAAGAAACATCTTCAGAGCATGTTAAGAGTCTTTATTGAAAGACATTAAGGCCAGAGGCTTAAGAGTAAATACATGTAGAGATTCTTCAGTCACCCCCCTTCTGGTACATCTCTCTCCATAGATAAACACAAAAGACAGCCTCTCAGCTCAGAGGCATAATTCAGAAGAAGACAACACATAGACTCTGTTGGAACTTTCCCAGTCGCTATCAGATGGCTACCATAGCAACGACCCTGGCAGTCCGTTCCCAGACAGAGCATAGACATAACTCCCCCTTAACCACAGTTACGTCTTCACACTTGCAGGCTTCATGGAAAACTACTAGAGACAGTAATGCCTACTGGTCACCAGCCCAACATCTACCTGGGTGTGAAGGGCCAGCTAAAGATCACCCCCACAGTGAGTGGCTCAAGGGTTATGTGCCCTGCCACCTGTGCAGCCATGGGCAAGCTGCATAGTCCCAAGGAGCCCAGTTGCCCCCCAGCTAGCCGTTGCGGACAAGGAAGGGGCTGGCTTGTGCAGCTGTGGCAAGCTGAGCAGGCCCAACCAACAGCTGGGGAGGACTAGCCTCAGAGGAAGGCAATAGTAAACCCTCTCTGAATACCGCTTACCATGAAATCCCTATTCATAGGGTCGCCATAAGTCGGATCGACTTGAAGGCAGTCCATTTCCATTTTCAGTCATCCACTGAGGTCTTTCTCTCTTTTTAATGAGAGGTATCGTCTTTTTGTATTCTTCTCTGAAAATGTGTACCTAGTGTCAGCTAAAATGTAAATCTCAAAATTCATTACCCCTTTTCAGCAAACATTCCACACTTGTATAACCCTTATTCTTTAAGGGTTCTACTTATAAATCAAGAGACCTCTAGATAAGAGGCTCCTAAAGCCTTTAAATGTTTTCTTCCTAGTAAACATAGCCTGAAGTACATAAATTCTATTTATATGGTGATCCTTAGAGGCTGTGTAGATAACTAAAACTCTCATCTAGTAGGAAATTAAGACTACAATCCTAAACATACTTACCTAGGAGAAAGCTTCACAATACCTGTGGAGGAAAGTATTATGATTGGCCATAAGCCAATGAAGTCACAGACTATTTTGATTTCATAAAATTGGAACTCAACTCTGTTTGAAAGTCTTTAGCTTTACTGACTAAAGGAACATATTTTAAATAATATGTTTCAACTGTGTGACTGAAACTAGCTTTGCTTTCTAGCTACAGGGAACTTAAATGTAAGTCTGTTTTGTAAGATGGAAGTATAATTGTCACTGTATTTTGGTTACCAGTTCCTGGTCTGACATTGATATATTTTAAAGAAAAACAATTAAATCTCTCCCCCACCACTTTTTAAGCAGAAGTAAGCACTTGATGGTAATATACGTATCAACAATTCTTGTTCAACTAAGCCTGCAATCCAATACATGTCCACTTACACATAAGCTCCATTGGTTCAATGGGACTTACTCCCAGATAAGTGTGTACTGGATTGAACTCTAAGTCTTTTTTTAAACTAAACTTAAGTAGCTGGAGGCACAATTGTCTCTTTTAAACTTTTTATTTCAGACTCTACATTCACGGTTAACAATTTATTTAATAATAGATAAATATTATTTTTTCATCTTCACTATTACCAGCATAAGAAGGGTTCTGCTGGATCAGGGCAAATACTCATCTAGTGCAGCATCCTGTCCTCACAGGGGCCAACCAAATGCTTATGGGAAGCCCACAAGCAAGACTTGAGTGCAACAGGGCTTTCTGACAGTGGGGAATTGCCCTCTGTTATGGTGTCACATCTTATTGCCACATTATTCACAGTGCTGAGCATTTACGCCTTTAAAATTACTAACCTTATTTTCAAATCTGCTTTTTTCTTGAATTATGAGCACTTCAGATTTCCAGCTTATGTGCATACAAACATACATTTGTGACCAATAGTAAATGATTTTTTATGAAAATGTTACCAACATTCATGTGCATGTTGTTGATATACCTTGAAAAACATTATTTTCTGAAGATATAGGACACTCACCATCCGAACAATTTCAGATGCAATTTGAATTGTCTGAGTGTCAATGAAGGTATTAGTGCGCTCAGAGAAATGGCAAGATTTGCAGAAATATAAAAAATATTTAGGGGGAAAAACAGTCCAATAAGAACGGAGCATGGATTCCTGCAGTGAGCAGGGGGTTGGATTCAATGGCCTTATAGGCCCTTTCCAACTCTACTATTCTATGATTATCAGTGAACACAGTGGGTGATATCCAATGAAGTCATTCCATTAGCTTAGGGACTTCTGCCTGTGCAATGGACCTTCCATTGCGCTGTGCATTCCCCTGCTCCAGAAGGTTGGGGGGAAATCTAGAACAGAAATTGGGTTGGGGGGACAAGGGTGCACTGGGAGAGGAGAGGAAATTCTGTTGTGCAGGCAGAAATCCTTCCACTAATGAGATGGTTCCATTGATTACAGCTCAGAATGTTGACTGACTGTTGGGGAAAAAACTGGAAAACTGTGTGGAGGGAGAGGAAGTGGAATGAAGAGGCTGGAACCCTAAAGTCCATGCACTTATTCAACTGCTTCGATTGCAGAACGTGCACTGCTAGAGGTTTCATGTAATGCTTATTCCACCCTTGTAAGAAATCAGTCTTTTAGTGTGGCAGCACCTAAGCTGTGGTACAGTACTCCCTGCCTATTAACATCAGACAGGCACCTTTCCAGTACTCCTTTTGGCACCTGCTTAAAACATTTTTGTTTAGGCAAGCCTATTCAGGCACACAGATGCTGATGTGTTTTAATCTCTTTTAAGCCTACTGTTGTTTTTAATCATTTTAAAAAAGCTTTTAATTACTTGTTTTTAACATTTTATTGATAATGTTAATTTTTTTTGTAATCTGCTTAGAGGTTTTTCATAATCAAGTAGTATATTAATTTTGTTAAATAAATAAATAAATAAAATAAAAATATCTTCTGGGTAATATTAGCCTTACACAGATGTTATTCTCAATGCATTTTTGGCCTAACGGAAGGAGGCCATGCATACTGGCCCTGCTCCCAAGGTTCCCATCACTGCTGGCTCACCCTCCAGACCTTCATGTATTGGGTGGTAGGTTTGAAGCGGGGACCTATGTGCATTTGGTTGAACACTCATAGGCTCCACCAATCGGGAACCCTGATTGCTCCACTACCATCTTCACAGCACACTGCTAAACAGTGCACCACAACAGAAGACCATCTTTTAATTGTCTAGGTTGGCCTATAGATTAACATCATTAATCTACAGCTGATTCTGGACAATGGTCCTTGCTAGTCCTTGCTTCTAGATAGCCATCCAAACTAAAAATAGCAAAAACAGAGTACACAACAAAGATAAAAACATAGGGATCAGACACTGAAACAAACCCAGATGCCAACTCATACAATACTATTACAGGACCTAATAACATCAGTCACAACATTACAGGGTTCTTTCACCTCCTCACCTTTCTTAAATTGAAATCCCAGTGACCTAAGTAATATTTGCCACTCTTAAAGTCTTCAATATAGCTTGTAAATTACAATTGATCTTTACATTTAATATTTTATCTTGTTTCCCTTCTACTATTCAGCATTATTCTGGAGCACTATGAGTCTCTTCCTTAGCTTAAAGGAGGGGAGAGGGTTCTAAAGATGGACACGCAGAGGTAGCTGACACAGCTAAGATTTGACTAGAATTATCCATAGTCCCTAAAGAGTGAATAAAGGTTCCTAAAGGAAGAGGAACACATAGATATCCTGTATTATTTAAAAATTAAAATACACATTTTTACTATTAGTATCATTTTACTCAAGCAATAGCTATTATAAACACCTTTATATGGTCTTTTTAATGCAAGTCTTACAGGGAAAATCTATCTACGGAGGTTCTTATAAATATTCTGCTATAGCCTGCCTGATGTGGTGCCATTAGGGCAGGGCTTTGGGACAGAAGTCCAGGGAGCTGCCCAGAATGAGCAGGAGGGCCTCCAAATACAACAGGGATGGCTTACTAAGTTTTGAAGTAAGTGAATACCCATTACCACCTACAGAAGAGCTGTGTGTGCATGTGAGAGAGACATCATTAAGCCCAGAGTCTATAAATACCCAACTACACCACTGCCTGTCTCGTTTCTCTGACACACATTTACCCAATATTTGCACAAACCTCTAGCCACAAGAGGGCACTTCTGAGGGCCAAATAAGACGTACAGGCCAAGTGCATGGTTCTTAGCTGTGTGCTTGCAGATTTACTTATAATTGGGAATGAGATGGTCTATTGTAGCCCAACCCCCTCTCCTGCCTTCTTCTTCTTCTTCATTAGGTTTATATCCTGCCCTTTTTCCCAGGGCGGCAAACAAAAACACTAAAAACACTCTAAACATCTTAAAAACAGACTTTAAAATATATTATAACAAAACATCTTAAAAAAACACAAATTACAACAAAACATTTTTAAAAACATCTTTTTAAAAAAGCTTTAAAAACATCTTAAAAGCAATTCCAACACAGATGCAGACTGGGATAAGATCTCTACTTAAAAGACTTGTTGAAAGAGGAAGGTCTTCAGTAGGCACCAAAAGGAGATAGTGCCTGTTTAATATTTAAGGGGAGGGAATTCCAAAGGGTATGTGCCACAACACTGAAGGTCTGCTTCCTATGTTGTGCAAAACGGACCTCCTGATAAGATGGTATCTGCAGGAGACCCTCACCTGCAGAGTAACAGTGATCAACTGGGTATATAAGGGGTAAGACAATCTTTCAGGTATCCTGATCCCAAGCTGTATAGGGTTTTGTACACCAAAACCAGATGTACAAAGCCCAGCAGCTAATAGATAGGCAGTGCAATTCTTTCAGCAGCAGGCTGACATGTTGGCAATACCCTGCCCCAGTGAGCAGTTGTGCCACTGCATTTTGCACCAGCTGCAGCTTCCAGACCAAACAATTCAAGGTCTAAATAGCCTTACCTCTGAAGGGTCTAAAACTCCCATTTCCTGGACTTGATGTCAACAGACCCCTGACAATACAGAAGAGCTCCGCTGGACAATTACTTGAGGATGCGATGGTGGCAGAGAACTGGGCCTTCTTCACCCCCCTCACTGCCACATAGTAGGCACAATTATGATGTTTTACCTGTGCATAATCAACACTTCTTTCGCCGCTTGGGTTCTAGCCATTGTCCAGCCTGTTTCATTGCCCTAAGCTCACTGGTGTACCAAGGTGCAAACCAGGCTCCACAATGCCGGAGAGGGAGCTTGGGGCCAACTGTGTCAACAGCCAGACATGGTTCGCTGTTCCACAGTGTGACAACGGCTTCACCAGAGTCACTTGCTCTATCTACTGGGAACTCCCCCAGGGCATTCAGGAATCCAGTGGATTCCATTAGTCTCCGGGGCCGGAAAAATTAATCTGTCCACCACCCCTGCAACGGAAGGTTGGAGCCATAAGTCTAAACTTCACCAGGGATTGGTCTGACCATGACAACAGGGTGACATCTATCCCCCCAATCTCCAGAACACCCCTTCCTCCATCTGGAGCCAAAACCATGTCAAAGGTGTGCCTTGTCCTGTGTGTCAGACCGGTGACAACTTGAGATAGCCTCATGGTCGCCACAGAGGCCATGAAGTCCTGAGCCAGAACACCAGAGGCAGTCTCAGCATGGACACTGAAATCACCTAGGACTGTCTGTCTGGGCTCCTCCACTACCACAGCCAAGACGGCCTCTACCAGCTTAGTCAGAGAAGCTGCCAGGCAGCAGGGTGGAAGGTACACCAGCAGCAACCGTAGTTTACTGTCTCCTTGGCCCAATACCAGGTGCAGGCTCTCATGGCCAGCTCCAAGACAGAATGATTTCCCAGTGACAGAAATGGAAGTTCTGTAGACCACAGCAACTCCTCCTTCTCGTCCCTGCAGCCTGTGCTGCTATATGCACTGTGCATTCAGAGTATGCAGGTGGGCAAGGTTGGATTAGATCAACTCCTCCCAGCTCATCCACCCATGTCTTAGTAATACACACCAATTGGCACCCTCAAATCATGACTGAGTGTGGTCTTACTGTGTACTGATCTGGCGTTAAATAACAGCACACACAGACTAGTGGGCACAGCAGATGAGCAACCAGAAACCCATCCATGGGAGGAGTGGGAGCGACGAACAAGGTGTAAATAGCCTTGGCCTCATCTTCTGTGGTAGCTTAACACCTCCCCATGGCTATACCTTCCTCTACCCATCATCACTGAAACTGGACCCATATCCCTCCTTACCAAGACTCCTCCTAAACGTATGATATGGACACGACAATAGCCCACCCACAAAACCTATCAGAACCAGTTATCCGGACTTCCCAGGAGGATCGCTCCGCTTGTGTCTGCCTCTAGGACGAGCTCTCATCTCAGAGGAAGCTTTTTCAGTTTTTAAAACCAGTCAGAAGTTTTTTTTTGACTGGGAAAATTTTCTCCCAGGCAAGGGAGAAATGTAGAGATTATCCACAGAAGTTCCGTGGTGTTTGTTGGGGGCTGGAATTCATCAGGATCGTCTCTGAATGAAGGTCTAGCCAGCAAGCGTCGGACGGAGCTAGGGATTACAACTAGCTCAAACTGATTAAGCGAGACTTTTTTTTCTTCAAAGAAAAACATTCTAACAGGCAAGCATTCTTCTGTCTATTATTATCTAGCTTAAATCGTTATAGCAAAAGAAATTTGTCAAGGAATTAGCAACAGGAATTCCTGGGTGAGTTATAACTTTCTCTTTTACACTTGGAACTAGGAGGAAGAAAATCGAAAAAACCTATCTTTGTTTTTATTGCAAAAAGCTGGCATGGAATTGGGCATTATAAAGATATAAACGGATGAGGGGCATCTGATTTGAAGAGAGAAAATTTGATTTATTTGATATTTGAATTTTATATGTCTGGGACTATTTTTTCTGGTCTACTTCTTTTTAACGAATCTGCTTATTCTTTATGCCACTAATTATTTGGATGCTGTGAACTAAATTTGTTTTGCACTTTTGGACACATAAGAGATAAGGCAGTTTGTGCTGTCTAGAGGACTGATGTCATCAGGTTTGGAAGATTAACTCCTTTGTGACTGGAAAAAGAAATAAACTGTTCTTTGCTTGGGAATAGTGGCTATAATTGGAAATTGAAGGTGTTTTGTTCTTTGGGTTTTAAGAATGACAATCAAGAAGGTGGCTGAGACCCTGGATGTACAGGAAGGGATTTCCTCTCTAGATATGTTTCAGAAAATAATGAATGAGATTAAGCTAATCAAACAAGAGATGAGACAGAGCAGACAAGAGATGAAAATTGAATTTGGCAGAATGAGACAGGAGCTGACAGAAATAGAGGATTCTATGAGAATGGAGGTAGATGGGACCAAAGATATAACTGGACAAATAAAAGGAGATGAAAGAAAAATTAAAGGGAAGGTTCAAGCCCTGGAGATTGGAATAGATTTATTAAATATGGACTTGGAAAAAGATTTGGATTTTATGGCTGTGATGGATCCTGGAGACAAATATTACTGTTTGGAACTCAGCGCTGTCCCTGAAGGAATTGGTGAAGAGATTGGAGATAAAGATATCATCGGTTCGAAAAAATTCCTGGACTGGAAGGATTTGATGGAACTTGAAATGGAGAAAGTTTACAGAATTAATTCCAGATTTGTGACAATGGAAAAACTTTCAAGAGATGTGCTAGTGCATTCTGTAAAAAAGAGGAACAGAGATGCGGCTTTGCAACAATATCTCAGTGATACGTTCGGAATTGATGGCAAGGAAATATTTATGATGAAGGAAATTCCTATCAGACTCTTATTATATGACTACGACAGCAAGATTATTGGGTGCGCAAAGATGGAAGATGGAATCAACACGGATAATGGAAGAAGAGCTATTGAAATTACTGGATTTAGTAGACTTGAAGAGATGGATTAATTGACATGCCTATTTGGAGAAAAATTGATGGATATATATCTCAAGGATTGGAAGCTTCTCTTTGACTTTTTGTTGAAAGAATAAAATGATATGATGTTAATGTGATTTGATACCAATTAAGATAACCACTGGAGGAAGGTGATTTTATAATCTATTAAGAGACAGGTTTGTTATATATTATAGACTTATAGCTGATCTATGATAAATCGGAATAGTTTTTATTGTATTAGTTATTAATTTGTTCTTTTTCTTTTTCTTTTGTTTTGTTTTTGAAAATTTGAATAAAAATTAATGTTAAAAAAAAAGAACCAGTTATCCCAGTATGCCTCTGAGAGAATTGGGAACAGTCAGACCCACTCAATATCTTCACACAGGGCACATCTACTCCCCCCCATGTCTCACACCGAGGGAGGGCCAGCCTTTGGCCAGTTGCAGAATCTCACTCTGAAGGCATCTGGTGACTTCCAGGCTCTCACTCTGCACAGGAACTACACATGCACCTTACACCCTCTCCATTACCAATCTCCTCTAGATTGGCTTAAATAATTAAAAACAAATAATAGAAGAGGGTAGCACCATCATCCTTGGGACTCCCTAATGGGATCCCCAAGGGACAATTCCCTTTGGTGTCACCCCTTTGGTGGTGACTCCGTCGGCAGCAGACCTGCTGCCCAAGGCTGCCAGACTTTTATGCCCCCTGACCCAGCCAGGATCTGACGCAAGAGGCTGCAAGATTGACTGCAGCCTCTCTCTGGATTCAGGGTCAGGCAGGAGGTCCCAGTCCTTACAGCACTTACAGGGACCTCAACTGTCTCAAGAGACAGCAACCCAGAGAAGCGAGCAAGCAAGCACCCAGATGCTCAAGTACTCGCTCCCAGGGCAGGTCTTCTCTAGTCCCCAGTGTTGCAGCTGTTCCACTTCTGCATTCTGCTTCTTTTAAGCAGTTCCCTTCATAGCTGCCGCCAGTATTAGACATGCGCTGCACACTGTGAAGATTGCTTTAAACCCACAAAGCTCAGTGAAGTATGATGGGGGAGAGGTTGGTTTAACTTTCCTCCCCCACATGTGTTTTGTGTAGTGAGTAGACCCCCACACTCACTTTATATATGAATGGGCTTAAGGTACACACGTCTACTTTGACACGACCCACATGTCTACTTTGGCCCTAAAAGCCCCATGGAAATCTATGGAAAGAAAGTGTACCCATTAATGCTTAAATGGGACCCGGGTGTCTCACTGTCACAGCATTCCTCTCTCCATTGCCATATCAACACACATATGTAGGTATGTAGACATGAAATTATTTGTCTCATATTTCAACTGTAATGTTTTCAGGACAGGGAAGCATATTTCAAGTATTTATTTTAATTGGGCTAATATTGGAGAATCCTAGACTTCAGATATAAATTATTATTAATTACAGCTTTATCCTATTCTTCCTCTGAGGAGCTCAGATTGTCATACAGTTTATCCCTGTGATGTAGCAGTGGGCTGAAGGTCACCCGGCAAGCATCATGGCTGAGTTACAATTTGAATCCAGCTTCCCTCATCCCCTAATCCAACACTCTAATCACTATTCCACACTGGCTACTAAAGTATTTATTTCTCCCTTATTTTTTATTATGGTGGTCTGAGTTCTGTTTTTACTCTATGCACAAAAATATATTTTAGCAGGCAGTGTTGGCAGTTACTAAAAGGAGTTTACACAGTAATACAATTATGCTGTCAACACTTACATGCAATGATATTCCCATATCTATTCTTCATTCGGTTCTCATCTTTTTTAGCTGAATCCCAAGGTGCAGACTGTCCTTCAAAGAAACTCTGTTTAAAAAAAAAATAGAAAGCAAAAATAACAATAAGGGAAGGAATATGTACCAAAAGAAACATCAAAGATAACAAAAAGACAGAAGAAAACACCACAGCAGTTTGAAAAACAGGTAAAGACTGTCTGAACTGTAATTATTGTTATGTGACTTGTTACCTGTAAGGAATTTCAGGAACAATTAATTGCATTCAATCGTAATATTTTAAAACGACATCATCCTTTTTTTTACAAACGCAGCATCAATACATTTTCAAGACAAGGCTGACAGCATAGCAGAGTAGTAGCAGAGATAGTATGAACAGGGCATTCACGGTAATGACAACAAAAAGGCATGAAAGGTTTCAAAGTATCAGGCTGAAACTTTTGGTGGGCATTTCTATTCACACTAAAGCCAAAAGATTATTCCACGCTAATTATCATGGATTGGAGAGTCTCGATATGGTGTTTAAACTTTCAAACGACACAGTCAACTGAAGGTATCAACTACTCTACAAATACCCTGGACACATGAATGCATCATTTCAAGACTGTCCAGTGGCCCAGATGAACCACTGCCTAATGAAGAAAACCTGTCTGTCAAATGATTAAAAGTGAGATATAATTTCCTTTGTTGAAATTTATTCCATTTCTTTCATTGTTCGCTAGATTTGTTGATGCTGCGAGAGAGAAAAAATATACATTAGCCTCCTCTCCTGGTGTTCCATCATCTTGACAAAATAAACACACTGACTTGAATTGTGTTTCAAACAACAGAAAGGGACTGCTTCCTAAAGTACAGTCTTACAGTCTCATCAAGGCAGCAATTAATGGCCCAGTTGGTAGGTTGAGAGGGAGAGTCAGCCCTGAGGTTAAAAGATCCTAATCTAAGTCAGGGCCAGCTGATTGTTGGCACTTGCAAAGTGCTGGGCCTTTGTCTATGTGGTTTGATTTCAAACCATGGAGGCAAAAATGATTCAGTTGAGGTTATTGTGATGACAGATGATTGACAGGTGGGTGGCCCCATCCAGGTGTAAAACATGGTCTGTTGGGAACAGGGAAGATCTCTGGTGTTGGAGATTGGCGTGTTCCTCAAAGGTAAGAGTGGGATGTCTTGTGAGGCAGCCCTGCTTAGAAGGCCAAGCTGCCAGAGAAGTCTAGCTGTTTCAGAAAAGTATCAGGAGGGATTGCAGCAGCTGTCCCTATCTCCAACCTCAAGAGGCTGCAGGCACTCTCCTTTCTAGCTCTCTCTTTTGCACTCTCCTCTGTTCTTTACTTCCAGCCACTTTTCTTTCTTTCCCTTGCCTTGCTGGGAAGGCCTGCTGGCTCTTCTGCCACTCTCCTCCTCTTTCAAACCTCACTTCCATTCTCTTTTGCTCTGGCTCCATTAATCTTTAGCCTCCTTCTCTTGCCTCCAGTCAAATGCCTTAATTGCCTCTTGGCTGGATTGCAGACACAGACTCCTCACGGTCTCCAGTCATAGCTGCTAGCACCTCGTGCTGGTCCAGTGCTCCAATAACTTGTTGGTTGCTCTTTGGCCATTAGATGCCACAATCACTCTGAGGCCGGATCTTCTTCAGATGCGTGATGGTGGTGGTGACAGAAACCACTGGATCTTTTTGGAGGTTGAGAGATGCTCAAAGAGAAAAGTCCTTCTTAACCCCAAAATATGATCTAGTAAAGCCCACAACAATATGGGAAAAGCTGTCATATCAGTTTTACTGTATACAAAGCAAACAGCGGCACAAATAACTGCCATTTGAGTAGTTAATATGAAGACTTCTTTAATGCTACTTCTACAGTTACCAGTTTCTATTCCACCTTCCAAATATCTGGCAATAGCTGGCTTATCAACAGTTTTGAGTATTCCAAAAACAATTAAAAATGTTTAAGATACACTGAACACTGAAGGTCTCAAGGCCAATCCAAATATCATTACTCACATGGTACAGTCTTCCCATAGGAGGAAACAGTAGTCTGAAAGTACCTACACATCAAAATTGTGCCCCAGAGAGCCTTCTTTCTGACATGCTAATTTTTCAAAATCATTCTTAACAGATTATATATATACTTTAGTATTATCTGCTTTGCCTCACAAAATAGAGTTTTGCTCTTTCAAAGGGAAGTCCAATAATGTTGTGTTATCCAAATCTTAACTAGTTGAACAATAGACTGGAGTACGTGGATTATGCTTCTCACACTAGGTAAGAGAGTATCAATAAGACATGATCCAGTGGTAAAGGCTTTCCACTGAAAATAAAAGAAAAAAAGTTTTATGTAACTGATGGCACTTGGCTAATACCTTTTTCATCATTTGTATGCAATTGATGCACAGAAGTGTTTTATTAAAATTATTATTTACAATACCTCATAAGATTATTGACATTCCATGAAGGAAAAATGTTTTCATTATGCGCATAAACTGATTTAATATTTACTTAATCATAGCACAACATGATTTAATCAGGCTTATTTAAGAATTAATCCAACTAGTTTAGGAGTACACATGAATTAGGTGGAGCTCAGTTGGCAGAGGGATGGTATTCCCTGCTCCAATGGTGGCAAGAATGTATTGTTGAATACCACTGTCCAGAAAATAAAAGGGTCACATCATTGGAGACTGTGCCCAAAAGCAACCTAAAAAACAAGCACTAGTCCGATGTGCTATGAATTTAGATGTTAACTTCCAATGTAAAAGAATCTGATGGAATCCTACTGGAAAGCTGATTATTTAAAAATACCTGTGATAGATTTTAATACATCTCACTCTTCTGGATCTCTAAGGCCATACATAAATTATACCATAAATACAATGGTCATGGAATGAGGGAATACACCCCTATTTATTTATTTATTTATTTTATTCGATTTATTAATCGCCCATCTGCCTGGATTTACCAGCCACTCTGAGCGATGTACATAACAAAACATATAAAACAACAGAATTTAATTGAAATTAGGTCTAAAACGTTAGTATTTCATCTGTAATGGTCAGTGGTCAGATCAATGAGGATTACAGGGGAAGGCAAGGACAAAATAGGGAATGTAGATTTGCTAGATGCCCAATCATCTATGGCACTCATGGACCTGGGAATGATACTGGTGATGTTCTTTCTGTATGCATAATCAGGTATCCACTCATATATTTAATAGCAAAAGCATGATTGTCAATAAAGGTCTGCGCATCTGTTACTTATGGAGCAATAGTGGCTGGTGGGGCAGAGCAGCATTGTTCACCTGACTTCCCAAAGCAGAGGTCATTGCCAGTAACCAAGGAGTAGGGTGAGGAGGTGGGGGTACTGGTGCAATGCGGGAGAATGGCAGGAGCGTGGAATTGGCTCCACTGATGCACCTGCACTGTGCTGATCTCCCTGCTGCCTTACACCTCCCCCTTCTGGTTATTGGAAGCCAGGTGAGTAACACTGCCCATCCCACTCCACTGGCTGGGGAGAGAGAACATGGACAGAACACGAGGGGGAACTGGATCATGCCTGCTTGGCCTCACTCCCTGCCTTACATGTGTTCAGCATAACTTCTAAAAAAGTCTGCATATACACACATCGTTTCAGTACATACAACTGGGGACATACAAAGTCTATGTGTGTTTTTGTAGGTATGAAGACTGTTTCAGAAGTTATGCCAGAAGGGCAGAGGACAGGGATAGGGCAGCAGGCATGATCCTGCACCTTCTTATGTATGTTTGCTCTTCCACTCCTCTGATGTAATAGTTCTTCATTGTGAACCATCTCTTCTTAGGCAAATATGAAAGTAGATGTCTGATTCCACATGCACAGACAGCAAAAATGGCATCATCTCTAGGCCTGTGTGTGCTGTAGGGAGCATTCCCATTTCTCCCACCTCCCATACACATGCTTAGTCTCCCCAATGCAAATTCTGAACAGGACTAACAGAGCAATCCAACTTGCCAGAGGCTGGTGGGAGTGAAGTTGGCAGAGGTGGAGCTGGCAGAAGGGGCCTGCAGAGGTGGAGCTGGTGAAAAGAGCCGGCAGAGGCGGAGCTGGCAGAAGGGACTGAGAGGAGGATGCTGGCCGCACCGGCAGGGTGCAGTGGAAGGAAACAAAATACATGTTTCCTTCTGCCACCTCTTTTCCCAATGTACCAGCTTCCGCAATGGAGAGCTGCAGGAGGGAGCTGAATGGGACCTGGATGTTGGGTAAGTCCTCCCTTTGGCTCCTCCTCCGACATGCCCCCAGAATGCCCCTTTTGCAGGCCTTCCACTAGCTCCACTGGCTCCCCTCATGTTGGGCTGGGCTTCTTTGGCAGAACTCTGGCTAAGGTGGGATGAGGGACTTATGCTGGCAAAGCCTGGCTGAGATGGGACCCAGGCACCTCAGCTGGGGGTCCACCATATCCAACTCCCATCAGGCCAGAATAAATACAAGTTGGACTGTGCCCTTACTGTCTTACAATACAGAGTCAAAAATCTGAATAGAAAGAACATCCCTTATTTATTTATTAATTAAGAGTAATTTTTCAGAAACCAATTTAATTTTTATAGAATTCTAGCATCTTCTTCCCCTTTTAAATTCTAATACAGGCTCTTCCAAAAGGAAATATTTTCTATATGAGGCTTATTTTGCATTACTCTGAAGAATGTGCTAAAAACAACAATTCAACAGTCGAATGTAGCAACATGCTCCTCGGCACAGTAGTTAACTGTAACTTAAAGTAATCTGTATTTCAGATTTATCTCTAAAACAATGAACAGATTGAAGCTGATAGGTTTTTATAATTCTCCTCTTACATGAAGATTCCCCTGGGTACAATATACACACTTATGCTATAATTAACGTACAAGGTATGTTATTTTCGATTTGTGTACCTAAAATTTAGATTTGTTCCCAAGCCGCAGTTCTTTCCTCTTCTGAAATAAAAATGCTTTCAGGAGGGCTGAACGAATGCTTTCCTTGCAGTGTATGTGGCATTTTCACAAACAAACCCTTTTTATTCTTTACAATATGTAATTAAAGTGTTGTTTCTGACTTTTTCATATATTCCACAGCAAGTCAGTGAACCATGGAAACACTCATAATAGTAGAAAGTCTATAATACAATAAAAAGCAACCATTCTAAGATTATCAACTACTTTGCATTTTCAGAACCATTTCTGAATAGAGTGTATAAGGAAATTGAACATTTCATAGCCAAACATATATTTTTCCTGAAAAGGAAAATGCCTTATGATTCCAAAACCTTCTCCAGATCATCCTCCCCTCCCCTTGCAATTTCCACAAGACATAACTACACATCCCAGTTTCATAATCCAAGAGATTACAAACACAGAGTGGTAAGATATTTAAAATGAGAACTCCCAATTCCTATTAAAAAATACATTATTACCCCAAAGGGTACTTATGTCAGGGTTATACATCATGTACTGTAGGTTTCTCATGCACTATGGGTACAATTTTCAGAGTTTACTCGTGTTTAGAATTTAACTCTAATACACAATGGGTCATATCCAATACTACACTTATTCAGATTAGACCCACTGAAACTGATGAACATGTCTAACTCAGGGTAATTAATTTCAATGGGTCCATTCTGAGTAAAACTTAGTTGGTACACCCCAATGAAAATGAGTACACAATAATAAAATGGAAGATGAGAATTTGTTGCATCATAATTTAGGGTCAGCTTATGAATCAAGGGGTAAAGCTTTTCTTGGACTGTACTACTTAAAATGGCAGGTTGGGGATTGCAGGATGAATGCTACCCAACAAAATATTTCCTCCACAAAGAAAGGTAACATATCAGGGAGAAGTGTTGTTTTATCTATGAAAGAATATTCAAACATGCACGCCTGCAGTTTAAAATGGTGCATTCCAGGGACTTGACTCTGCTGAATGCAAAATGGGCCCTCAGAGCTGTCTGAGCTTCTGACTGCCTCTTTTTTGGTTTTCAGATAGTTTTTTATATATATTTATATTTTTATTGTTTTTCAAGAAAGAATTACTACTACTACTACCACCACCACCCTTCACCCAAATATCCAGGGCGGGTTACAACAATTTTAAAACACAGTTAAAACAGTTAAAACCAACCTAAACAACATCACTGAAAATAGTATGGATCCCAAAAATATACATCTTAAGTGTCAAAGGCAAGGGTAAAGAAGTGCATCTTCAGCATTCACCAGAAGCTATACAATGAAGTTGCCAGACGCACCTCGGTAGGGAGGGAGTTCCACAACTTAGGGGCTGCCCAAAAGTCTGAGGGTGTCAGAATGCAGGATTGGGACCCTGGCACTTCAGACGATGAGGAGGAGATCATTTTCCCAGAGTTGTGTGAAAAGGGGGAGGGAGGCCTTGAAACTCCAGCAGACACAGATACAGACTCTGCTCAGGAATTTCCCACGCTCACCCCCCTTCCCAAGCCAGAGCAGTTAGAACAAGAAGGAGGGGGACTTCAACTCCCTCATCAGCCAGAGAAAAGCCCGCCTGATGGGCATGACGTTCACCCCCCTCTTTCCCCAATACCAGAGGTAGAATCTTCAGAAGGGGAGGGGGCAGAACTTCCCCCTTCACCATGAACCCAGAGAAAACAAAAACGAGCAAAGGGGAGAGAGAGGAGGGGCGGGGAAGAGAGCACCCTAAGGCGGAGTGAGAGAATTCACGCCAGAAAGCCCCCTTTATAAGGAAAGGGGGGGCTGGGATTCCTTGTTCTGTCAACTCTCTTGCATGTCGCTGGACACGTGTTATTGTGTTTCTTCATGAGAAGGCACAGCCTCTGTTTGGATATTACTCTAATAAAGACTGAATTGCTTTCACAACCTGGTCTGGTTTCTGAGTCCAGTCCGGGACACGACAGATTGACAGAACCACCTACTTAACCTCAACGCTCCCACCGCTTGACCGTGACAAGATGGAGAAGGGAGCAGAGGGAACAAATCCCACTTCTGAGACGGAGGAAGTGAGACGACTGAGAACTAATGTGGCGGATTTACAGGCAGATGTTCAAACATTGTTAGCGGCTGTCAGGACTCTGAAGACTGACAATCAGACCTTAAAAGCCACGATCGATCAGATGCGAGCAGCCCCTCCGGCCGCTGTGGTGAAGGTTCCTATAGGATTACCACCAAAATATGCAGGACAGAGTGAGCAGCTCTCTACTTTCGTGGCTCAATGTGAATTGTATTTGGACATCAGGAATGCAGAGTTTCCTAGTGATGTGGCCAAAGTGGCCTTTGTGATCAGTCTCTTGGAAGGAGAAGCTGCCAAATGGGTGACTCCGTACCTGGTCAGAAAGGATGGCCTTCTGGGAAGATACAGAGAATTTATGCGAGCCATGACTGAGATGTTCCAGGACCCTCAAAGGGCTGAGACGGTGGCTAGGCAGCTGGGTGCCTTGAAGCAAGGAAAAGGAACGGTGTCAGAGTACACCAACGCTTTTAAAATTCTGTCCCAGGAAACTGGTTATAATGATGCAGCCTTGATGTTCATGTATAGGAGTGGACTGAGTTCTGAAGTCTTGGATGACTTGGCTAGAACTACCCCCCCAAATAATCTGCCTGGACTGATTAGGCTATGCCTGCAGATCGATCACCGGTTGGAAGGAAGACGCCTGGAAAAGAAACAGGAGATCCAGAGATACTCAGTTTCAGCGTCTCGCAGCAAGACCCTCTCAACCCCAGGAACATCAGGCAATGCGACCGAAGGACAGGGGGGGCTAGGCCGAAGCTGTCCGAAGAAGAAAAGGAGAGGCGTCGTAGAGAACGTTTATGCTTCTATTGTTCAAAGCCGGGACACGTGGCTAGAGATTGTGGACTGAAAGGGGGAAAAACCGAGCCGGTGGGAAACTAACGAACCCAGTCCACGTACAGGCCGGTGGAATGGGGGCTACGTTGTGTAAAGGGCCTCCGGTGGCAAAACCTCCTTCAAAAGGAGTCTTGGTACTGCCAATTTGGATTATAACTTCCAAAGGAGTAATGTTTAACTCCACAGCGTTAATTGACAGTGGAGCAACCACAAATTTCATTGATGCAGAGTTAGTAAAGCGTTACGGAATTTCCCAATGGAAATTGGACACCCCCTTGCCGGTGGAGACCATAGACGGGAGGCCCCTGAAAGGAGGGGGGGTAACGCGAGCAACGGAGGAATTGAAACTGCAAATCCCGGGGCACGAAGAGTTCATTTCGCTGTATGTAACAGACCTTTCGACCTTTGATGTGATCCTAGGAATGCCCTGGTTAGTCAAGCACGACCCAAAGATAATGTGGAAGGATGCTGTGGTATGGTTCACTTCTCAGTATTGCCAGGAAAACTGTCAGGCAGAAGAAACCACCGACAAGTTGGCAGGAGCAGTGCAGGAAGCCAAGCAAGTAACCCTTCCCTCGAAGTATGGGGAATTTATAGATGTGTTCGATGAAAAAGAGGCAGAGACGTTACCCCCCCACCGTCCTTATGATTGTGCAATTGATTTAGTGCCAGGAGCCAGCATCCCATCGGGAAGAATTTACTCCCTCACAGAGAGAGAGAGGCCCTGAGGGAATTTCTGGAGAAAAACCTGAAGCGAGGATTTATACGTCCCTCGCAGTCCCCCGCTGGAGCACCCCTGTTGTTCGTGAAGAAGAAGGGGGGGAGCTCAGGCCTTGCAATGATTATCGTGCATTAAATCAGATCACTATTCCTAACAGCTATCCGCTGCCCCTGATCTCAGAGCTGTTAGACCGACTGCACTCTGCAAAAATCTTCACGAAACTGGACAAGAGGAGCATACAATCTGATCAGGATGAAGGAGGGAGACGAATGGAAAACAGGTTTTTTGACCTCTTATGGACAGTTTGAATATCTGGTGATGCCATTTGGGCTTTGTGGAAGTCCTGGCGTGTTTCAAAAGTTCATGAACGATGTGTTTAGAGACCTTTTGGATAAGTATGTAATCTGTTATTTAGATGATATCCTGGTGTTTTCAAAGAACCAAGAAGACCATGATCAACATGTGAAAACTGTGTTGGGAAGACTGAGAGAGAACCATTTGTATGCTAAGCTAGAGAAATGTGGGTTTGACCTAACATCTTTGGACTTTCTTGGATATCGCATCTCAGCAAAAGGAGTGGAAATGGACCCAGAAAAAGTGAGTTGTATACTGGATTGGGGGCAACCGACCACTAAAAAGGATGTACAACGTTTTTTGGGATTTGCCAACTACTACAGAAAGTTCATTCCAGGCTTTTATAATAATAATAATAAATTTAATTTCTGTGTCGCCTATCTGGCCAATGGCCACTCTAGGCGACATACAACAGTTAAAACATAATATGATAAAATACAATACAATGATACAATATAAAAACAATATAAGAACAATACAGCAGCAGACAATAATATTAAAACAGGGTAGGAGGCATTCCAATCTTAGTAATTAACCCTCCCCGGAAATCCCGAAGGCCTGTTGAAAGAGCCAGGTCTTTAAGGCTGTACAAAATGTATTTAGGGAAGAGGCATGCCGGAGATCTTGTGGGAGGGAGTTCCAGAGGGTGGGGGCCGCCACTGAGAATGCCCTCTCTCTAGTACCCGCCAATCTAGCTGTTTTTGTCAGCGGGATTGAGAGAAGGCCCTGTGTGACTGATCTTGTCAGGCGGCATAATTGGTGGCGTTGAAGGCGCTCCATAAGATAAACTGGGCCAAGACCGTATAGGGATTTAAAGGTTAATACCAACACCTTGAATTGGGCCCGGAAAACAACTGGAAGCCAGTGTAGATCGAACAACACTGGGGTGATGTGATCCCGGCGGCGACTATTCGTAAGCAGTCGAGCTGCCGCATTTTGTATAAGTTGTAGTTTCCGGACCGTTTTCAAGGGTAACCCCATGTAGAGCGCATTACAGTAATCCAAACGAGAGGTGACCAGGGCGTGTACTACCAGTGGGAGCTGATGAACAGGAAGGTAGGGTTGCAGCCTTCGTATGAGGTGTAGTTGATACCAGGCTGCCCGGCTCACTGCCGAAATCTGAGCCTCCATGGACAGCCTGGAATCAAGTACAACCCCAAGGCTGCGGACCTGGTCCTGGTCCTTTGGGGTAAACTCACCCCATTGAACTTTTCCAGGTTAACAGCCCCTCTCACTGACTGCTTAAGGGGGAAAAGGAAATTTCAATGGACAGAGGACGCTGCAAGTGCCTTCGAGGAGCTGAAGGGAAATTTTTCCTCTGAGCCCATCTTGCGTTTTGCTGACCCTACCCGTCCTTTCGTTGTGGAAGCAGATGCTTCAGATTTTGCCATCGGGGGGGTTCTCTTACAGATGAATGGGGAAGGAACGGAGCTACACCCCTGTGCGTACTTCTCCAGAAAACTCAGGGATGCTGAGAGGAATTATACAGTGTGGGAAAAAGAGTTACTAGCCATTAAGGATTCGTTTCAGAATTGGAGACAATACTTAGAGGGGGCTCAACATCAAATAGAAGTACGTTCAGACCACAAGAACCTGGAGAATCTACAGACGGCCCGGAAGCTGAACCAGAGGCAGATACGTTGGTCGCAGTTTTTTACCAGGTTTAACTTCAAGATTACTTACCATGCCCATGCAAAAAACCAGAGAGCAGATGCCCTGTCCAGACAGCCACAATACAAAGGAGGGGAGATTGACAGCCAACCCCAGTACGTAGTTCCGCCAGAGAAGCTGGTGTTGGGATCATGTCAACCTTCTCGGGAAGAGGAGCTCAGAAAGGCACAAAAGGAGGATCCTTGCATGCAACAGTATATCCAGGAGATGGAACAGAGCCAGGGCCCAGAAGTAAACTTCCATTGGAAAGATGGGCTGTTGTGGTTTAAAGCCGCCAGATATGTGCCGAAGAGGGATCTAAGACTCAGGATCCTGCATCAATGTCATGACTCCATCACAGCTGGGCACTTTGGCATCTTTAAGACCATACAGAATGTAGCCAAGGGCTTTTGGTGGCCTCAAATGCGCAGAGACATTGAGAACTATGTAAAATCCTGTGCCGTCTGTATGCGGGCGAAAACAGACACGGGAAAACCTCAAGGACTGTTGGAGCCCCTCCCTACGCTGAACGAACCCTGGAAGGATCTATCCATGGATTTTATAACTGATTTGCCGAAGTCCCAAGGAATGACGGCCATAATAGTCATTGTGGATTCCCTTACCAAGATGGCACATTTCCTCCCTTGCCCAGGGGCCTTAGAGGCTAAAGAAACAGCCAAGCTGTTCATAAAGGAAATTTACCGGTTACATGGTTTGCCAAACAGCTTAGTCTCAGATCGGGGAACCCAGTTCACAGCTAAGTTTTGGAGAGCAGTTTGGAAGCAGTTACAGACGGAGCTAAAACCTTCTTCCGCTCATCATCCCCAGACGGACGGGCAGACGGAGAGACTGAACGCCGTGTTAGAGAGGTATTTGCATTGTTATGTTTCTTATCAACAGAATGACTGGGTTTCCTATTTGCTTTTCGCAGAGTTTGCCTATAATAATTCCTTGCATACCAGCACTGGACAGACACCCTTCTTTGCTAATTATGGGTTCCATCCCAAAGCCTTCCCTAGTAGTACAGCATGTGTGCTTGTGCCTGCAGTAGGGGAATTTCTGCAGGAATTACAGGCCGTGCAGCAGGTACTTAAACAGCAATTAAACGATGCCAAACTGGAGTATAAACGAATTGCTGATCAACATCGAAGAGAGGGGGCCTCCCTCCAACCAGGAGACCAGGTGTGGTTGTCCACTCGCTTCCTCCAGATGCCGGGCAAGTGTAGGAAGCTGCAGGATAAGAGACTGGGGCCTTTTGAAGTGGAGGCACAAATCAATCCCGTGGCTTATAGACTGAAGTTGCCAGCTACTTTCAAAATACATCCTGTGTTTCATCGCTCCTTGCTAACGAAAGCAGCCCCTCCCAGCGATTTATGACTCGTGGAGGTCCCGGGGGCACCCATTTTAGTAGATGGACAACCAGAGTTCGAAGTGGAACAGATTCTTGATTCCAGAAGAAGGCGTAATCAATTACAGTACTTAATTCACTGGAAGGGTTATGGGCCAGCTGACAGATCTTGGGAAAATGAGAGGGATGTGCATGCCCCAGAATTAGTGGAAGAATTCCATCAACGGTTTCCCCATCACCCTAAGCCGACAAGTGGGGGGGGCACAGCATGGGAAAGGGGATGGTGTCAGGATGCAGGATTGGGACCCTGGTACTTCAGACGATGAGGAGGAGATCATTTTCCCAGAGTTGTGTGAAAAGGGGGAGGGAGGCCTTGAAACTCCAGCAGACACAGATACAGACTCCGCTCAGGAATTTCCCATGCTCACCCCCCTTCCCGAGCCAGAGCAGTTAGAACAAGAAGGAGGGGGACTTCAACTCCCTCATCAGCCAGAGAAAAGCCCGCCTGATGGACATGACGTTCACCCCCCTCTTTCCCCAATACCAGAGGTAGAATCTTCAGAAGGGGAGGGGGCAGAACTTCCCCCTTCACCACGAACCCGGAGAAAACAAAAACGAGCAAAAGGGAGAGAGAGGAGGGGCGGGGAAGAGAGCACCCTAAGGCGGAGTGAGAGAATTCACGCCAGAAAGCCCCCTTTATAAGGAAAGGGGGGGCTGGGATTCCTTGTTCTGTCAACTCTCTTGCATGTCGCTGGACACGTGTTATTGTGTTTCTTCATGAGAAGGCGCAGCCTCTGTTTGGATATTACTCTAATAAAGACTGAATTGCTTTCACAACCTGGTCTGGTTTCTGAGTCCAGTCTGGGACACGACAGAGGGTGGGAGAACTACCAAAAGGGCCCCCAAGAAGATACCCAAGAAGAAACAACCTTCCCCTCCACGCTGTTATACAAATCTATGGTGTGACTGCATTTGCAATACTGTGTACAGTTCTGGTGTTGCCTCACCTCAAAAAGTATATGGTAGAGTTGGAAAAGGTTAAAAAAAGGGCAAACAAGATGATCAAGGGGATGGAGCGCCTCCTCTATGAGTAAAGGCTGCAGCATTTGAGGCTTTTAAGTTTAGAGAAAAGGTAAGAGTAAGAGGTTACATGATAGAAGTATATAAAATTATACATGACAAGGAGAGAGTAGATACAGAAAAGTTTTTCTCCCTCTCTCATAACGCTAGAACTCATGGACATCCAATGAAGCTGAATGCTGGAAGATTCAGGACAGATAAAATAAAGTGCTTCTTCACACAGAGTGTAGTTAAGCTATGGAACTCCCTCACACAGTGATGTCAATTGTCAACTAACTTGGATGGCTTTGAAAGAGGATTAGACAAATTCATGGAGGATAATAGTATTAAAGGCCAGTAGCCACAATGGTTATGCTTTGCCACCATAGTCAGATGCAGTATGCTTTTGAATACCAGTTGTTGCAAAATGCAGGGGAAAGGATAGTGCTCTCGTGCTCAGGTCCTGCTTGCGGGCTTCCCATGGGCATCTGGTTGGCCACTGTTGTTATGTCTGAATCACTTAATTACTCATATAAGCTAACCTTATATAACACACATAGAAAAAGAGAAAAAAGAAAAAGAGAAAGAAACTTGCTCTCAGATTATTTCTAGTACGTCATACAGCTGAATTCCATCCTATACCTTATTGTTCCAATACTTGATGAACATGCTCCACTTCTATATGAATATATCATTTTGTTGTCTACTCTCCCTGGTTCTTATAATATTAGTAAGTTTGACCATACTAGCCAGATCCCAAATCCTTAAGAAACAGTCATCAGTAGATGGTGGATTGACTTTTTCCCATTTAAAACTTAAAAGACAATTGAGCAGCTATTCATAAGTGTATGACAATTGTTCTGTCATCAGGAAGAATGACATCTTTTACATTTGAAAACAGAATGGTTAAGGATGCAAAGGAAATTTGTATCCAGTGATTGTTTTAATTTCATTTACTATTTTAACCCAGACACTTCTGATTTTAGGCCCTGGGATATATGGAACATAGGAATCTGCCTTATTATGAGTCAGACCATTTGGTCCATCTAGCCCAGTACACTGACTAGCAGCAGCTCCCCAGGGTTTCAGGCACGGGTCTTGCCTGGCCCTACCTGGAGATGCTGGGGATTGATCTGGGACCTTCTGCATGCAAGGCAGATGCTTGACCACTGAGCTATGGTCCTTCCCCATATGGGTAGAATTAATACAATTTGAACCACATCTCCAGCACTTGCCTATCATATTTATTTCACTTAAACTTTTTGGTGTCAGATATCACCCCGAGGACTAATTTATGAAGATTCATGCACACTGTAAGGCATGGAATGTGTTTCCACAACTAGTTCCATATGGCTGTGGAAGCTATTGGAACCGAAACCTGGTGGGGTGCCTCTGAGGTCACATGGGTTGAGCCTCTGAGGTCCCCATAATCCTTCCTTGCAAAGAAACAGCGGGCACTTGAGCAATACAGTTCTACAAATACTTAGCACTTAAAAGTGTCTTTCCTCGGTTCAGAAGAGGTTTCTATGATCACCGTTGTAGTCATTGCTGCTTCTCCACACACATCCCATCCTCTAGACAACCTCATGTTTATCATGGAAAGTCAGCTATGTCTTGCTAATCCTGATTGTTGGGAGAAAAGCACTAATGCATGTTTCAAGTAAGGAGAGAGAGGAGATGGGCAGAAGCATCTAGGAAGCCTCTCAGTCAGTGTCAATGTATTAATATGACTGTGGGTGACAGGAGGAAGACTGGGCTATGGCTTTGGAGTGGGGTTCAGAATCTTGGGAGGGCACCGCCCCACTTGGCCCAGCACAGGAGCCTCTCCTGCCATATGGTCTGTTGCATAATTACATGCAATTTGTTTTCACATCTGTTCTGATATGGATGTCTTATTTCATCTAAATCAATAATAATTTTATATAACTGATTAAGAGTTCATTTAACAGATTGTTTAATTAACATCATTTCAAATTTTGATGAGGTCTCTGGGTGCTCCATATCTGGCAATGACAGAAGTCACTATGTTCCTTACTTGTATATACTGAAATATTGTGATGCAAGAGTCTCTTGTTTCAGCCCTAATCTGCCCATAGCTTACCAGACTGTTTTGTATCAAGTTTCTGAACTCAAAAAATTAAACTATGTTATTCCCAGGTTTGTATATTTTACAATATATTTGTATATATTTATCTGACAGCTTCTCATTATAATAAACTGTGGTACAAGGGGAGAAACCTGGATGTAGGTTACTTTTGAAAGTTTGCCAAACTTTAACTATGTAATTCAGAACATTAACCACATTCTGAATATCAACCATATCTTCATTAGAAGTGCCAGAACAGATGTTTCATTGGCACAGATAGTTTCTGCTCTTCCAATCTGGTAGCTTTATTTTGAGAAATCCTCTCCCGATGAATCCCATGTTGCTCAGCCTCCAAGCTGTTAGCTGGAATAGTTCTGGCTGAAGATTGCATACTGTACCCTGAAACAGGAGATCTAGTTGCATTGGCAGCTGTCATGGGGTCCTGACTGACAGATTCAACAGGTCTGGAAACCGAAGGCGTCTTGGCCGGTAATGAGCCACAAGCATCAGTTCTGCCCTGAAGGTCCGAACCCGCTGAATTGTGCACTGTATCAACCTGAAAGGGGGAAAAGCATATAGAAGGCCTTGTGGCCACTGCATCTTGAGAACGTTTGTACCCTGGGCCTGAAGACATGGCATTCGAGTGAAGAACTTGTCCAGCTGCACGTTTTCAGGGTGGCAAAGAGGTCCACTATTGGTTCGCCCCACCTGGTGAAAAACTGCTGGGTTCAGCTGCCACTCTGCCTCCTTGATCGATGTCCTGCTGAGCCAGTCCCAATTTTGTTGAGGAGGCACAGTCACCACCTCTGTCCTGTCTGCCCAGTGAAACCTGCTGGAAGATTGGTTTCTGAATCTGGAGGGCTGTCTTGGGGAACAAAAAAACTGGTTCTGTCTGTTTTTCTGTTCTTCTCTTTTAGCCATTGGAAGCGCTTTCTGTCTCTAGTTTCCACCAGGTGAGCCTCCAGAGATTCACTAAACAACTTAGAGCCTGAAAAGGGAGGGCAGTAAGGCGGGTTTGTGACCCTGCATCCACTTGCCATTGCCTGAGTCAAATGTTGCATCGTGTCACGGTAGATGCTGCCATGGACCGTGACGCAAACTGTAAGGCGTCCATGGACACATCAGCAGACAGAGCTGAAGCATACGCCATTTTCCTTAAACTGTCCTTCACAAACTTGGGAACATCGTCCCTTGCACCCAGCTCTTCTGCCCACATGAACACTGTTCTGGAGAAAACTGAGGAAGTGGCCACAGCCCTGAAGCATTTGCCTCGAAGCTCTTGTGAAAGGCCCCTTCGACCCACTTATCACAGTGGTCCTTAGCCCTCTCCTCCCCTTCAGCAGGGATCACTGCCGAGCAAGCAAGGGCGGCGACAGGCGAGTCCACTGTGGGAAAATGCAACCGTGACATGATCCTTTCAGCATAGTGCTGCTTTGCCCACTTAGCAGGCAACTTTGATTTGCATGACGATGCCCATTCCGCATCCCACACATCATCAAAAGCCTGAGGAAAGGGGACAATAATCATCTTCGCGTCAGTCGAAGGAAAGGCCTTTTTAGCTCCTGCTGAAGCTGACTGGGTGGGTGTGTCGCCTCCCCCCTCAGTCTCTGACAACTGTAGCACTCTGCACGTCTTCAAGAAAAGGGGTTGAAAAACCTCTGAGGCGAAGAGCCTAGGCTGCGTCTGGGTAGTCTCAAGTTCCTCTCCCCCTCTTCCCTGTCAGGTTCAGGGCAATCATCTGAATCAGACAATGTCCCCTGCTGGCCAGTAGCCTGCTTGGGCGGCTGTCTTTGTACCTGCAACTGGTCCTGTTCACTCATAACTCTCCCTACTAGTCCGCTGCATCCAGTAAGATCCTTGTCCCCTGTAGGGGCTGCTGGGACTCCCCCACTGCATGATGTGACGGGATGAGGTTGTGCCACCCTGGCTGGTGGCTGGAGTAGAAGAAGAAGGAGATCTGGAATAGCTGTGGTGCGATGGCGAGCTGCTATATCTCCCCTCCCTGGTAGAGCCGCTAGAGTGAGATCTGCACCTCCGCTTTCCCTTATGGGAGTGCCTGCTTGAGTGTCTGCCCCACTTATGTTTCAGGGCATGATGAAGGGAGCCACTGATTTCAGAGGCTATGAAGTCCTTAACACATGAAAGAAACTCAGAAAACCTTCATCATTAATACTCACATCTCCACTGCCCCCGCTTGGGGATGGAGAGAGCACAGGCTGAAAACTTGTTGAGCCTTGCTCTTGCAGCTCCCTAAAGTCCATCACATCTCCCGTGTGGCAGGTCTTGGTAGGAAAATGAGGAGGAAGCAGACGAAGCCATTATGGCTGTTCAGTACTTGAGAGAAAGCGTGGGGAAGCCACTGCGATGGCAAGCTGCCTTAGCAGAAGCTGCTCAACCCCCTGCTGCCTTTTACGTTCTGAATTTGGGGCCAGATACCCCCAGGCAGCCGGCTGCACTAGTTCTCAGGAAGGGGGGAGCCGGAGACAGTGATCTCACTCGTATGGGTGTGACAAGAAATGCAGCTCCACGGAGCAGGGAGTATCTCAATGTCTTCTGAAATTTATGTGTAGTCTTTTACAAAATTCATAACAGAAGGACAGAAATAAAAAAGCTAAAGCTAGGCAGCTTCATGTTGTGTGGTATCTGTCATGGATAGGTGAAGATGCTCCAAAATATTTGGTCATGTTATTGTTTTACAAGCAGTAAATGGAATCTACCTGTTCACCTTGCCTCTTCCTTCTCCTAATTTAGCCCTTCTTCATTATCTCTGCCTTCAGCAAACCTTTCTTGAAGTGCCCTGCCATCACCTTGACCGTATTAATGTTTCCAACCAGCTCTTTCCTATCCTTCCTCACTATTCATTTGTAATTTTCCAACCTCTACCTCCACCTCTGTCTTGTTCACTGAATAAAGGATGTAAGTCATCTGAGCAGGATCACAGTTCTGTTATAGTACCAAGAACACTGTTTGTTTTAAATAAAGCTAAGCAGATGAAGTCGTAGGGAAAGTCTTTGTATTTTCTTATCTTTAGGATGTGAGAAGGCTGCTAAAATGCTTTTGGGTGTCTAGAAAGATTATATGCACTGTACTAAGCAACTAGCATCTTAGGCATAATAAATGAACTATTTTCTCTCCCATTTTTGTAACTGAATGTATGTAGCCTTAGATCTATCAATCTAGCCCATATCATCTCTTGGCTCCAGCATAACCAGGAATTGCAGCAGGGCTATGCGAAGGGGTGTGTGTGTGTATGTGTGTGTGTGTGTGAAATAAAAAACAGAGTGCCAAGTCATGCCTCCTTAAATTTCTCCACTCTCCCCTCATTTTCTACAGCTTCATAAGCATCAAGGGAAGGTGGCATGCTTGTTCCCTTAGCCATCCTGGCCTGACCCTTTCTGGTCCTGGTCGGTATCATCTTGGGCAAGGAAAGAGATCTGCCTCCTCCTAAGAGGAGTCCAACTAAGCTGCTGCTATTGGGACCTCTGAAGAGCAGGAAGACACCTGCTGCCCTTCGTTGGTTCCAACGGCAGTGATCACGGAGTTCATCAGAAAGTCAAATTTCATTCACTTCCAAAGCCTCCCTTTTCCATAACAGACTAATCTGTTATGGACACATGGTTAGTGCCTTCTGGGGACAGTGTGTGTGTGTGTGTGTGTGTGTGGAGTTCTGCCACCATGTATGTTCAGCTAATTAGGATGGGGAAGAACCATAGTTCAGTGACCGAGCTCTTGCTCTGTATGCAAAATTTTCCAGGTTTGGTCCTGGCATCTCTAGGTAGGTCTAGGAAAGATTCCTGCCTGAAATCCTGGATAGCTGCTGCCAGTCACTGTGGACAATATTGAGTTAAATGGCCCAAGTATCTGATTATATATAAGACAGCTCCATTTGTCCATATGATGATGGGACACTGATTGGTTCCTGTAAGGCACTATGAAGTGACAGTTTGACTAGTATATTTATAAATCCAATATGAGAGGTAAAATTCCTTTTAATCTTTGACACAAAGTTTGTATTAATATATATTTGGGTGTACTGAGGAATGAGAACTGAATCATATTTAGCTGACACTTCTCAAATACAGCTGCTAAACTCCAGAGAGTCAGAACCATTTTCACAGTTTAAAGCATGAAGAAGGAAAACATATTGGCTTAATCAAACATTCTGTCCATCTCACTGTCACTTCAATAATATTTTTAAGTTACTGGTTTGGCATTAGTTTGTTATTATCATTGCATTATGATTAGATCAATAGCAAAACAGAGCACATGAGTGACAGCTTTGTAAAAAAGAAGCAAAAAACTAGGGCTGTGCCCCATGACTCCAATCTGGAGGTGGGCATCAGGCCAACCTGTCCTGCGTTGACCCAGGGCCACCCATCCTAACTTAGAGTCACTCCCTAATAAGTTTGGGAGGTGGGGCTCATGTTTAATTAGGGTAACCCCCCGATTAAGGAGATGTTGTGCCTCCTCCCCCTGACTGTGCACGGGGCCAATTTATCCTGTATGCTGATGCTTTGCCAAAGGCTTTCCAAACAGTATCATGCAGGATCACTCCTTCTGTTCATAAGCCAAGGGAGCCATTCTGGGGGGATGCTGTTTTGCAAAGGGCTTCCCTACAAGAAGGCTCCTTACAGTACAGCACCTGCACCCCCTGAGGATTGCTGCCTCTGCTCATGTGGCAGGAAGAACAGCTGCGACTGCCTCTTCTTCCTACTTGATGCCCCACCCCCTGACAACCCCAGGTCGCTCTGGTCACTGAATCGGTGTTAGCAATCAGTGGCTGTCAGAACCAACTTGGCTAATGCCCCAAACATCTGAATGGGCCTGATTTGGCTTGGGCCTCAACCAAATCCTGTGCACAGCCTTACAAAATACAGCTAAAAAACTCTCGCAAAATCGGGGCTCATACAAACAATATAATTATCAGACTTTTGGGACAGCAGAACAGTTTTAATATATTAACCAGGGCTGTGGAGTCGGTACGTCAAACCTTCAACTCCGACTCCTCCATTTTTCTACTGTCCGACTCTGACTCCTTCATGAATGACAAATATATATTAATTTATTAATATTAATAAATTAATATTAATATTAAAATATTAATTTTATTTTGAAGCCGGAGTTGGAGTCAGTACACTTCTATCAATCCGACTCCATCCAAAATTGCTTCCGACTCTGACTCCACGACTCCGACTCCAACTCCACAACCCTGATATTCACTCTTCAGATGATTTCTAAAAACATTTATATACTGTATCTTTAATGCAGGGATGTTTGTATGTGAAAGAACTTTGGAATATTTATTTTTTAGAATGGTTTTAAAACAAATTCATTGTAAATCATACCTTTGGATTTCAATATGTTTTGCTCTATTACTATGTAACATAATTATTTCTATTAAATGCTCTCATGAAGAATGTTGCATGTGGAAAGAATCAAGATGCTCTATGTATTTACTGAAATCATACACAATACAGAGGCCAGTAGAAAAGGCGGGGGGAAGAGACTTAAATAAGCAGCACACCAGACTGCCATAACTACATCAGGAATATTCATTACTTCACAAGAGTAAAACATGAAAAGCTAAAACAAACTCTCTTCAAATACAGTTTGAGACTACAAATTAGTGTCCATTTTAATTAATTATACGTTAACATTCTCAAAGTTGTTTGAATACACTAAGCTAATAAATGTTGGTCTTCTACTGGTCTAATAAGATTGTGGTTTCAGTTTCCCCCTCTTCCTCAATTTTACACACCTGACAATGATATAAATAAGCACAGGGAGAGCAAGTAATGTCTAATGCATGGGGAAAGGCAGGGAAAAAGCTGAGCGGTTCACATACACTTAGCAACCATGGCTGCCTTTTAACAGTACAATTCCCCAATAACTGAGCTGCCAACATATAAGAGCTAAATGGCACATCTGCAGAAAGCTCACTTACAAGGTGCCTGCAGAGGGATTAGTAAGACATGCACAAGCAGCATAGCTAAGACATCAAGTAGTTTATCTCATGAGATCTTCAGGAGTCATCCAAAAGTGTCTCCTGCCCTCACTCATATTGAGTGACAAAGCAAGGAATGAAGAACCTTGTTAAAAAAAACACCAAATATACTCATTTTTTATTTTGTGTATACTTCAAAATAGAAATGTATGGTTCCCTGGAGTGTATAAAGAGTTACATGCACTGTGCTTCATGAAACATACTCTTTTAAAGAACCAGGAACTTAACTTCAAGTCATGGAAATAAAGAAAAACTTAACAAACCTTGGCTGAAGCCTTTATTTTCTGCTTTTACCCATAAAGAAACATTTTAAAACTGAGTTCCTTGAAATATTTCCTTTTTAAGGCATAGAAATACCTGGCATCTGCTTCTCATTAAATCCATTAGAGACTGCTTGAAATAATGTACACACAATTGCCAGTTAACGATGTTGCATAGTTATTATCATATTGAGATGCTGGCTTACAACCCATGAAAGTGGGGCTACTTGGATGTACTTGTATTTAAGACCTATTCATAAGACCATGCGGGCAAGTAAAAACTGCTGGAAAACCCTGAGGCTGTTGCTTCCCAGCTAGCTACTAGCCCGTCATATGTATCTGCTGCTAGACACAACTTAACTTTTGCCAAGCCACTGCACAAAACTCCTTTTTTATGGCAATGTGCCAAAGGTTGAATTTTGTGCCTGGTGGTAGAAGCATACAATTAAGAATAATTTAAGAATAAGGCCCTCTGAAAATGCAGTGTTTAAAGCAGGGCAAATGCACAACAAATGCCTCATCTTGGAACAGCTGCCAAATATCTGTTAACTTAAGACTCTCCCTTACTAAGGTGTATATTTTTCAAGATCACAATCACCCTATAATTACTTAAGTGATCCTGAAAAACCAGTCTGTATTGTAGCATGACCCCTGAAGAGATAATTAGAACTTTATACTATGGGTTAGACTCCAACCTTTGGCATTTCTTTTGCTCTATCTTTCTGTTCCAGGTTCACTTGTGTTCTCTACCCAGGCAGCATTAAAGAATTGTGTTTGTCTGCAGTAAGAAGTTAGAGTTGTTTATCCTGCAGTTCTAATGAGTAGAGCAGGATTGGGTGCTTGTTGCTGAAGAGTGAAATAAAGAGATAACGTAAACTGATCTGAAAAAATGATTGCCTTAAGTTACCCTTTACCCTTTTAAAGCACTCACTAGATTCACAATCATGGTGGCTATTTTTTCTTCTTTTTCTTGAGTACTTGATGGTAAAGCATAAAAAACAGCTCTAGAGGAACAGAAGTATTGCTGTGTATGCTACAGTTAGCTACCTGGTGGGCTGGCTACCTAGGCTGTAACTCAGGCCAAATTTCTGATTTTCCCAATATGTGTAGCTCAGCATTAGGCTTTTTCAGAGTTTCTGGACAGAAAAATAAAACCAGCAATCAGTAAAAAAATAACATTGATTGCTTTCTACAATTAGTTTCTTAGCTAACCCTTTATATAGCAGCCAGTTAAATGGTTTTCCCTAGTTGTCCAACAGGAAGTAAAATCAAAAGGTCAGGAACAAGACTAGAAGGAAGGACTCTCAAGGAGGAGTTAATAAACACACCCTAAAGTATTTATTTTCTCTCTGCCCTTCTCTAAACTTGTAGTCTGTTTTTCAGATGGAATCTAAAATGGAGATACCTAATACAGCATCAACACCAAGCTCAGGAGCTCACAAAGTAGTTCAGTTCATGAAGAATCACAACATAGGAACAGAGGAGAAAGAGGATTATAGCTATAGGCAAAGTTAAGCTTTCAATATCCCGCCCCCGTCTTTGGTCAAAATTAAACCATCTAGGCATGGATAATCATCTTATTATCTTAATACAGGGTCTCTATAACAATACTTATAAGCAAATAAGATGCAACAATAATGGATATTTAACTAATCCTGTTCCAACATTTAAAGGGGTAAAACAGGGATGTGTGCTAGCGCCAGTATTGTTTAATATATATATTAACGATATTGTACATAGTCTTTCAACAACAGCTACACACCCTCCTATATTAGCTAAGAAATCAAGAAACATCCTTTTATACGCAGATGATATTGCTTTAATATCGAGAACCCCAATCGATCTAAAGCGACTTCTTGCTAAATTAGCAACTTATTGCCATACGGAGTCACTGACGATAAACTACCAAAAGACCAAAATTATTGCTTTCACCAGGAAAAAAACCAATCATCACTGGCGAATATAGGGAAATGAAATCGAACAAGTTAGCTCCTTTAAATATTTGGGGTATGTCATACAAGCGTCAGGTAATTGTCACATGCACAACAAACTCATGATTTCTAATGCCAAGAGAACGATGAAAGCACTACTTGCTTTCTATTTCTCTACTGGCGGACAATCTTTTCTTCCGGCCATTAACATTTTCAACGCTAAAATAATAGCACAATTAATCTATGGATCTCAGGCAAACAAAAATATCAACTTCAAAGAGTTTGAAACGATTCAGACCATTTTCTTGAGATCCATAATGACAATCCCAACATGCGTTCCCAACAATATTCTTAGATTGGAAGCCGGAGCACAATCAATAGAAACCAGAATATGGCTCTCAAGAATTAATCTCTGGCTAAGACTTAACCTTAATCCTATCGGTTTTTCCCCAGACATACTAAATGACAACTTTAAATCCTTATGGGCGGATCTCGTGGTAGATAAACTTACAACGATAGGCTTCTCACCTCAACTTATTTTCACCATGGGACTCCAAGCAGCTATAAGTAATATACGTCAACGCCTGAAAGATATTGACCACCACCAACATCTACTACTAATTAAAAACCAAAGACATAATTCCAAGTTCTTCACCCCAATGCCATATTTATTAAATCTAGAAATTTCCAAATATCGTAAAGCTTTTCCCCAGATTAGATTGGATGTTTTACCTTCGGCTGTTATGGAGGGTAGGTTTGCCAAAACTCCATATAAAAATCTAGTATGTCCTTGTGGGGAAGATGTAGTTGAAAATAATATACATGTACTTTTTTATTGTCCCTTTTATAACTCCTTAAGGCATCAACTGATAACTCCTCTTTTGTCCACTTTTCAACATAAATCTGAACATCTTTGGCTGCATCATCTTCTAGACGATATATTTCCCAACATAACAATTCAAGTTGCAAAATATAGCGCTGCTGTTCAAAAACTTAGATCCAATATTTTAAAAAGTTCTCCTAGTTGAATATAAGATTTTATAGGATTAACAATATTATGAAATACAACTCACCCTTGTATTTTTTTAATTGATTTGTATTTTAAAATTTTTTAGCTCATGGATTGTACTAAAATTGTTATCAATGTACAACTGTATATTTAACTATTTTCATATGTTTTTGTTGACCATATGGTCAAATAAACTTTCATTCATTCATTCAAAGTTAAGCTTTTGAGTCTGGTACTCCTGGGGATCTCTCAAGAAAGGGTGAGACAATTTAACAGATTAAAATTCATTAATGTAAACTTACAGGATAGAGGAGTGAGGGGGAAGGTCACTGCTTTCCCCTTTCCCTGGTCTGGCCCTCGCGTCCTTTCCACCAGTAATAATAATAATAATAATAATTTTATTTGTTAGTTGCCTATCTGTCCGACTATACGGACACTCTAGGCGACTTACAACAACAATTAAAATACAATATACAATATATAAAATACAAATTACAATGTACAATACAACTGATATCAAAACATCTGATTAGTACAGCAATCTAATCTATCCCGAAATTATAGGCCTGCCTGAAGAGCCAGGTCTTTAAAGCGCTATGGAAACCCGTCAGGGAGGAAGCATGTTGAAGATCATAAGGGAGAGAGTTCCAGAGAGTGGGGGCCACCACCGAGAACACCCTCTCCCTGGTCCGCACCAGCCTAGCTGTTTTGACTGGTGGGACCGAGAGGAGGTCCTGTGTGGCTGATCTTGTGAGGCGGCTTAGTTGATGATACTGGAGGCGGTCCTTCAGATAAACTGGGCCGAAACCATTTAGGGTTTTAAAGGTCAACACCAACACCTTGAATTGAGCCCGGTAAACCACTGGTAACCAGTGTAGGTCTACTAACACTGGGGTAATATGGTCCCGGCGATGGCTATGCTTAATCAAGCGTGCAGCCGCATTCTGTACCAGCTGCAGTTTCCGGACTGTTTTCAAGGGTAACCCCACGTAGAGCGCATTACAGTAGTCCAAGCGAGAGGAGACCAGAGCATGTATCACTTGCGGGAGCAGATGTGCAGGAAGGTAGGGCCGTAGCCTCTGTATCAGATGTAATTGATACCAAGCTGCCCGGCTCACTGCTGAAACCTGAGCCTCCATGGACAGCTGGGAGTCAAGAATGACCCCTAGGCTGCGGACCTGGTCCTTCAGGGGCAATCTTACCCCATTAAGGACCAAGTCCATGTTTCCCAACCTTCTCTTGTCACCCACAAGCAACACCTCGGTCTTGTCGGGGTTAAGCTTCAGCCTGTTCTCGCCCATCCATCCACTTACGGACTCCAGGCACTTGGACATGGTTTCCACAGCCAACTCTGGTGAGGACTTAAAGGAGAGATAGAGCTGAGTGTCATGGGCATATTGATGACACTGCAGCCCAAAACTCGTGATGATAGCTCCCAGCGGCTTCACATAGATGTTGAATAGCATGGGGGAGAGGATAGATCCCTGTGGCACTCCGCAATTAAGAGGCCAAGGGTCTGAGACCTCATCCCCCACTGCCACCCATTGGTACCTACATGAGAGATAGGAACGGAACCACTGTAAAACAGTGCCCCCCATTCCCAATCCCTCTAGGCAATTTAACAGGATACCGTGGTCAACGGTATCAAAAGCCGCTGAGAGATCTAGGAGGACGAGGAAGGTATATTCTCCCCTATCCAATGCCCTCCTCATATCATCCACCAGAGCGACCAAGGCTGTTTCAGTTCCATGACCAGTCCTGAAGCCCGATTGGAATGGATCCAAATAATCCGCTTCATCCAAGTGTGTCTGTAGCTGTTTGGCCACCACTCGCTCTATCACCTTGCCCAAGAATGGTAAATTAGAAACTGGACGAAAGTTATTCAACTCTTGGGGATCCAAGGAGGACTTTTTTAAGATGAGCTTTATCACTGCCTCCTTGAATGTATGAGTGGGGGGATGGCTGGTGCTATGGACCTCCCCCATGCCCCACCTAGAAATGTGGCTGCATACAAGGCTGGGGAGGCAGTCCCTTCACTGCTGAAATGATGGCAAGATAAGATAAACAGGGCTCTGATTATATGTATTCTGCTGCTATCAAACCGCTTGATGATGTAGATGGGATGCTATCATCAGGATTTACTGTTTCTTCTTCTGCAATTACAGAATTCTCACTCTCAACATCTTAGCTTTCTGAAGTAGAAACTAGGCCTGCATAACTGACTCAAAAAGCCCAAAGCAATAAAGGTTTTCCCCTCCCACTTTCTTTCTTTGGAGGTTTTTGCTGCTGGGTTAAGACAAAACCTGTTTTTCTTAAATGAAGGAATTCACACTCTCTAAGCAGGCCATTCATTTTGCATATGAACTGGTAATCTTTTGAACTTTGCCACCTTCTAGAAGGTAGGAAAGGATTTTCCCACTCCCCTCTCCTGTCTCATTGTGTCACCCTCTCTTCCACAAATACCTAGAGTGTTAGAAAAAGACAGAAGGTTTAGCCCATTTAGGCAGTTTTTCATCCTCATCATGCTGTAAAGAAAGGAACTTCATTTTCTGAGTTTCCCTTCTTGCTGCCATACTAAGAGAGTAACTGCATTTGGGCAGAGCTTATGGGTTTTAGGAGGGCATTTATGCATGGAAATTCCTGATCCTAACTTCTGATGTTGGTTGCACCACACATACACACACACTCCTAGGTGTATTCATTTGCATTTCACCTTACCATGCACAACACAAATATATACACCATCATTAAAAGCTGAAACACTGCCCCCCTCTCACACACACATTCTCCCCCACCCCTAAAAGTTATTTTCTCTTTTTTTCTCCTCCTCCCCTACTCCTGGCTGTGGGCTGGAACAAAATGACATATCTTCATCCCACTCCCTTTGTTTTGCTGCTGGATTTAGAATGACATCCTTGAAAACAAATAAACGATGTGGAGAGAGAGAGAAAGGGAGCCCTCTTCAGCCCAAGTTCTCTCCCACACCTCCTTTTCCACTTTTGCTCACTCCTGTTGCCCTGCTCTGCAAACTCCATCACTCACTTCTCTCCATTGCTATCTCCATACTCTTCAGTCCTTCCCATGCATGCCTTCTCTCACAACAGATATCCCTAGAAGCCAATCCACATGAAAGGTAAGCCACTGAGAAGAGTATTGAGTGGCTGAACGACCTCCTTTCACTCCGACTGGCTCCAATCAGCAGGAAAAACCAAGGAAGCAAGCTAGAAGACTCTTTTCATGGCTGACACACTCCCCTTTCATGCGGATTGACTCACAGGATGCTGGAGACATAGGGACCTGTAGGTAAGGGGTCTAAGACCCCCTGAGACACTGGATGACTACACTCCAGTTTAAAGAGAAGGTGCCAAAAACTGGGCATAGTTCTCCAGATAAAGCCGGATAAGCGTAGAATAAAGAGGAATTGTCACGTCTTGTGACTTGGAAACTATGGTTCCATTAATGCAACCTAAAATTGCATTCATTCTTCACAGCCACATGCCACTTCTGGCTCTTGTCAGCTTCTGACTGCAATATTGAGATCTTTTTTACATGATCCACTGCTAAGCCAGATATCTTCCATCCTAAACCAGTGCCTTTGATACCCCCTCCCCTCTGCACTTCTTTCTTAAATATGTTTTAGTTTCCACTTAGTTTTCCATTCTATTGTTATTTTAAATTCCTGTTTTCTAAAGTATTATTTGGTGAATGAAGGAGACTGCTATTTCACAGTGAAAGGATTAGGGTTCCCTGGACCCAGCTTTCCCTGTTCCTCACTGAATTTTCACATGTATGTAGTATGTTATGAATTATATTATCCTATGATTTTTACTTTCTAAACTACAACAGTTTTAATCATACTAAGACTTCTTTCTGCTTGGGATTTACTCATCCATGTACAAGCCAGTCTCTTTTAATGGAAAAAAGAGAATGTATACAAAAAGAGTATGTGAAATGAGATAAATACTAGTTTTTTTTAATTGCTTTAAAAAGAGACAAACTTATGAAACATGTTATTAGGGATAAATGTTTAATGAGAGCCAGTGTGGCATTGTGATTAGAGTGTTGGACTATGACCTGGGAGACCAGGGTTCGAATCCCCACACAGCCATGAAGCTCACTGGGTCCCGACATGAGAGATTTAGATTCTGGGACCACAGGCTATGCTTCCTGGAAGAGCGACTGCTGGCAAATGATGGGTCGTATCTCACAAGGACTGGGAAGAATGTGTTTGGCCACAGCATGGAGAAGTTCATCAGGAGGGCTTTAAACTGAATCCTAAGGGGGAGGGAGATGTAAACTTGGTGGTAACGACTGATGAAGGCTTGTGCACAGTAACGGGAACAGAGAGATCGGCTCTAATAGGGCCCAATAACAATCCTCAGAAAAATGTAGTAAGGAAACCAAGCCATAAATCACATGGTCTCCGATGTCTGTATACTAATGCGCAGAGCATAGGAAGCAAGCAGGAGAAACTTGAACTCTTAATACAGGAGGGTAATTACAACTTGATAGGTATAACTGAAACTTGGTGGGATGACTCCCATGACTGGAATACAGCAATTGAAGGATATAACTTGTTAAAAAAGAACAGAGGGAATAAAAAGGGAGATGGAGTCGTGCTATATGTTAAAAATATATATCCCTGCACAGAAATACAGGAAGATGAGCTTTGTAGTTCCACCGAGAGTATCTGGATTAAAAGTAACAGGGCAAGTAATAAAAGGAATGTGGTGCTTGGAGTCTACTACTGACCACCCAATCAAGGAGAAGATGAGAATGTAACTTTTGAAAAGCAAATTGCCAATGTTTCGAGGAGTCATGATGTAGTAGTAATGGGGAACTTCAATTATCCCGATATCTGTTGGGAGACAAATTCTACCAAACATGGCCCCTCCATGAAATTTCTGACTTGTGTTAGAGATAACATTTTCCTAAAGAAAGTGGAGGAAGCAACCAGAGGATCAGCTATCCTGGACATGATGCTAACCAATAGAGATGATTTGGTGGATGAAGTGGCAGTTACGGGAACTCTGGCGGAAAATGACCACACCATCCTTGAATTCTTGATTTTAACAGAAGCAAAAGCTGAGAGTAGCCATACATGCACCCTGGACTTCAGGAAAGCTGATTTTAATAAATTCAGAACAATTGTAAGTACGGTTCCATGGCAAGCCACCCTAATGAGAAAAGGAGTCCAAGATGGGTGGGAGTTTCTAAAAAAGGAAATTCTAAAAGCACAATGGCAAGCAATTCCAACAAGGAAAAAAGGGGGACGACAGCAGAAAAAGCCAATGTGGCTTCACAAAAAGCTTAGAGATGTCCTGAAAACAAAAAAGGACATGTACAGGAAGTGGAAAGAAGGCCAGGTCACAAATGAAGAGTACAGGCAGGTATCACGGAATTGCAGGGATGGTGTCAGGAAGGCTAAAGCTGAGAATGCGCTGAGGTTAACAAGGGATACTAAAAGCAAAAAAAAGGTTTCTTAAGGTACGTCCATAGTAAAAGACAGAGAAAGGAAATGGTGGCACAGCTACTCACTGAGGATGGCAAAATGATAACAGATGACAAAGAAAATGCAGAAGTCCTCAATTCCTACTTTGGCTCAGTCTTCTCCCAAAAAAGGGTCTATGACCCTCCCGGGAAACATGATGTGGAAGGGGCAGGATTGGAGATTGAGATTGATAGACAAATGGTCAAGGAATACCTAATCACTTTGAATGAGTTCAAATCGGCAGGGCCCGATAAACTGCATCCTAAAGTATTGAAGGAACTGACTGAAGAACTCTCAGAACCACTGTCTATTATCTTTGTGAAATTGTGGAGGACTGGTGAAGTGCCGGGTGACTGGAGGAGAGCTAATGTTGTCCCTATCTTCAAAAAGGGCAAAAAGGAGGAACCGGGGAACTACAGACCAGTCAGCCTAACATCAATCCCTGGAAAAACTCTGGAGCAGATTATAAAGCAATCAATCTGTAAGCACCTTGAAAACAATGCAGTGATTACTAGGAGCCAACGTGGATTTATGAAGAACAAACTAATCTTATCTCGTTTTTTGATCGGGTAACCTCCCTTGTAGACTGTGGGAATGCTGTGGCCGTAATATAGCTCAACCTTCTGCAAAGATTTTGACAAAGTGCCCCATGATATTCTGATTAATAAGCTAGCTAAATGTGGGCTGGATGGAACAACTATCAGGTGGATTCACAGTTGGCTCCAGAATTTTACTCAAAGAGTGCTTATCAATGGTTCTTTCTCAAACTAGGCAGAAGTAATGAGTGAGGTACTATAGGGCTCGGTCCTGGGCCCAGTGCTCTTCAACATTTTTACTAACGACTTGGATGCTTATCAAATTTGCAGATGATACAAAATTGGGGTACACAGCTAATACCGTGGAAGATAGAAACAAACTTCAAAGGGACCTTGATAGGCTGGAGCACTGGGCTGAAAACAACAGAATGAACTTCAACAGGGAAAAATACAAAGTTCTACACTCAGGAAAAAGAAACCAAATCCATAGTTATAAGATGAGGGATACTTGGCTCAGCAATACGATATGTGAGAAGGATCTTAGAATTGTTGATCACAAGCTGAATATGAGCCAACAGTGCGATGTGGCTGCAAAAAAGAAATTGATATTTCTCCCTCCAATTTTGGTCCAACCATCTTGGTCCAATCCTGCTTTCTATATGATATGTTCTGCGTATAGACTAAACAAATAGGGTGATAAAATACACCCCTGTCTCACACCCTTTCCGATGGGGAACCAATTGGTTTCTCCATATTCTGTCCTTACAGTAGCCTCTTGTGCAGAGTATAGGTTGTGCATCAGGACAATCAGATGCTGTGGCATCCCCATTTCTTTTAAAGCATTCCATAGTTTTTCATGATCTACACAGTCAAAGGCTTTGCTGTAATCTATAAAGCACAGGGTGATTTTCTTCTGAAATTCCTTAGCCTGTTCCATTATCCAACGTATGTTTGCGATATGATCTCTGGTGACTCTTCCCTTTCTAAATCCAGCTTGGACGTCTGGCATTTCTCACTCTTACCATATATGTATGGTAAGAGCCTTTGTCATGGAATCTTGAGCACTACTTTACTTGCATGGGATATTAAGGCAACAGTTCGATAATAACTGCATTCCCTGGGATCCCCTTTCTTTGGAATTGGGATGTATATTGAACGCTTCCAGTCTGTGGGCCATTGTTTAGTTTTCCATATTTGCTGACAAATGTTTGTCAAAATTTGGACAGATTCAGTCTCAGTAGCTTGTAGCAACTCTATTGGTATGCCATCTGTTTCTGGTGATTTGTTTCTTCCAAGTATTTTAAGAGCAGCTTTCACCTCACATTCTAAAATTTCTGATTCTTCATAAGATTCCTCCATGAATTAATCTGTCATCCTTGCATCTCTTTTATAGAGTTCTTCAGTGTATTGCTTCCATCTTCCTTTTATTTCATCTTGGTCAGTCAGTGTGTTCCCCTGTTGATTGTTCAATATCCCTACTCTTGGTTTAAATTTCCCTTTCATTTCTCTAAACTTTTGGATTAAGGCTCTTGTTCTTCCCTTTTTTTGTCCTCTTCTATTTCTATACAATAACTATTGTAATAGCTCTTTGTCCCTACATACTAGTCGCTGTACTGTTGCATTTAGGGTTCTAAATGTGTTTCTGTCTCCTTTTGTTTTTGCTTTCCTTCTCTCTTTAACCATTTGAAGAGTTTTTTCAGTCATCCATTGAGGTCTTTCTCTCTTTTTAACTAGAGGGATTGTCTTTTTGCATTCTTCCTTGATAATGTCTCTGACTTCACTCCGTATTTCTTCTGGTTCTCTGTCAACTAAGTTTAAAGCCTCAAACCTGTCCCTTATTTGATCTTTACATTCTTCTGGGATGTTATTTAAATTGTATTTTGGCTTTATGATGGCGTTGTTGTTGTTCTTTAACTTTACTCTGATTTTCAATATGACCAGTTTGTGATCTGTACCACAGTCTGCTCCTGGTCTTGTTTTTGCAGAAAGTATGGAACTTCTCCATCTTCTGCTACCAATTATATAATCGATTTGATTCCTATATTTACCATCTGGTGATGTCCACTTGTACAGTCGTCTTTTCGGTTGCTCAAAAAATGTATTTGCAAGAAACAAATTATTGGCTTCACAGAATTCAGTAAGTCTTTCTCCTGCTTCATTTCTGTCTCTTAAGCCCCATTTCCCCACAATTCCTAGTTCTTCTCAGTTCCCTACCTTTACATTCCAGTCCCCCATGATTATCAGAGCATCTTGTTTTGGTGTGTGATCAATTTCTTCTTGTACTTCTGTGTAAAATCTCTCCAAGTCCTCTTCTTCTGCGTTTGCCATTGGAGCATAGACTTGGATGATGGTTATGTTAATAGATTTCCTGTTTAATCTTACTGATATCACTCGCTCAGACCTTGTGTTGTAGCTCCTAATTGCTTTTGCTACATCACTTCTCACTATTAAAGCACCCCGGCTTCTTCTTCATTTCTCATTTCCTGCATAAAATATTTTGTAGTTGCCTGATTGAAAATGTTCCATTCCTGTCCATTTTAATTCACTCACGCCAAGTATTGTAATGTTGATACGCTCCATTTCTTGCTTGACAATTTCTAACTTTCCCTGGTTCATGCTTCTCACATTCCATGTTCCCATTGTGTGCGTCGTACAACTCCGGACTCTCCTGCCGCATCTGTGCACATCAGCCTCTGCGCTTCCTTTCGGCTTTGACCCAGCTGCATCATTAGTCACAGCGCTACTCGTAGTTGTCCTTTGTTCTTCCCCAGCAGCTCGGTGAGTGCCTTCTGACCTGCTGGTCTCATCTTCCAGCACTATCTCGTGTTGCATTTTGGATACTCTGTTCATAGGGTTTTTGTGGTAAGAGGTATTCAGAGGTGTTTTACCATTGCTTTCCTCTGAGTTTGGATGCATCTTAGTCTGGTGTCTCAGCTTTGACCATTCTGCCTTGGATGCCCCTGCTAGGAGTCTGTTCACATGTGGTTCTCATGTCTCACCACACCAATTTTCCCTGGGGCACCTCACCAATTTCTTCTTTAATTTCACTAACACTCTCTGCACAGTACCCACTGCTTGAACATGATTTCTTACATACTTGGTTATAAGGGTAATGAGCAACATCTAATTGTAAGTGTAATGAACAATGCAAAAATAGTGTATCATTTACTGTGTAAAAAGAAAATGCAGTGGCTAAAATTCAACTTTCTCATGCTGTGTGGAAAAAAGGCCAGAACAATTCGGTCAACATGCAGGATGGAGAAGTAGTGATTTGCACATCCCTGCTTGGTAGGGGAGTAATGAGTGTTACTCAAATTGCAAGATGAAACAGCAAATCATATCAAGGTATAGAAAGATATGCTTTCTAACTCCATCCAATATACAACAAGGTATTAGAAGTTCTAGAACACATCATATTGTCAATCGTCATCCTAATCAACCTAGCTGAAGGATGTTAATAACCAAAGTTAAAAGGCATAAGCCTGGAGTCCGCAAAATACAGTCCTATGCCCACCCAAATTTCAATCACAAAACTATACGTTATTTTGTTAAGTACCAAACTGCTGGAGGCATTTTCTGATGTGTCCAAATCATAATTTTATAGCAGTTAACATTCTCCTCCCACACCACTAGTGAATGGGGATAGTGATTAAGAATCCTAGAGTTAACAGCAATGAAAGAGAATGGGAGAGATGGGAATACTGTTTTTTTAAACAGCCATCTTGTTCATAATAGAAGAGAATTAGTGAACAGATGGCTGTAGATCTGAGTGCTATGACTGATCTCAAGGATACTGAATTGAGTTTGTTGCAGATTTCTTTAATGTGCAAGATTGCACAAATATCCTCTATTAATAGAAGATATAATTGTTCAGAAAATATCTGCTTACACACAAATTGGACGCTATAAAACGTGAATTTCTACTAGAAATTCATCATAATGAAAGGATTGTTCCCTGCTTTGGAGTAACAGAAAATAGCTACATTGGCTCATAAAAGAAATGGGGATACCACAGCATCTGATTGTCCTGATGTGCAACCTCTGGTCAAGAGGCTACTGTAAGGACAGAATATGGAGAAATCGATTGATGTGAGACAGGGGTGTATTTTATCACCTGATTTGCTTAATCTATATGCAGAACATATCATACGGAAAGCAGGATTGGACCAAGATGAAGGAGGTGTGAAAATGGGAGAGAGAAATATCAATATTTTAAGTTATGCAGACAATACCATACTACCAGCAGAAACCAGTAATGATTTGAAACGAATGCTGATGAAAGTTAAAGAGGAAAGCACAAAAGCAGGACTACAGCTGAACATCAAGAAGTCTAAAGTAATGACAACTTTAAAGTTGACAACAAGGACACTGAACTTGTCAAGGATTATCAATACCTTGGCACAGACATTAGCCAAAATGGAGACAATAGTCAAGAAATCAGAAGAAGGCTGGGGAGGGCAACTATGAGAGAACTAGAAAAGGTCCTCAAATGCAAAGCTATATCACTGAACACTAGAGTCAGGATCATTCAGACCATGATATTCCTGATCTCTATGTATGGATGTGAAAGTTGGCACATGAGGCTAGCCCCCTGCTGAAGCTAATCTGGGTCAGTTCTGGTCAGTGCCTGGATGGGAGACCACTTGGGAACCATATGTAAGCCGCCTTGGGTTTCTATGATGAAAAGAAAGGCAGGGTATAAATGTAGTAAATAAATAAATAAATGTTGGACAGTGAAAAAAGGAGGTAAGAGAAAAATCAACTCATTTGAAATGTGGTGTTGCTTTGTGCTTACCATGGACTGTGAAAAAGACAAATAATTGGGTTTTAGAACAAAATAAACCAGAACTGTCACTAGAAGCTAAAATGATGAAACTGAGGTTATCGTACTTTGGACACATAATGAGAAGACCTGATTCACTAGAAAAGACAATAATGCTGGGAAAAACAGAAGGGAGCAGAAAAAGAGGAAGGCTAAACAAGAGATGGATTGATTCCATCAAGGAAGCCACAGACCTGAACTTACAAGATCTGAACAGGGTGGTTTATAACAGATGCTATTGGAGGTCACTGATTCATAGGGTCGCCATAAGTCCTAATCAACTTGGAGGCATGTACCAACAGAATGACTCTTGAAAGCTGTATCCTTATTAGTTTTTTTTTTTAATGTAAGTTTTATTAAACTTTTAATCAGAAACATACAGTACAAAGAAAAAATGATAAACAGATAAAGAATGATACTCTATAAATAATTATATTAGGAAAAAGGGAAAACTCAGTTCATTGCTGGATATAATAAACAATAATTTACCTCTCTGAAGAAGTATGTTATTTAAATTTTATTTCTTTATTTAAACAAAAACAAAAAATGGTAGCAAGGAGTTTTGAATGGCTGATCAAAATGAGAAGTCAAGCATAAGACCAGAATTTCCAGTTCCTATCTATGCAGAACTTTGCTTCAAAAAAGTTACTTGAGGGTATCTTTTTGAAGGAAGCAGAGGTCATAATAGTGTAACTTGAAGGTTAATATAGGTTTATGGGTCAGTTTATTCTCATTAGTGGTACATATTTGTCTTCATAGACAGGAAAATCATATAAAGGCAACTCCCAATAATTTCAATAAGACTTGTACACAGGGTTGTGGCCTTCATCTTCTCATTTGGATTTTGGAGTGCGCAGGACCTAATATTATTTTATTTATTCATTTACTCAATTTGTATACAGTTTTTCAAGAAAAAAACTGTTCAAAAATCAATTTACAAGTGTAGGAGTTTGAAAATTTTATTGATTAGGGCCCAAAAGTATAAAGGGGATCTATAACATGGAATTTTTGCCATTCTCATATAGAAATTTGTAAGAGGTGTGGATGATCACAAAAGAAGGGGAAGTTAGCACAGAAATATCCTTGGTAGTTTTCAATGCAGATTATGGGGAAGAATATGTATTAGAGACCCCAAAAAAGGACTCTAAGGCTATGACAATCCTATAATAGAATAAAAGTAAAGGTAGATATGAGTACCCCAGTCATTTCTAGGAGACAAGTGGTCAAAGCATCTTAAAAGTCCTGTTTAACATCCATTATAGTTTATAGTTAAGGTTTATGATAGATGAAAGGATTTTTAGCTAGATTCAGAGGAGATGAAGCCTCATAGGACACAAAGGTGGTATTTTTAAAATGAATATAAGCAAAATTGGAGGAAAATAATTTAAAATGCCTCTGTGCAGAATACAGTAGCAAGCTGCAGATTGCACAAGGGAGGCAGCATCCTGGATCCTGTTTTGCTCGGAGCAGACTGAAACTGGACCACACATGTGTGAGGAGAGGAGATGATTTAAATGCTAGAATAATGCTAATATGGGTAATGGCTAATATGGGTGCTGCTTAAATAGAAATTATAGCTTTAGAGTTTAGCTCAAATAGAATAGGTCACCTCAGGTCACAGTAGGGGACACTTATGGTTAGAAAAAATCCCGAAGCTCATGAAAAGGGCAACTAAAAGGGGTTAAAACCACAAGATTTACCACAAAAAGAGGAACAACTGAACATTGTGGAGCATACAAGAATATAATTGAGAGGTGGACCTTGGATAGACAATGACCAATCAGCTTAAATTAATACATAAATTGGCATAAATTAATACATTATTAAGTAATTATTAAATAAGAGAGAGGAACATCTGTGAGGGCAATTAAGGAACGTGCACAAAGAACACGTTGGTTTGGACCTTTGCATGCAAATTATGTGCCCTACCACTGAGCTACAATCCTTCTCCTATTTTAAAAACATCTTTGAAAATTGTTCTTTTTGATTCACTAATGAATGCACAGCATACCTAGGGCAGATCCACACCATTCATTTAAGGCACATTCAACACACATTTGAAACACATGAATCACACCACAGAATCATGGGAACTGTAGTTTGTTAAGGGTGGTGGGAACTATAACTGTGGGGGGGGAACTACACTTCCTAGGATTCTTTAGGGGAAGTCATGAGCTTTAAAAGCAAGTTGGATGTACTTTAAATGTATTGTGTGGATCTACTTAATAAATTTTGACTGTATGTAAATTATTTTAATTAATTTTTTTTAAAATGGAAATGAACTATAACGTTTACTGGGTGACCATGGGCTACTCACCATATCTCAGCCTAATCTGCCCCACAGGATGAAAACAACAGAGCAGAACCACTGCCACCCCAAGGAAGAAGGGCACACGTAAAATGAGGAGGAAATAATGATGTACAACCACAGCATGAAATTAGATATTTATCGGGATATAGTATGAAGAAATATTTATATAAGCATGACTGTCAAAGATGTTTATTATTTACACAACCTGTAAAGATATTTAGAGTGCAATTCTATGTTTGTTTACTCAGAAGCAAGTCCCACTGTATTCAATGGGGCTTACTCAAACAGAAGCATGCACAGAACTGCAACCTTATACACACCATATAATACTTTATTGACAAAACTGGTTGGTCATTGCAGAACATTTTTTGTTCAAAAAATAAAATCAGTATTAGTTTTCTGCATAATAAAAACAGTGATATCTAAGTAAGCCCTGCCCAATTGCTTTAAAAATAGGATTGGAGGGGAAGAGAAAGATTACAACACAATTCTTTGCTATGTTCACTCAAAAGTCCCATCAATTTACAACACAATCCTAACCATGTCTACTCAAAAGTAAGTTCTATTGAATTCAATGGTGTTTACTCCAAGAATGTGGGATTAGCATTGCAGGTTTACTCCCAGAAAAGCGAGTATTGGATTAAAGCTTCAAATTGGGAAGGTTTTCAAAACACTGCCTTCTTCAACAGCCCAGGAAAATTTAAATCTGCTTGACTCCTGCACACAGGAGAGAAAAAGACTGAACTTATTAAATTTATGAGATTTTCAGATAAGCAGGAAAAAAACAACACTTTTTGAGTTTGCAAGGGGGTCTAGCTACTACCTGGAGGCCAACAAATTACAACCCTGACTTTACTTATTGGTTACAAACTTGAAAGGGTGGGGTTAGAGCAGCCAGCTATGAGCTCATTTAACAGAAGTTGTGGGGGGTGGCGGCTGACATTTTGGTGCATATCTTGTGAACCAGATCACCTGGAATTTTTGTTTTAAATGAAAATTGAGAGTCCGGAGATTAAGGTGACTCACCTTGAAAGGACCCCCAAAATCTGGAGTCTCCTGGCAAAAACCAGAGACCTGGCAACCCTAGCTATAAACAATTAGATGGGCATATGCACCAGGTACACATGCTAAAAGCAGAAGCAGAAGGAGGAGGAGGAGGAAGAGAACCTATCACATGAAAAGTTTAATAAAAATAAATAGGAACATAGCAAGAGTAAATATGAATAATATTATTTTGTTATTGCTCTTATTTTGTAAGTTGCTTGGAATAGTTTTATAGAAAAGCAGCCTAGAACTATAGTGATCTCCTATGTGGATTCCCTTTCTATCCCAGTTTCCATTTGGAAATTGTTGACATCCATACGGATGTTTCAAATGGATTTAATATAGGTGTTGGAATACGACCTGGGAGACTGGGGTTCGAATCCCCACATAGCCATGAAGCTCACTGGTTAGTCACTGCTTCTCAACCTCAGAGGACGGAAATGGTCAACTCCCTCTGAATACTGCTTACAATGAAAACCCCATTCATAGGGTTGCCATAAGTCAGAATCAACTTGAAGGCAGTCCATTTCCATTTTTCATATATATATAATAGTTTATATTATTAAGTGAAAGTCCTTTAAGAACATCTTGGCCAACATTTTACTAGCCTACCTTACTCTCCCTACTTCCAACTCAGCATCTAATGAAGTAGGTGGGCATCTACGAAAGTTTCTTTCCATTTTAGTATGTAAAGTTTCTATAAAGCTAGTCTCCAGGCGCTACCAACACATTTCTTTCTCATCATTATCATAAATTTTATCAGTGATAATGATTATGATAAAGAAGGAAGAAAAAGAGCAGTACTTACATTTCCAGACAGCGGAAAACACAAGTTTCATGTCATTACATGCAGCAATACTGCTTGCCAGCTTCCCCGATTTTTGTTCAACTTTCTGTACTTTTTGTTTTGGTTATTATTTACAATAAATAAAATAGAAATAATCTGAAGTGATGACTGCAATTGACCGACATGCAGAATATGAAATAAAAACATGTGAAGTGAGTATAGAATGGTGGTGCGAGTTGGCTGTGTCAGCAAACGTAGAATAAAAATGCCAGGTAGGCCCTGTAAATGGTTGATCAATAGCTGCAACAAAACCCAACTTTCTGCATGGATCACACTGTTTTCAGAAAATATAGTTGCTTTCAGTATTTTCTCCTGAAGAAAAATTAATGCCAACAAATTATCAAAAAGTCTTGTGTAATGGGGAAGGCAAATGTAGTGTGATATTTTCCCTGGAAATCTTTCTGGTTACAACTTGGGCAAAGGATAACAGAATAGGATCACAGTTGCTGCACTGGCATCCTTCCTAGTCTGACCAAAAATGTACGCCCAGCTGCTAGGCTTGGAACCAAAAACCATAGAGCAGATATGCTCACAAAAGTGAGCAACCCCTGCTAGAATGCTTACAAGCAAGATCAGGGTAAAATGTTGTCATGTGCCCCTTCCCCTGAAACTTTTCCAGGGGCAGGGAAAGGCAGAGTGCACTGCCAGGCCTCAGGATCCCTGGCAGGAAGCTGATACTCCAGACATAATTTCCATCGAGGAAGAGATCTTGGTGCTGGGTCTAAAGAGTTTCTCTGCAGTCACCTTGCCCTGACTGGAGGTAAGTTTCTTGGCCTGGGGCAGAGGGTGGCAAGCACTTTATGAGTGCTTTTGAGCCTTTGCAAAAATTTGATTGGAATGCTCCCAAAGGCTCATCCCCTTCCAACATCGGCAGGATGATGGCCATGAATTCCTACTTGGAACTTCTCCTTGCCCACAACATTTGTACACAAGAATTTCCTCTTTTCATATTTATTCAGCACATTATGCTTCTGTAGGCTAAATGACTGGGTCACGTGAAGCTGTTGTGGATAGATTAGCTTAGCTAGATGACTACATCACTAGAAAAGAATCTATTCAATGGTTGAGTATAATGATGTTTACTGGGAATTAAGAATGGGGGAAGAAGTTTGATTCAGTTTGCATTTAAAGGCAAATCTACTAAAGCCTGTGTCTTCAAAAATTTTATTCAAGGACCCCCAGCAAAAGATTCCAATGGAGAAATACAAAATTCTCCAACACTAACATTTTAAAGTTCTTTGAGAGTATCATAAGGATGCAGATCCCTCACCAAAGCTCCTGGGTAAACTCAGCAGTCATGGGATAAAAGGACAGGTCCCCTTGTCGATCAATAAGTGGTTAAAGAACAAGAATAGACAGTTTTCAAAATGGATGGATATAAGAAGAGCCTTCCCCATTCCCCAGTTATCTATATTACAACTGGTGGTTTTTAACTTGTGCATAAATGAGTTAGCCAAAGGATTAACTATGAGGTGACCAGGATTGCTGATGACATCTAATTATTCAGAGTGGTAAAAATAAAAAGGGATTGCAAAGAGCTCCAGACTGGGTGAATGGGCAATAAAATGTAAAATGTGATTCGATTTAAGTATTTGTACTGTGATTCAAATTGGAGCAAAAAAATTCCTAATTTCACATATACACAGGTGCAGTGATTTACCAAGAAAGGGATTTTTCCCTTGTGGACAAGCCAATATTTCAGTTTCATCCACCAGGGTAGCTAACCACCATCCTCTAAGGGAGGCAAGTAGACTCTGGACTCATGAGATAATCATCATAATTTATTCCAAACTGAGAAGAGCCAACCGCTTTTGTTAATACATCCACATATACGTATTGCAAGGCCTCTCCTAGGTGTGGGGGTAATAATCCTCATAGATTATCCTCAAGAAAAAACTTGAGGGATTTCCATTTATACATTTATGATCTGTGGCCCCCTAGAGGAGTTGACAGGATCTTCTGTTGTTGGTTTGGAAACACTCCCTGGGCCCTGATCTTTCAGGCCCTGAGGAGAGAGAGTTAGCTCTCTAAAATGTATTGAAATGTGTTTTATTTTTTTTATATTGTATTTTAGATTTTGTAACCTACCCTAGGAGCTATTGGTGAAAAGCTGACAATAAATATAAATAATAATGGGAAGAAATATCATATCTAGTACCTTCAGAGAAAGAGGGCAGGAAAACTCCTCAAGCTAGGGCCCACTCCCATGTCTCTGATCAGATTACTCATATCCCTTTCTGTTCTGAGGAGAAAAAGTCTAACCTTGCCACAGAAACAAACCTCCTCCTCAGATATCTCACCCCTTATTTTTCAGAGGGAGGAGGGAACAGACACAGCCAACCTGAAAGTTGACAAGGTTTGAGGGAATCACATTGTGAAGGAATTCACACAGAGATAACACACTAGTCCTTCAGATAACCACACTCTGACAGGATATATGACTCATCTCCAGTGAGTACACTACACGTATCTACAGCCCTACGCCTTGACCTAACAGGGCTGGAACACAAAGAAGAAGGGATCTGTTGTTACCTATAGTGGGTTTGAAATTTAGACATCACAAACTTGAGCAATTAACACTATCTCCCAAATCTAGATTAGCACCCGTTGCTCCAGCTGATAAACTCTGGGTAAAGGGATCCCATTTCAGCCATCGAGGCAGAAACAAGTGGAAACAGTTCAAAGACTTCAAGGAGAGAACCCATTCAGCCTTCCTAACAGTATTAAAGTGTTGAAGGAAAAACAAATAAGCATCCACAGCCAGGAACTGGGAAGACGGCTCAGGCGCCACAGGCTGTTCCTTATGCTAAAATTTGCCTGGCCATAGCTAAGGAGTCAGGGCAAAATTTCAGGCGCAGAGCCAAATTCCTCCACTGAAAACACAAAGCAGAAGCAGTCTGCTGAGCAGACCTCAGACTTTTTACTGGCTGGAGAAAAAACTGCTGGAGGAGCTCAAAGGAGAAGATCCTGCAGAATGGCTGCTTGAAGGAGAACTGTGAGATCTCCTCCTAATGACTTCTAGACCCAAGTACCCCTTGCCCTTGTATCTCCTGCATATAGGAGATCTCCTCCAAGGGGGAGGCCCCTTAATCTCCTGGAATATATATAACTTCTTGCTGATAATAGCACAACTGATTCATGAGCAGGCAGAAAGGTTATAATGCTTTGTAGCCACTCTAGCAACTAAGTTAGCCTTATTAGGGTAGACCATTTCCATATGGCACCAAAAGCCAGAGGAAAATAAACTACCGAAAGGGGAAAGGAAAACCTTCACTGCCCTCAAGCCTGATGAATGAGAGGAAACAACATCTAACTCCAGTCAACTGTGAGGCCTCCATGCTTTTTCCCAGGAGGAGCTGAAAAAACTTCACAGGCAAAATCACCTTGGTTGAGTCTGAACCACCAGCCCTTCTTCTTCAGAAAGTCCACCCTCCTCCCTAGCAGGATCAGAGGGTGAATGATAAGTGTCAGGCAGTATTCCCTCTTTCCTTCAAGGAACTGTTGAAGGCAAAAAGCATGATCAGCGCCATCTGCCCTTACAGCACAGTTCTTAGCCAGCTGCACAATGACAGGAAAAAAACTGGAATAGGGAGAGGAAGAAAAGCCCACAGAACTGCTACTTGCAGGATCCCTTTCCCATTTGCCTCCTGGAATGGCCTCTTTTATAGGAGAGGATACCATGAGGGAGGGAGTCTTTAACCACCTGGAAAAACGGGCATACCCATGACAGAAACTCTTACAGGAAAGCCCATGGAAGCAGGATTAATAGGAAAGGAACAAGACTTAACCCAGGACATGAATTTACGGGTGGGGCATTATGGCTATTTCCATGTAATGGAGTATTCACGTGCCCCTGCTTCTGCTTGGGGCAGGTGAAGAAGCTGCCCTCAGCCTCCTGGATTCTTCTAGCAATGAGGCATTGTGGTCAGACACATCTCCCACGTAACCACAGGCATGGCGGGAGACTGTTGGAGCAGCAGAGGAGGCCATTAAAATGGTAGCTGTGGCTGCCCTGTGCAGCTATGAAAAATACAGGAAGCTGCTAAGGACACGCTTCGTCATCATACGAGCACTACTCAACCCCCGATCCAAAGAACAGCTGAAGCCCACATAACAGCACTGAAGTAGGCAACGTAAGGGAGGAGCTGGGTGACCATGATCTCACTTGGTACAGGTGTTGCAGAACCACAGTCTCCACGGAGCTACCAGGCCACTTGGATCCACGAAGTCTACCAAGCAGCGGCTGTTAATAGCAGTTAAGCGCAGAGACTCACCAAGCTCTGTAACCTCCAAGCCACAAAAGTGGTCTTAAATGCCAAGCCAGGAAGTCTTGTCCCTCACACTTCCTCCCCAAAACTGTGGTTGTAAAGGTGGGAGAAAGTCACAACAATAGGAAAATTGAAGAGATAACAGAAAAGAGGCTTGTGGTGAAGGACAAAAACAAGAGACAGAAGAACTGAAGAATGAAGGAGAGGGAAAAAAATGAACAAAGAATAGCTCAAAAAAGGCAAAAAATACAAAGGATTTGAGCAACAGAGAAAAGACCCAACCTTCACAGACCGCAGGCAGGATTGATCTGGAGGGCGGACAACTCCTACCCCTGGAGAGGCTTTCAATGGCTACTAGTCATCATGGCTACATAATACCTCCATTCTGCCTCTGAATACCAACTGATGAGGAACAGCAGAAGGAGAAAGCTCTTGCTCTCATGTCTCGCTTGTGGGCATCCCATAGGGATCATCTTGGCCACTGTGGGAAATGAAAAGCTGGACTAGAAGGCCTTTGCTCTGATCCAGCAGAGCTCTTATATTCTGAAGCATGCCCTCCTTTCACTGTTCTTTCTCTATCACTGGAAATGGTATTTCTTTTTCTAGGGAACCCCCCCCCCCCAAACTGCATCATATGCAACTTGAAGCTTACTCACTTCATATTCCTCCTTGAATCCGTAGCCTTCTGCACATTTCATCTGAGTAATATGCTGCAGCAAATCAGCAACGCGGATGGCTGGATGGAGCTGTCCAGTTTGGTACGGCACATCCACAGGGTCTCGCTTCTTGTAGGTGTGTGACTGCACCAAGCTGCTTGTATCACTGCCCATTGTGTGAGTTTCATCTATGAAAAGAACACTGAATAACATACCAGGCGATTTCCTGTTCTTCCACAGAAGTGTATGATGCATTGCTTTTATGAGATGACATTTGACACCATCAGCATCTTTTATAATCACTGTCTGGTGGGCTAAACAATAATGGACAATTATTCATTGAATAATTTATTCAGGGAGATACCAAGCTATATTGGAAAAAGTATAAAAATGTACTGGTTTACAATTAAAAGCATTGTATAGTCCATACTGTATAGTTTTTTTATTTAAATCTACTAATAAATTAAATTAAATTCTTTTGATGTTTAGTTCTAAACAGCGCAGAAATTTCAGGATGAAACTTCCATCAAGTCCCAGTAAAATAAAAAAGGACTTGAGTGTTTCCTGCATTAGTAAACTTTTTATTGTCTGTTTCACAGTGATTCAGGACATGTTAGTGAAAGCAAAATGTTAAAAAAATGAATAAAATGGTATGGGTTATTAAGCCAGGAGAAAAATGGAAATGTAGATTGGATGCAACACAAGGAAAGAAAATACACAAAGATAAATGAAAGGAATAATTTGATTTGGGTTTATGCTTTGACTAAATTTAGCATGCTGCAGTATCAAATAATGTAACATGAGCTATCACATAAGGCATGAAATGTTATATGTCAACTGACATGCAAGCCGACACACAACATAACCCCAACTGGGTTGGTCAATACCGGTATGAAGCAAACAATCACCCACCCCCTCCACACTTCTTCAGTGGGGCAAATGGGCAACTTACCATTTATTGGCACTTTTAAGAAGATACATATCAGGAGAAAAAGAGGAGGAGGAGGAGGAGGAGGAGAGAAAGGAAACAGGCCATAAGCAACAGCACTGCAGTAATAATTACAGGCACTTTTATGTTTGTAATTAAGTATCTTCAGTTTGGTTTCCTAGCAAAGCAACTGAATATATTATAAAAGATAGAGCTGAGTAGCCAATATCATTATCTTTTTTTCTTTTAATATATTGGGATGGCAATTTTAACTTACTATGTAACAAGAAGAAGGAGGAAAAAATAGAAGATCAAAACTGGAAAACCAAGTATCATGGAAGTTTTTCCCCACTCCAAAAATTAATCTCCAAAATATGTTTATATCTGCCACAAAGCTGTAATTTAAACAAGCTAACAAGCCTATCAGCTTACAAAACTATGGGGTTACTCAAAGACCCTTAAGTAGGCCTATTTCAGCTGCTATAGCCCTATTCAAGCACATGGGATTAATATGGCAGCTCATCACATCATGTGGCTGATTGAAGCATTAGGGTTAATTTACACCACAGTTTTTACAGGGCATATCTCAATATAATGCCTATAAAACTGGGGTGTGTTTAGGCTGCAATCCTATATCCATTTACCCAGGAGTATGCCCCACTGAACTCAATGGGATTTATGTCTAAATAGAAATGAACAGAATTGCACTGTAATACACCTTCATGAGGCAAACCAGACACGCAATCATGTGAAATCCTTCTGTTGGAAGTTAATAACATTCTTCTGTGGTTCGCTATAGGAAAACCGGGATTTCCCGACAAGTGGTTAAATATATACACATCCTAATCTTCATTTCTAAATATTAGTACAGATTGTATCCCTGCAATGCCAGAGTTATATCATTATAATCCTGGCATATCTGCATGGTTTGATATACAGCCTATGACAAAATGAGTTTAGATTCTACCTGGACGTTAATTTAACCACACAAGACATTTCTGGCTAGACTATAAGTGCCATGCTCCATGCTATTTCACTACAAGAAAAGCAACTAGACTGGTCCACAGGATTTGATCTCTAGTTATCTTGCTCAACTAATCTTGCCTAGCAGCTGAGGAGTAAAAAGGGATTAACTAAGTGGACAACCAGAGATGCCAGCAGCATCTCTTTTCCTCCTAGTATGATGCCAAGGCAAGCTGCCCATATGCTACTAGGCCAGGTTCAAGGTTCTTATGTTGATATATAAAGTCCTGAATAATTTGGGTCCAGGATACATTAAGGACCACCTGAGCCCTTGTATCCCAACTCAGTCACTGAGGTCTTTCAGAGGAGTGCTGTTAGTTGTCCCCCGTGTTATAGAGGCCTGACTGGCCTCAATCAGATGTTGGGCATTTAATGTTGGCAGAGATTTGGTAGGCATTCTAGCTTTTGACTTTCAGCTGTCTCTGGAAGACTTTTTTATGCTGACAGGCCTATGCAGCAGTTTAAAACCTTTTGACTAGCCAGTCGTTTTAATGAATACTGAATAATGAATGCAATGGTTTTTATATTTTATTGTATACATATTATTGTACATCACCCTGATATTTTATGAGTGTGGCATATAAATAATTTTATAAACAAGTAAGTGCTTCCAGCATTTCCTTCTCTTTAGAATTTGTAACTGTCACACGCTTGATGGCCTTTCATGTTGCAAGTATAACATGTACTCTTAGTGTTAGCACTTAGACACAACACTCTGCAATGACCCTAGACTATAACTCTTGATAAAAAGCTTTTGTTGGGGTTCTGATACATATCCAGATTTGCACAAGGTGGAGATTCTTTCTCCCCCTCCCTAGCTTCCAGACACATGCTCGCTAGGACATGGGGAGAAAGGTGGTTGGGAGCAGGATTGCAGGGGGAAAGCAATGGGCAAAGGAAAGGTTAAGCACCCTTCCAGTCAAATGCTTATCTGCTGGGGAAAAAAACCCTCCTTCCCCACTGTTTTACAGCACCATGTTTGACACTGGCCTTGATGTTCCACTGCAGGCCTGCTAGTTTTTACCTATCATAAGAAATGCTCAAAGCATACCTATCCTACTCTTGCTCCTTATGCAAAGCATTCCTTGGCACATAGAATCAGAAAGCTCCTGAGTGTGCAGACCTTGGAACATTCCTCAGAGCCCATATAAGAGTGGGATACATTAAAAATATTTAAATAAATTAATTTTACTAGGTAAAACAGTAATAGTTAGAAGGGCATACTTCCCATATTTCTTATTTGAAATGGAAATAGACTGCCTTCAAGTCGATTCCGACTTATGGCGACCCTACGAATAGGGTTTTCACGGTAAGTGGTATCCAGAGGTGGTTTACCATTGCCTTCCTCTGAGGCTGAGAGGCAGTGACTGGTTCAAAATCACACAGTGAACTTCATGGCTGTGTGGGGATTCGAACCCTGATCTCCCAGGTCAGTCCAACACTCTAACCACTACACCACATTGGCTCTCATTTCTTATTTAATGTGAGAAAATATATAGCTTCCTGAACCATATTCAATAGACATTGACTTGAAGCCTAACTTTCCTTCCATGAACAGAAAAGAATTCATGTTCATATAATGGGGCTTTCCCGCAGCCTCCTTCCCTCTGCAATCTCCTGTGTTCTCTAAAAATCTGCTCTTCGGGATCTAAGGACCTTTGGGGATGGTTTGGGATGTGGCACCGGAGCTGAAGATAGAGGAAAGAGTTGGGGGAAATCACACCTGCCCTAAATGAATGGAAGAGCAACCCAGTACCACCAAGCTCTTGTCTTTATGAATACACCAAGGGGAAACTCTTTCATACATTAGAAATACTATAGGGCCTCATGAAAGCTGTAGTCTCCAAACTTCTTTGTTGGCTCCAGCCCTTTGTAACACAATGAGGTTGTGCTGGCACAGTGATTGAGGATATCTGCAGCAGATAAAATTCTAACACCTGATAATCCGTTTAAAGGAAGCAACACCAAGTGACTGCCCAATGAAGTGATTTGTATCTTATAATGAGACACACTGAAGTGATCTCATGTTACTCTGGAAAGTTAGCAAAATCTTACCCTTAACTGAAAATAATATATACAAGAACTTATGTATATGAATGTAGTAATTTACTCCTCACTCTGAGGGTGCCTTACTATTTCTATACAAATACAGATAAACATTGTTCCTATTAGCTAATCTTGAGCAAAACTGTAATGCAAAGCACCTTGGAATGCATGGCATGAAAGGTGATATACAAGTGTCGTTACAGTATGTTGTTGAAATGGCACCTGATTACTACAAGGTGGCTAAGACACAAAACGACAAAATAAGTAAGTAAGTAAGTAAGTAAGTAAGTAAAGAAAGAAAGAAAGAAAGAAAGAAAGAAAGAAAGAAAGAAAGAAAGAAAGAAAGAAAGAAAGAAAAAGTTGGAAGTTGATTTATGATATTTTAAAGTAAATTTATGCATAGAAGTCATGGCTTTTATTTTATTTTATGATAATTAGATAAGGGTCAGTTCAAACTTACTGCAAAACCAGATCAGTGCATCTTTTGTATATATGTTGCATGTTCCTATGTTGTTGTATCAAATGGAGCCAAAGTATACTGAAAATTATTTCTGCTAGCTGCCTCTTTTTCTCTGTATTTATTATTATTATTGTTGCTGTTGTTGTTGTTATTATTATTATTATTATTATTATTATTATTGCTGCAAGGGAATAATTTTACAAGGGTCTTTGAAATGAAGAGTTTATTATCTTGTTTGCAATCACTAGTTTCCAGGTTATTGTTTTTCTTTAGAAACAGAGTTTGCTATGATACAACCTAAAATTGACATAATATTTAACAAAGTTGTTTTAAAACTTTTCAACAAGTCATATTGAGAGTCACAAAATTTCATAGTCCAGATGCTTTTGAGGCTTCATAATGAAGTGATTACACATAGTAGGATATTGTCTGAAATATCATTAGCCTTATTGTTTTAAATGTCCATTGTATAGCATTTTGAATTGAATGTGGATTCTGTTATCTTATATTTCATTTTCATTTTGAATTTCCAGTGTCACATTAACTATAAGGAAATGCTGCTACTCCCATCAAGTCCGTGCCAAATATATGTGCAAAAGATACGATTGTATAAAAATACATGGAACATGATGCAACCTTTAGAATTAACTGGATCTAACAGTGATCAGCTTTGACTGTGTCCACTGTAGCTTCAGAGAGCTTTCCAATATGAAAAATTCATAATTTAATGAACATGAAAAAATCCACTGGCCTAGTAGGTCATGTATAGGCACTTGTTCAGCCATCAACTTGACTGCTTATGGTTTCAGACAAAAATGCATGCACTGTGCAAGGACTCCTACAACAAGCATATATCTAAATAGAGGCAGGAAGTGGGGAGGAGAGGAGGAGATGGTAAAACAGAGTTCATGAGTCTTCGTTTTAAAAATTCAGGTTTTCAGAGACTAAATCAGGGACTAAATGGTATTCACTTTTTATCAAGAATGGAAAACAGCGGGTGGTTTGTGGTTCTTAAAAGTTTGCAAGCACTGTTCTGCTGATATACATAATTTTGTTCACTCCTATACATTATAGTAGCTATATGTAAGCAAGGTATTTCTGCCCATGCATGTAGGACTCCTCCATTGCTTGGCTGATGTAATGAGAAGAATTCACAGAACTCCATCTGAGAGCTGCTTCACACAAACATTTTAATACCAGGCAGTTGTGGGAAACATCTAATTGCACTTACTTCCAGTTCCTTCCTTTTGTGCCAAGATGGTTATGTGCATACATCAATTCATCTTTCATTATAACACTGCTAAGCTATGTTTACAGTGGCTTCCTGGTGGCATGTCAAAAGTCAAATTCAATACATCATTGTGCATTCACATGACTGATTGCAATGTTCTGAAGTGGTTGGAGGAACTGCAGCTAGGCTTTACCCATGTGTAAAAGTGGCTGTGTAAATCAGCCTTGGCACTTGACTCGTTGTAACTCATAGTTCTGCATGCACATAAAGCTCACATTGGGGCTGTTCAGGCATAATGCTAAACTATGTTTTTGTGTTATGTGAATGAGCAGGCTCACACTACCCTTCTTCAGGTTTCTACTTGCTTGCAAACTAGGACTGTAAATCAGTAGCAGTCATTGTAGGGTTTGGCTGGATAGTATCTCAGCTGCAGCTGAGAAGGGACAGTCAAATGGAGTTGGCCTTCTGTATGACTACGGCTGAGACAGGAGAAGCAGCAGCATGATAGAGAATGGATGATCAGAGTGCTTGTTCTTTTTCATCTTCTCTATGAGTTGGGGCAAAAAGAATCAGTCATAGTCCTCTGCAAGTAATTAATCCCATGCTTTGCTTTGTTAGCCTGGGACTGCCCTGTTGGAAACTTCAAACAAAAGGGGGAGTCCAGGATAGGGATTCATTTTAAATGGATTTATACTTGGAATTTGGCAGTTTCAACTGGATTGAGCTTTGCTTGCATTGGACTGTCTCTTGTATTGAGTGCCTGGTTATGCTTAAGCCACTTCTGCACTCTCAAGTTCTTTTACAAACCAAATGCAAAGAAAATACACATATTATTTGTATAATATGTATCTAAGAGAATCAACCCCTATGCTGCTCTTAATACATATTAATATATAATGCATTGTTGTGTTTATCTCTTTATGTGCTGGTCATTCTAGGAAACTTGAAGTGTACATGTGTATAATATTATACGCATAATAATGCATATAATATGCAAGAATTGTTTGTATGTTAGCAGAACTAGAGGGAAAAACCCGCTTCTCATTGAGATTAAGGAGAGACGTGAATCAGAAAAAAACCTGTGTGGATAAACAACATCAAGTTTTTCAGAAAATTCCACTCCTAGTCCAGAATCAAGTGAATCAGGAGAAAGCAGCCTGCTCCTCAGAAGACCACTTGTGTCTATGGTTGGACAAAGAACTACCAAAGCCTAAGAGAATGTGTTGGCGCAACAAATAGATTTTAACAACTGTACTGTACAAGAAATTATTGAAATATATCCAACAATAAACCAAGTATAACACTGGAGTGCATGGAGTCTACACTGTTGATTGCAGCTGGATTGTGTACTGAACTATCATGGCCATCTGAATAGGGACCTTTAGCAAGTAAATATTTTTAAAAGTTATCCATTATTCCATCTGTGGAAGAGAGAAAGATGAGAAAATAATGCTGAGCCTCTTCTTCCCTTCCTTCCACATTCGGAGAAGGAAAGCAAAGTACGACAAGAAGAAACAAAGGAAACTTGAATAAAACAGCTCAGAGAAATATCAACACAGAAACAGAGGAAGCTGCCTTATCCTGAATCAGACCATTGGTCCATGTAGCTCAGTATTGTCTACACTGACTCGCAGCAGTTTCCCAGGATTTCAGAGATGCATCTCTCCCATCCTGCTTGGAGATGTCGGGAATTTGACCTGGGACCTTTTGCATGTAAAGCAGATGCTCTGCTACTAAATTACGACCCTTCTCTAATGAGTGAACAAACTCACGGAGAAAGTTCTGAAATCTGCTGTTGCAGCGGCAGTCAGAAGGGAGAGCTGAATGAATCTGTAGGACCATCACTTTGGTAAAAAGAGCACTAGAAGATTCTCACAGTATTCCATGCAATTTCAGGCATCTAACTGTGTGACTTCTGAGAGACCATAAGGAAGTACCAGAGTTCTGAATTTGTAATCCTTGTTTCAAGGAAGAGCAAACCATATTTGGTCTGTCTGGAATGTAAGAATACAAACAAGGATTAAAAGTTGCTAATTGCCATACATAAACAGAGGAGAAAGTGTACAAGAGACTGAAGCTTGTGGCTGCTTGTTTCATAACATCAAAACATAGTTATATCTGAAAAGACCCACTATGTCTGAAAATAGCTCCATGTGCATGCAGGATATGGATTACAATTAATGCCTGTGTCAAAGAGCTGCTTCTGATGTTATTATTAATCTTATTCATTACTTTAAGACATTCAAGTGCATGTCAGAAGGCAAACTGACATCAGCATTCTAAAATGACAAGGGCATGGATCACAGGCAAAAAAAAAAAGTCTGAAAAAGTCCACGCATACCTTTTTGTTATACAGTGTGCCAATTAAAAATTAAACAATTTTTCTACAATGAAAAAGGATAAAATAGAGGGCAGTTTACAAAATAGAGATTTTAAGATTAATAGAAAATTTCATTATTTTTGATTTAATGGAAAAATAACCCTCTTAATTTGTGTCTTTGTTAAAAAAACAAATAACCTGATTGCTAAGGTTATATTCTTATTTTTTCCCTTATGTTAAACAAATTGATTTTAACAACTTTACTATACTAGAAATTTTTGAAATAAACTCAGCAATAAAGCAAATAGGAATCCTGCTGCACAATGCTGTAATTTAATAGCAATGATTTCCTTTTTGTCCACTGAGAATGTCGTAATATCTACAAATTGCTACAGTAAAAGCTCTCAGGCTTTAAAAATCACTGCAAATTTCATTTGCATGGAGGTTATTACATTATTATGGTGACTGCAGTGTCATATCCTCTGATTAATCAGATATTGTTTTCTTTGGATGTCAGATAGGAATGAACTTTGCTAATTATTATTCTACAGTAACGATTTCTCTGCAATACCTTTCTCAGGGGTGGGGCACAAAGTAGCTCTCGAGAATTTAACACCATGGCCATAAACAGAGAAGTCATTAACTAGTAGTTCAGATCTAAAGGGCGTTTTTATTTTGTTTTTCTGACAGCAACTTCCCCCATCATGTCACAAATCACTTATAAGTCTTAGTACTTTCAGAACAGTTGATGATGCAAAAGGGCATGTTCCTGTTCCAAACCATTTTCAAAATCGCACTAAAGTCCTGTTAGGTGCACACAAGTTCTAGTGAGCTGCTTTCTGTTGTGACCCATGCACAAGCCAGTTCAGGAAGTTTTGACTTAAGGAATTCAACAACTTCAAACCAGAATTTAGTGTTGTGCAGTAATAAGAGAGAGAAATAACAGGAAAAGAACCACTGAAAAGTCGGTGTGAAGACAGCAGTGTAAATACTGGAATTAGATTCTTGCCATAGTGCATTGCAGCACAATCTTATACATGTCTATTCAAAAGTAAGCCCTAATGAATTCAGTGGGACTTACCTCACAAGTGAGTGGGTACAGGATTGCAGCCTTATTCCACTTTTTTTTAAAAGGCTGTATGTAAGTTTGGGTTAGGTTAAGGTTAGTGCAGTGGTAGTAATTAAAAGCATAGCCCAGCTTGTAGTTATATATTCCAAGTGCAATCATTTATCATGCTATATTTGTTATATCAGCATGGTAAACCCATTTCCCTTCACTCTTTTTATATTGGACAAGCAGGGATGTTTTAGCTTCCTGACAGAAAGGTATAAATGCCTTTTTTCCATAGCACTAGTATCTTATTTCATCCTTTGTAGGATGTGGCACTTAATAAACATTATTTTAATGTGCTGTCATTTTGATGGACACAGTAACATTTTAAGTCTTTCAGCCTAAAACAAAATGAAAAACCTGATTATGCTATGGGCAGCACACAGATTACAATTTTTATGTCAATTGTTTTCTTAAATAGTGTTTAACTGCAATTTATTTTTCAGACAATACTAAAATAATGACAAATCTTTGATTGCCATGATATTTACACTCTTTAGTGATGCACTTATTACTTGTATACTAAGTCTTTATTTTTATTTTCTGTTTAACTGTATTTGTTTTTATGTCATATATGTTTTTGTGATTTTATTATTGCCATGTATGTATTTTACCCTATGCTGTTTACCGCCCTGAGAGCTATTTGCTAAGGGCGGTATATACATGTAACCAAATAAATAAATAAATAAATAACTTAAAAAACACCCGACCCAGAAACCTTTGATTCCATCCCCCCTTTTTAACTGAATATTTTGGTGACAATAAGAATCCAATATGCTAACTGGCATTTGATTAAAAGTGCAGAATAGCTTGCACATTCTTCAGCAGTATAAAACATTTTTTTTAAAAAACAATGTTTTGTAGCCTAGTTTTAACCTTTTTTTAAAATAAAATCTGCAACAGATTTTGATAAAGGGAAATGTTCTCACCTAAAATTGCAGTTGGCACAAATGGATCTGTCATACATCATAAGCAGGTCAGTGCAGAAAAGGTAAAAAGAGAAAGAAATATAAATGACTGATAAATGTTCCCAAATTTTCTGTCAGAAAGCCACAAATAAGTAAGTTGTTATAACATGCACAGCTATTTAGCTCTTTTGGTAGTTCTTTTTCTTTTTAGATAACAGCATAACTACCAGAATAGTATTGTCAAAAAAGGTTTGGGGCATGACTAGAAATGGGTGAGAACTTGGCACTGGACTTCCTGATAGTTCACAGGTTCACTATCTTTGTGGACTAATCCTGTATGCTGCAAGTTTCCCTATGTTTCCCATAACTGGATTTTCTTTTTTTTAAACATATACATGAAACTTTGCTTTGCTAAGGTGAAACTGACTAGCCTGTGTTTGCTTTGCTAACATGAAACTGACCAGCCTTTGTTTTTGCTTTAAAATGATCTCTTAGATTCTCTCAGGGCTGGGGGGGGTAGGGTCCAGTAACATTTGGAGGGAAGAGGGGAAGGGGAGAGGGGGCAAGGAGAAAGGGAGAAGGGGCAAGGTGGGGAAGGGGAGAGGGAGGAAGGGAAGGAGAGGGAGGAAGAGAGGGGGATTGGGTGGGCAAGCACTGGGCAGAGGGAAAGCAGCTTTCCTTTTTTTTCTGAAAGGAGAACATTGTTAATAAGATCATTGTTTTTCAGGAGGGAAACATCAGAATAGTAAAAGCAAAGGATAGCAGAAAAATAACTAGCCCGAAACAGAACTGCCTGCTAGTTCAATGGAATGCAATCAAACAGGCACCAACAAGCAGATCCCATCCTTAGGCATGATCCATTCCTGAGCAGGTGGGTACTTAGCATACATTATATCAGTAACTGGCTAAAACCCTAAAGGAGAGTGAGGGCTGGATGATGCACAAGAGATGTGGACAAGCCTTTTATTCTGTGCAGTGGCCACAAGTGGCCGTTGGGGCAGAGGGAAGAAAGAAGGATTTAACGAGCCCTTTGCTGATCCCTCCCTATGTGTGCTACTGTGCCTGTATGGGGAAAGACTGCAATTCCTGCTACTGTGCCTGTATGGGGAAAGACTGCAATTCCTAGGAAATTATTATTAAAATAAAACAACGACAAAATTGGTTACCTGGGTAGTAAGAATTAGGAACTGTCGTACTCAGTGTGTTTGTCTTCATTGTAAACGAAGATGGTGAAGACACAGCTGGAAAGGCAAGAACACTATTCAGTAATAATCACTCTCATACGATGAACACTGTAGTATCTGATCAGGTCTTTTATATCTAGCAAAACTGATCTAGTGAAGAAATGTACCCATGAAAAATGGGCACCAGAGGCACACATTCTATGTTTTATTAGGGCCCTTTCTGCTATTACCATAAGCATCTTCTTGCCTCCTCAGTAACACTGGAAATCTGAAGTTACATGAGAGAAGCCAAACCACAGCTTCTTCTCATACCAGAATTGCTTGATTTTTTTTTAAGGGAAAAGCTGCAGGGATATGGAGATGCACCAAGGATTCCTTCCACTGTATTTCTGATGTTATCAAGCAGAGCAGGAAGGAACCATGGCACAGCAGCTTCCAAGCTTCTAAATGTAATCTTGGAAGAGGCATTATTCTAAAAGCTTTTCTAATTTAGACAAATTCTACATCCACTTACCTGGAACTCAGTAGGATTTACTTCAGAGTAAACATACATAGATATTTTTTGCTACATTGAGTATAGATAATCAAATCACACTATATGCCATGAAACCAGGACCAGGATGACTTTGCTTATGGTTCTGATATTTCAATAAATGAAATGTTACAAATGGTTCTAAAGCAGACCAATAGAATTTTTATGCAGGATACAGATATTTGCCTTTGAAGCTTCATGCTGTCATGGAATGTTGAGGCTAGACCACATAATAGTGGATATGTTAACTCACAAAGCATCTTTCTTTCACAGTGGTAGAAAATTATTCTTTGTTTCAGGTATATCCAACATATTGGCTGCCACATAGTGTTGCAGGAATAGCCAACATAGTGCTACCAATCATTTATAGAAAATGATTCTTTGTTTCAGGTATATCCAACATAGTACAGCTCCCACCATCTCTGATCATTGCTGGGGCTGATGGGAATTGTAGTTGATATTATCTGAAGGGGCTGATGGGAATTGTAATTGATATTATCTGAAGGGCATCATGTTGGCTACCTCTGGTTCATAGCCTGCATACTGTTCTGACAGTGGATGGCCATGTGCATTGTAGGCAGGAGGTCCCAGGTCCAATTCCTGACATCTCCAGGTCAAAGGAGGTTAGCTAGCATGGTTGAGAAAAACTTTTGCTTGAAATCTTGGAGGGCTGCTGTCAACTATTGTTGACAATACCAAGCTAGATAGACAAACAATCAGACGTGGTATAAGGCAGCTTCTTACGTTCACTGTTTTAACTATCTTGAGGAAAAAGGTGGCACCGTTCAATTGTATAATAGCAGTGCATGAGATTTCATCTTGAATTATTTTTTACTCTTTTGTCATAAAGCATTCACCCTAGGTATAAGTCCAAAACAATTATTAGTTTTATTAATTCTCTTACACTAGGAAGTCTGAAATATGTCCATTGTAACACTGATGTTTATGACTGACCAAATAGCTGCCATCCAAACACATTATGACATTTTAGAAAATGACTGAAGTGAATCTGGGGACGTGTAGACAATATGAACGCAACAAAGCCTTCAGTGTTATGAAAATAAATAAGGAAATTTAATCCAACACCTGGTGCACTAATGTCTGCAATTTTTATGTGAAAGACAGAAATGCAAAATTATCTTTATTAAAGAACCATATCCTTTCTCACTAGAATATATGCTTTGATGTGCTGCACAGTGTGAGATTCTGGAGTCTATGGATTTACTATGAGTCAATAACCTGCTCATGGAACTGACTGAGTAACAAGAAGTATTTTAGGAACCACTTACACCTCCTTTTGCTATCTACATGATAAAAATAAAAAGTGATTGCTACATCCCAATGCATTTTAAACTTACATCTCCCATTTAGATTGTGTGTGTCCATGAAAGAGAATGCTTCATCACAGTTGGTGCCTTGTTCAGTGTAGCTTTTATCCATTGAGTTCACCATCACTGTCATTTCCTGCCGCGTGCTACTCAACGTCTCTTTCCGCTTTTTAGCCAATTTCCTTAAGGAATGAATAAGAAGGAAGAAAGATGATGCCACAGGAAGCAAGCATGGAATTTATCTTTTTATATCAGCTATACATTTGGAAATACAACTTATACTGGCAAAAAACCCCATTTAATTCAATGGTGAAATTCAAAATCCTCAAGAAAGTTCCACTAAAAACTCATTAAACACAAAAGCAGTAAAATACAAACATAATCAAAACATTATGAAAGAATTATACTTCTTATATGGATTACTACATCGATAGAAAAAATGTGGAATAGATTATTTGGACTCAATCCAATTCACAATGGGCACAGAGCCTAAACACTGGGCAGGCATGGGGAACCTGTGCCCTCCCAAAGTTGCTGGACTAGAACTCCTATCAATCCCAGCCAGCATAGCCAAAGGCCAGGGATGACTGGAGTGGCAGTCCAGCAACATCTGGATGGCCACATATTTTTCACACCTAAGATAGTGGATTCCTCTCAAGCCTTCTGTCATCTCCTCCCCACATATGCCTGTTCATGGGCACACATTGATAGCCTTATCCTATATGAATTTGTTTAATCACCTTTGAAAGTTATCCACCTTGCTGGCAATCGCTATGTCTTGTGAACAAACACAGACCTCCACTTCCCTCCAACGGCCTCTAATGCTGCCTGCAGGTACACCTGAGGGAAGGGTAGGAAGGGGGGTCTACTTACCCCATGAGTATGGCAACTGTGTGTCTAGTTACTTCCCTGCCCATTCCAAAAGCCTACTGCTGCAACTTACCCATATTCTTATTACCCAATGTTATACATTTCACTAAAACCCTTCATTTCAGTGGCTGCTGTTGGCGGAGTCAGGGAAATGCAAAGTTTTGCTACATCAGGACACTGGTAAATTGTAGTAATTGTTAGAGAGGAGGTGGTGTGTCTGCCATTATTGTCACCCATCATATAAAATTGACAGAGTTAGTGCAAATTTCTGTTTTTCTGAGAAATAATGAACATTCAGATTAGTTTACGAAAAGAGACAAAAGTATTAAGCAGGTTAAAATACAATGACAAAAGCATTATGGGAGAAATAGTACATTGATGACAATGAGCTACCTCACATAACAAGCTTATAATGTTCAATTTTATATGATATGGGAAATTGAACTCTACTCAAAAACATCCCCTGCACAGTACCATTAAATTATATACTGTATCATCAACACTCTATTGCAATGAAACAAGAATTTACAGCAGCATTTTATGATTAAACCAGTTAAAAGAAAAATACTACTTGCCTTACTTTCATCAGTTAAGCAGCATATTTCCCCCCATGTTGTTCAGCAATTATATGAAGGAGCTGAATGAGGTCACCAAAGAATATTGAGCTGGGTGTCATCAATGTGAAGATGACAGCCAGCTCTGTCTGTCTTTTCCAACTGAGTATGGTGAGACAGAAGAAGTGCTGATCTGGTGTTTTGGAAGCCAATAATGGAGTGGATGAGGGATCAATACACTGAAACTCATTCCTAACAATACAGAGGTGGTGTTGGTACATTGTTTGTCTGAAAAGGGAGGCGGTGTTCAACCACTCTGGGGCATTGTACTTTCCTCAAGGAAATGGTGCCCTCACCATCTGATGTGTGGTGGGAAGTGACTGCAGAGAGAAACCTTTCTTTGGTGACCTGGTATCCAGGTCGTTTCTGTGGTGCTTAGTATAACAGAGAGGCAGACACACTGATATCTTAGTTAACAAATCCTCCAGGAAAGCAGCTCATTTTAACAAAGTATTTTTGGGTGTGGGGGGCGCATATTCTGATATGTGGCTTCTTGTCTAGTGGATGTGTGGCTGCTGCAGCCAGCTCTCTCATGCATGGCTGGAATAGCACAGGGTGCCTCCTCAGTAAACAGTGGTTTGGGTGCCCAGAGAGAGAGAGGGGGGGGAGAGAGAGAGAGAGAGGGGAGAGAGGGAAGGGAGAGAGGGAGGGAGGGAGGGGAGGGAGAGAGAGAGGGGGGAGAGGAGGGAGAGGGAGAGAGGGGGAGGGAGGGAGAGGGACGGGAGGGAGGGAGAGAGAGAGGGAGAGAGGAAGAGGGAGGGAGGGAGAGGGAGAGAGAGAGGGAGAGAGAGGGAGAGAGTAGGAGAGAGAGAGGAGAGAGAGAGAGAGAGGAGAGAGGAAGAGAGAGAGAGGGAGAGAGAGAGGGAGAGAGAGAGGGAGAGGGAGAGAGAGGGGGGGAGAGGGAGAGAGAGTGGGAGAGGGAGAGAGAGAGGGGAGAGGAGGACGAGGGAGGGAGATGGCTCTGTACTGTAGACTTGTGGGTACAATTTTATAGCTGGGATGCAATCTGTGCTCATTAGAAGAGAAATGATATCACACTGGAGACACCTGCATTATCTAGAGAGTGATGCTTGAAGGCCAAAGCTGAGGTCTGCTAATTGGAAAGACTAGTTAGCTATGGAGCAAGAAGACAACTGCTTCAGTGCCTTGGACAGCTCTGTAAGTTCAGACCAAAACCCAGAGCGGATTCCACTAGTCCACTGACATGGGGCCACCAGCCACCACTGAAATATCGACTACTCTGTCTAGCAGTAACTCTTCAGGGTCTCAGGCTGTGGTGTTTTCCATTACCTGCTTCCTGATAATCCTTTTAACTGGAGATTCCAGGAACTGAACCTGGAACTTTCTGCATGCACAGCATGTTCAACTCACGTTCAATTTATGTATCACATCAGATTGCCAAAAGGAGCCCTGACGTGATTTACAAGGACAATAACATACAAAATATGTTACACAATAAAAAAACGAAAATGAAACAAATATACTAAATGTGTTCATCCACAAAAATAATAAAAAACCATCCCACCCACAATAAAACCAACCACCCAAAAGCCAGACTATTAGTGCTGTCCAAAGCCCAGGAGAATAAAAATATCTTTCTCTATCCAGTTGTGACTTGTATAATGGGGTAGAGCATCCTCCTGACTGGATGGAGCACTGGTGCCACAAGGTAAGGGCTGTGCAGGCCCACCAGTGGGGATGCCATATAGGCTTCACCACTGTGCCTCCCGATCCCCATCCAAGCACACTGCAGCAAGCTCTGCCCCACCACAATCAGCTACTATTGTCTCTGTCACTGAGCTATAGTCCATATCCTAGCTCCCCGCCTCATAAACTAAGCTCTTTATTTTCCATATCACAACTGTCTGTCCTGCACTAAAATGTCCCACAAATGTCTGAACAAAGAAATCTAGCTATGGGACAATGTGACATTTCTTACCTATGGCATTACCAATTAAAGTGACAATGAAGAAAAGAGTAACTGACAAACTCACTAGTACTTTCAGCAAACAAAAATATGGGTGGGGGGAATTGGGATTGTGCCTGGTTTGCTCTCTCCTGATCGTCACATGTTCATATGAATGGGTGAACATAGCCTATATGCAAACAACTATACAAGCATAGGCTCTGTACATGTCATCAGGAATGCTATCCTTTGCAGTGTCCTGATCACATGGACAGTGACCTCGCGTGTATAATGGTATGCATGTAGGCTCTATATAGATCTTCTAATGAACTTTTGGAGGTCAAAAGTAGGAACAGAAGGCACAATCCTAATTCCAGCCTCCACACGATCAGAAAAAGGCTATAAATGACATTAGTCTTCCTATCTATGATTAGCAAATTGAAGAACTAATATGAAGAAACATGCTTCCTGTTCACCAAGA